>NC_091778.1:62321969-62625000 GCF_029378745.1 Bos indicus
CTAGAAAGGCCCACCACCACCGAGATTGATAAAGGGAAAAACGGAATGATAGAGCCCTAGAAAGGCCCACCATCACCGAGACTGATAAAGGGAAAAACGGAATGATAAAACCCTAGAAAGGCCCACCACCACCGAGATTGATAAAGGCTACAGAACTGCTAGAAAGGCCCACCATCACCGAGAGATTGATAAAGGGAAAAACGGAATGATAGAGCCCTACTGAAGTGTGAACTGACCAAAATATTACCTGAAATTTGTAAGAGAAAAAAATTTATTGACTAGTTTAAAATCAGTTGGGTAGATATTTATCAAACTCTTTTTTATAACTTTCTAATGCTTATTCCTGTTCTCACCCATCCCCAAAACATGGCCTAACATTAATAAGTTTTTTTCTTCCATTGTCACCAAACACGCTGAAAACAAGTATTTTCAGAACTAGACTTGTGTACCATGCAACGCCAATAATGGAACATTGAAAATGACGGTTTTGCTCTTTGTTAGATCGCTTTCTGTCAAAATTTACTCTCTTTCACTCCAACTTATAGTAGAAGTGGGAAACTTTTAAAGTTCTTGTGATAAATTACCTCTGGGTCAGCAAAAAGATTATAAGGTATATTAACATATTCCCTGTACAGTGTAGAAAGAGACCTTGCTTTACTCCGTGGGAAAGTTGACATAGATATCTGGGTGTTAATGGGTTAAAATCATCTATCTGATCTGGATATGAGAACGGTCACATTACTAAAATTTAAAATAAACATTTGTTAATGTCTATGAAAATAGCATTTCTTTTGATAGGAGTCAAGCAACAGCTTTTTTCTTCTTGATTACAAAGTTTCATTGCTAAGGATTTTCTCAGAAAAATGTGCATAGAGCCCGGATGGGAGGGCCGTCTGGGGGAGAAGGGACACGTGTGTATGGATGGCTGAGCCCCTTTGCTGTCCATCTAAAACTATCACAACACTGTTGACTGGCTACACCCCAACACAAAATACACATTTCAAAAAAAAGGGGAGAGAACTGTGCATACATTCGACACATACAGTTTTGCATTTTATCCCACCCACAGCCCCTCTGAAGCCCCCCATGGGTCCTGAAGCCCGATCCAGCCAGGCCCAGAGCTGTCCGTTCAGTACCAGTGAGGCCCCTCGGGCTGATGGGAAGGACACAAGCCCACCAGCCCGAGGAAGACAGTGGGTCTCAGTTCCCGGTATGCCGTCATAAGGAGGTGCCAGGCTGGGTGCCTGGGCCACGATGCGTCGGATGGTCCGTGTCAGTTTCGGTCAGCACACTTGGTGCTCAGGTGGTCTTTCCCCGTATTCATAGGTCTATGGACATGCTGCTTTGGTTACTGGTGTTTACTTGCTAAGTTGTCTCCAACTCCTGCGACCCTGTGGTCTATAGTCCGCCAGGCCCCTCTGTCCATAGGATTTCCCAGGCAAGAATACTGGACTGGGTTGTCATTCCCTTCTCCAGGGGATCTTCCTGACCCAGGCATCAGACCCAGGTCTCCTGCACTGACAGGCGGACTGTTTACCACTGAGTCCCAAACAGGCTGCATATAGATTTTACTTTATAGATATTATTACTGGCAATGCTGCTGATACACCGATACAAACTTTTTAAGAACGCACTGCACTCTCAGTGAATCGCTAAAATCAGAACATCTTTTTTTTTTCCTTTTCTTTTTTTAAAAATTTTAATTGGAGGCTAATTACAATATTGTGGTGGTTTTTGCCATACATGAACATGAATCAGCCATGGGTTTACATGTGTCCTCCATCCTGAGCCCCCCTCCCACCTCCCTCCCCATCCTATCCCTCAGGGTTCTCCCAGTGCATTGGTTTTGAGTGCCCTGTTTCATGCATCGAACCTGGACTGGCGATCTATTTCACATATAATACACGTTTCAATGCTATTCTCTCAAATCATCCCATCCTCGCCTTCTCCCACAGAGTCCATAAAACTGTTCTATACATCTGTGTCTCTTTTGCTGTCTTGCATACTGAGTTATCGTTACCATCTTTTTAAATTCCATATATATGCGTTAGTATACTGTATTGGTGTTTTTCTTTCTGGCTTACTTCACTCTGTATAACAGGCTCCAGTTTCATCCACCTCATTAGAACTGATTCAAATGTATTCTTTTTATGGCTGAGTAACACTCCATTGCATATATGTACCACAGCTTTCTTATCCATTCATCTGCTGATGGACATCTAGGTTGCTTCCATGTCCTGGCTATTATAAACAGTGCTGCGATGAACACTGGGGTACACGTGTCTCTTTCGATTCTGGTTTCCTCGGTGTGTATGCCCAGCAGTGGGATTGCTGGGTCGTATGGCAGTTCTATTTCCAGTTTTTTTAAGGAATCTCCACACTGTTCTCCATAGTGGCTGTACTAGTTTGCATTCCCACCAACAGTGTAAGAGGGTTTCCTTTTCTCCACACCCTCTCCAGCATCTATTGTTTGTAAACTTTTTGATAGCAGGTGTTCTGATGGTGTGAGATGGTACCTCATTGTGGTTTTGTAAAATCAGAACATCTTACCAAAGATAACTTTACAATTTGAAACAGATGTAGTTCTTTCTCCCATGAAAAGTACATTGAGATGACTATTCTATTTCCTATGAGCTGGGCCACTTCTTACCTCAAAAGATCTAATTCTTGGGATATGGGGGAAGAAGTTTGCTAAATTTGCAAGACTGTTCCCCAGATTAAGGATTATCAACTACCTGGCTAAAAGCTGACCACTGACCTTTGAAATATCATGGGAAGGATCAAAGCACTGCTTTTGCGTTGCTCATTGTTTGCAAATCGGTTACTTCTACACCATTTAGAAGCCATACAGTAAAATATTATTTCCCCTTTGAATTTTTGCTAAGGTCCAAAGAATAGTGAAGAACGTCGCTGTGTTCATGCTCACAAGGAAAATGGAAATTCATGTAACAGGCCCATGTGTATTATACATCTTAAAATATTTCCATCTGCTTCTGAAGTTTCCATATGAGAATGCCAAAAAGTCTCTTACAGATTAACAAGAGGGTAAATGGGGAATTTCAGGGGATCTTTTCCCAACCACATCTTCCCACCTCTCCCTGCCTGCCCACCCCACACACACCTAGTAAATGTTTGGTTATCATTTCACTCTGAATGAGCTCTCTATTCACATGCAAAAGGTATTAACTTTACATTTTCCATAACCTACTCTGACCACAGGAGACATTCATTCACTACATGTCAGACTCGATATGACACAGAAGATTGTTTCCATGTTCATCAGGGCAGGACTGTGTATCTGGGGAGGCTAAGCCCCACCCCTGCCCCCAGATCCTTCAATCTGATGCTAGAAAAAAGCACTCACTGTTGCAGTTTAAAGGAACAAAAGGGATATTTTTCCAGCCACAAAATATGATTACATTTCTGAATGATGGTAGCATTTGTCTTTGGCAAGGCTCTTAAAGAATGCCTTCAATCTTTCCCAGCATCAGGGTCTTTTTTAATGAGTCGGCTCTTCGCATCAAGTGGCCCAAGTATTGGAGCTCTATCTTCAGCATCAGTCCTTCCAATGAATATTCAGGGTTGATTTCCTTTGGGATGGACTGGGTTGATCTCTTTGCAGCCTGAGGAACTCTCAAGAGTCTTCTCCAGCACCACAGTTTGCAGAATTAGTGAAAGTCAAAGTCGCTCAGTTGTGTCTGACTCTGCGACCCCATGGACTGTGCAGTCCATGGAAATCTCTCCAGGTCAGAATACTGGAGTGGGTAGCTTTTCTCTTCTCCAGGGGATCTTCCCAACCCAGGGATCGAACCCAGTTCTCCCACATTGCAGGTGGATTCTTTACCAATTGAGCCATGAGGAGAACTGAAGAATCCTGGAGTAGGTAGCCTATCCCTTCTCCTGTGGATTTTCCTGACCCAGGAATCAAACCAGGGTCTCCTGCATTGCAGGCGGTTTCTTGTCCAACTGAGCTATCGTCAGTTTTCTCACTGATGTGAGTTGAGCAAAGCTTTTAATCTGATACACAAACTGAAAGCTACAAACTTGTTTGTGACAAAATGAGATCTGGCTGCTGCGTATCCTCCTGCACGTTCAGCCAACAAAGCCAAGTATTCTTGTGATGCACTGGGCTGGATGGCCTGAAATACCTGCGTTTTTGCTCAATGGTCTTTTCTGGAAAAGGGTTCGATCAGAGGATGACATTAAGAAAAACTCCGAGTGCTAACGTGGCAGACGCTGGACAAAGTGCTTTGCAGGTTGCGTTTCACTGAATTCTCACAAGTAGGCTCTAAAGTGGGTCCTGTTACTATTTCCATTTTAAGATGGAATAAACTGGAGGACAGGGAGTTGAGGACACATGTCCAAGGTCACACGGCTAGTGAGCGGTGGAGCCAGGATTTTAAAGAGCCGACGAGGCTCTAGCCTGGAGCAATTCTAGTTTCCACGTTGACTCAAGCTCTATCTTCTGCTCAGCTGCATAACAACTTCTTCCACTGTTTCAGAATAATTCTTCACCCATTTTATGAACGTGATCGAGTTGTATTTCAGCTCAGAGCATCCTGCAAAAGTATGTTATGAATCATTGATATTTTTGCACATGCATGTAATCTTCAGATAAGCTAAATTAAAACTCACAGGCTGCTTAATTTTCGAGAAATTGCTTACATGCATGAACAGAATTCACGTTCTCTGCTATTGCAAACAGACTGCCACTTGCCCTGGGTCTGCGGCTTGAAACTGATCTCGTCTATTCTTGTTTATAGTTTAGGGAGTCAGAGGCTCTGGCAAAAATCAGTGTTTTTGTTGATTCCAGTGAAGGAGTTAAGGAGAAGAGAGTCTTTCCAAAGATCACTATCTGACTAGCGAGACCAATTTAGCCACTTTATGGCAAAAGTTGTGAATTGTTCAGAAGTTTTCGAAAGCACGCAATATCACCGGCCTGCCTTCTGTGGCTGCCAAATTGGAGATGCCAAGGGAGATGGCATGTCCTCAGTAAACAGTTCTGCAGCTGCTGAAAAGGTCAAGCGGTTTAGCACGTTCTCGTCTACGGACAACTCTTTGCCTCCCAGGCCACAGGCTCGCTCTTGAAAGGAGGAAAACGAGCCGCCCTGAGCTCAGCTGACTGAGGCAAGACACACGAAGCGCTGAGGCCATCTCCTGTCGGGGGGAGAGAGGCCACTTTCCCGGGAAGCTTCTGTCTGCACAGTTGGTGCAAAGAAACCCAAGGCGAGGTGCATGAAGGCCCAGATGATACAGGAAGTCACAGAGTTTGGAAGCAGATTTCTTTTAGGTCATTCTGTGAGCCTCTTGTGATGTCACCACCTCCTTCACTATGAAGCCGACACGATGCTTTGCATCCCTGAAGCAGCATTCCATTTGAAATCGATAAAACTCTGCTCGGCTCTAACTGGTGTAAAGGTGTTCATGAATCAGGGGCATTCTTCCCCTTTTACCTTTCAATAATCCTGCAATACAGGGGGACCTGCATTTAACCAACATCAGCACTCTGAGTGCGGATGTTTGCTTAAATATGTGTGTGTGTGTGTGTGTATATATATATATATATATACATACATACATGTTGGGCTTTCCTGTTGGCTCAGATGGTAAAGAATCCTCCTGCAATGAAGGAGACCTGGGTTTGAACCCTGGTTGGGAAAATCTTAAACACTCCCAACTTATTTCCTGAATGACCACCAGGACACCATTGTGTAGGCAGGCCCCAGGAGTACACATTCCTCATTTGGGTTTGTTGCTGGACAAATCTGATCTCCTAGTTGAAAACTGGACCTGGAGAGAGGCAAGCAGCAGAATAATGGGAGGAGAGAGCTGTGTTGAAACAAGTGAACCCTTTGCTGGTGTTCAGCACATGGGACAGTGTTTGAGGTCCTTCAGTTCTTTAAAACTTTCCAAGACAATAGGCTTCATGCATAAGGATGTAGGAATAAGGATAACTGCCAAAGCACTCAAAAGAAAATAATAAACTCCACCAATAGAAGCAGTTAAATATGTGTGTTGGAATATTATACAGCTGTTAAAAATGCTGCTGACACCTACATTCATTGACATAAGATGCCCGTGGTATCATCTAGAAAGCAACCCACTTGGGTTTTGTATGCATGCATGTGTGTGTAGGTAGTATGGAACAATATGTTTTAAACAGTACATGAACAATTAACTCAGATGAGTGGATAATATTTATTTTCCTGCATTTAAGTCTCTGAGTTTTCACATAACGTCTTCTTTTTTTAAATAAGAAAAAACCAAACTGTTTCCATTGGAGGAGAAAACACCTCCTCAGCAAACATTTATGAACCGTAACCATCTAGGGTGGTGGGGAAGTACTAATTGGAGTTTTGTGAGTCATCAGTGTCAATATTTAATTCCCTCCTGTGCCACTGAAATTCCACCTACAGCTTAGGCAGAAATGGTTAACTCACTTCCTACAGGAAAACATTCCTTGGACCTAAAGAGCTTTCCTTGACAGAACAATAGATGATAAATGAAAGGAAACTAATTTCATCATTAATTGAAACACACTTTGTCCACCACCTCTGGACACCAACTTAGGAGACAGAACACCATCCAAGTCTATTCTAACTGTATGGGACAGCCCAAGCATGACAACTAGTCTTCTAAGACGCCTCCACCGTGAAACACCATGGAATACGTCCCAGTAATCACATTGGAAATTGCATGATATTGTTTCCTCCAAGTTTCTACCTGGACCCTTTTGGATCAACACTTCTGGGGAAATCCAGCAGCCATGGGGGAATTCCGAGTCCTCCAAGACAGCCAGTCTGTGAGGACCCTGCGCCTGTCTAGAGAGGCCACAGGAGGAGAGAAAGGCCTCCTTAGCCCCCGGTCCACCCCAGCCCAGCTGTGTGCGAAGGAAGAGGCCCTCATGACTCTCACCCCAGCTCCCTGACTCCAGCTGCGTGGGAAATGCTAGCAAGGACCACCCTGCTGAGCCCATCAACCCACAGGACTGGGAGGAGGAGTCAGAGAGCGTTGTTTTTAAAACTCCGAAGTTCTGAGGTTTGCTCTGGCACAGAGATGACCAAAACACCAAGAAATCACCACAAATACCTTCTGCTCTCAACCGCATTGCCTTTCTCCATTTTCCACATTAAACTTAGTTTCCTACAAAATCTCAAATAAACAACGAGTCATTTGGATGGTATGCAAAGAAAAATGCACTATGCCCATAGAAAGAAAGATATTTTAACTCTCCAATGGTCATTTAAAGTATGATTGTAAGGAATGGCTCTAGATTCCTGTGGGGAAAGGAACAGCTGTGACAAAGTCGGTGAATGCCCCTCACCTGCGATGCCGAGAAGCCTGTCTGTCGGTGCCTTTCTCTTCCACGTACCTGCACCCCTTAGAGGAACTTACAATTCCTAAAGCCAAGGAAGGCAGCACCTAAGACGTGATGGATTGCAGCAATCCCAACACCGTCCAGGAGGAAAAGGACTTCAAAACCCGCCTAAAGAGTCTGTCGTCACTGCGAAGTCACTTGAATTATGTCTGCAGAAGGTAAGCCCTCCACTTTGTATTCCAACCAACTGTAGAAATGATGTATATCTGAGATGAAATACTTGTTGTTCAGTCGCTGAGTCATGTTGGACTCTTTGCAACCCCATGGACTGCAGCACACCAGGCCTCCCTGTCCTCCCCGTATCTCCTGGAGTTGGCTCAAGCTCATGTCCATTGTGTCCATGGTACCATTCAACCACCTCATCTTCTGCCACCCCCTTCTCTTTTTGCCTTCAGTCTTTCCCAGTCTTTTCTAATGAGTCAGTTCTTCACATCAGGTGGCCAAAGTATTGGAGCTTCAACTTCAGCATCAGTCCTTCCAATGAATATTCAGGGTTGATTTCCTTTAGGACAGACTGGTTTGATCTCCTTATGGTCCAAGGGACTCTCAAGAGTCTTCTCCAGCACCACAGTTCAAAAGCATCAATTCTTCAGTACTCAGCCTTCTTTTGGTCCAACTCTCAAATCTGTACATGATTACTGGAAAGACCATAGCTTTGACTATATGGACCTTTGCCAGCAAAGTGAGGTCTCTGCTTTTTAATATGCTGTTTAGGTTTGTCATAGCTTTTCTTCCAAGGAGCAAGAGTCTAAAACACTAGGGACTTTTAAAAGAGGCAACTCCTGACTCAGCAACACAACTTGTTTAAGCAATAATCCAGAGAGAGATGAACGTGTGCCTCCAAGTATAATCGGGACCCACTCAAATCGGTAACATCAAGAGCCAGCAATTCTCTAAACTAGAGTCATGTGGATACAAGTCAGTTAGGTCCACTTGGTTCTCAGGAGAAATCAGAGAGCTCTGCAGACCCGACCATATTTACCTGTAATAACATTTTTCCCCATAACACCCACGTTGTGGCACCGCATGATGCTGGAAAACAAATTTCATGGTATTAGAATTGATGCTTTCAATCTGCAGTGCTGGAGAAGACTCCTGAGGGTCCCTTGGACCACAGGGGGATCAAACCAGTCAATCCTAAAGGAAATCAATCCTGAATATTCATTTGAAGGGTTGATGCTGAAGCTGACCCTCCAAACTTTGGTCACTTGGTGGGAAGAGCTGACTCATTGGAAAAGACCCTGATGCTGGGAAAGATTGAGGGCAGGAGGAGAAGGGGATGACAGAGGATGAGATGGTTGGATGGCATCACCGACTCGATGGACATGAGTTTGGGTAAACTCTGGGAGTTGGTGATGGACAGAGAGGCCTGGCATCCAAGGGATTGCAAAGAGTCGGACACGACTGAGTGACTGAACAACAACAACATATATTCCATACTGGACTGGGAAGAATGCAAACAACTAGATGACCTGATGGTTCATAATCAGGAGCACCCAGAAGCCAGGAAGTCTTGATCTTCATCTTTGCATTTAAGCCATTTAGATTCCTCCCCACCACAAGCTGTCTGATTTGAATCATGAAATACTGGCCTTCACTAACCTAGGAATGTTGCCTATAAGAATATTGACTCTGAATTTCCTTACAGATGAAATGACTTTCTAATGCGTCTTCAAGGCTGTAATGCTGCTGTTCCATTCTGTTTTAGTCCATTATGTTTTGGAAGTTGGGTAGTTTCAATGGGAGGCAAACAAGAGAATACAGCAAAGCTTTCAACTGCAGGGGTTTACACATAAAAGGAGCATCCCTGGAACAAAGCATTTCCACAAACAACTCAATTAATACACGGACTCACGGCCCTTCTTAAAATGTCTTTTATTGGTTGTACATTTTCTGATGAGGCCAACACACCCTTCCTTTTGAGGAGCCCTGGCTCCTGAAGACTTAGTTCCTTGTCCTAGCCATGAGCATCAGAGCAAGCACTTTGACAGAAAGAGGTGGCCAAGTGTCTCCTAACATTGTCACTGTCTTCTCCCACCTTCATCGTGCTGTTTGAGTCCATTCCTACAGGAGCATGACGTGGAACAGAGCATCCCCAGTGTGAGGTCTTACACACATGAGCAGAAACACCCAGACACGAGTATCTGCAGTCCATTCGCAGTAGCAGCAGGAAACCGGAGAATGTCCTGAGACAGGAAGTCCAAGAGTCACCTCCTCACCCGACGAGTCCAAGTGGGACCTGAGTTCCCGATTCCATTTTCCTTTGAAAATTCTCATTTCCCTTGAGGTGGTGGGAGGCGGGCCAGAGCGGTCGCCATAGGAACCACATAACCATCACAAGGTTCGACATCTTACCATTTCCTTGGTCAAGAACACAGATTCAAAGAACTATTTCATGGCACATAAGGAACTCATTCTTCCTTTACTGCGCTCTTAGACCAGAGAGTGGGGAGAATTATAAAGCCACGCTTTTCACAAGATACCCTGACTGGAAATGCCACCATTGAATGACCTGGATAAGGCAAAATTACCCCACTTTCGGCAATAATTCCCTGTTAGTTGACTCTGAGAGGTCAGTCACCCAGGCTCTGAAATATGCCCCCCACACCCCGCCTCAATGGTAATTTGCATCAAAAAATGAATTTCTCAAGAATAAGGGTCTAGGACAGGTGGCTTCCCCCAATGTTAAAAACAACCGTGACTTCTTTCAAGCCACATTATTGCTCAATTCAATGCATTTCTGGTTACTCTACTAAAAGTTAACTTACATCAATGCTAATACTTTTTGTGCTCACCTCAAATCCTGCACACTAGTTACTTCCTTGGTTTGAAAATTTTGTGAGCACACTCCCAAATACAACAACTCTTTGTGACCCCATGGACTGGAGTCCGCCAGGCTCCTCTGTCCATGGAATTCTGCAAGCAAGAATACTGGAGTGGATTGTCGTTCCCTTCTCCAGGGGATCTTCCAGACCCAGGGATTGAACCTGGGCCTCCTACATTGCAGGCAGATTCTTTCCAGTCTGAGCCACCAGGGAAGCCCCCACAACAAGCAGTGGTTCAAAAGAAAACAGCAACACACACAACCTGGGTAACAGGAAAGCTAGAATAAAACCAAAAAGCTAATAGAGGAAAGACTATCCAAGGCACACCTCCCTACAAAACAGGTATTCTTAAACACAGTACCAGAGCTTTGGCTGAAAGTTCTCAATTGATATTCAAAATTCCCCTTTCCTTACACAGTGGGAGAAAGGTTTCCCCTTAAGGAAGCTTGGCTCACGTTTCCGTAGAAGAAAACAGAGTTGAGGACAGGCCCCTCAAGCTCTTCTTTCCTCCCGCAGCTCATGAGCAAAAAGTTCCCAAGGTCAAAACAGAGACTTGCGCACCTCAAAGACATGGAAACAGTCCACGCACAGCCTTCAGAGCTCCTCACTTCATCAACAGCTAACGAATTCCAATCTCTACAGCCAGCCTGCCTCAGCCATAAAGAAAAGACGTGGCAGTCCATAGAGAAGAGATGGATTCCACAAGGAAAGCTAGCAGGGGGCTCTTCATGGCAGGAAAGAGAGCCGGCAGATGAGGGAATCCATGAGTGAGACTCACTCTTCTATTTCCCATTCCGAGGAGACAGAGCGTCAGAGACGGGTTTCGAAGGATGGGGTGACACCCTCTCCAATCTCCTTTCAGGATAGCTCAGGTTCCGGGGAGAGATGGCAGGGCCTCCTGCCCAGCAAATAGAATCGCTCCTTCTAGCATCAAAGGACTATAAAGACTGGGCATGTTTCCACCTGCCAACCCGCTGTCTTCACAATAAACATGGCTTAGAGACAAAGCTGGGGTGCAGCGCAGGAACACAGTCAACCAACCACACTGTGCTCTGCTCAGTCGCTGCAGTCGTGTCCGACTCTATGACCCCAAGGACTGTAGCCTGCCAGGCTCCTCTGTGGGATCCTCCAGGCCAGAATACTGGAGTGGGTTGCCATGCCCTCCTCCACGGGACTCCTGACCCAGGGATCGAACTTGGGTCTCCTTCATTGGCAGGTGGATTCTTTACCCTCTGAGCCACCAGGGAAGCCCCAGATTATTCAACAGAAGCAGCATTTTCAAATCGAAGCACAAAGGAAGCTGGGGAACCCCACCTGTCAAACTAGAATTCTTATCAAGCCAAGCTCCACTGAGTAGGTATATACTGAGCACATCATCAATATTTGCACAAAATATACAGAAAAACACTCACGTGCTTAAATAAACCATTTGAAGCCCACCCCTTACCCCTCTTCCAGCTTTCAATGACCACCCCCCATGATGGTCTGTAGAGTGGGGAATATGTCCCAATAGTGGAAGCTAATTACAGAAGGAAAACATTTTTTTCCTCTAAAAATACCTATTTTATTAAAACATCACTTCATCATTTCAGTTCATAGAGGAAAATCACTCCACTCAGAAAATAAATTTGAGACGAGGGAATAAGACAGACACAGGGATAAGCGGACAGGTAAGCTGAATTTTCTTAACTGAACCTCTGCGGGTGGCTTTCACACAGAGGTTGGCTGAGCGCGTGACAAATTGTTGCCAAATGTAATTTTTGACACAAATAGTGTTCTAGAGTGGCTGTTGTGAAACTCCAGCTGTCAAATTTGGTTTGGTAATGGTCAGAATTCAGCGCAGGATCAGTGTGCAGAAGGCCCGTGATTCCATCCACGTGATGTCTAAACACCTCTTCGTGACAGATGCTCTGTTTTCAGCTTCCAGGGCTGCCACGGGGAGCCCGCTCCTGGGTTCCACCTGCAACCTTTGCAAAGCCCAGCCATGGTAGCTGCCAGCCTGCGTCTCAGATCATACCCTTCTCGGTGCCAACACTATCCACAGAGCTCTACTTTTCCCCACGTGTCAGTGAACAGAAACGACAACCATCGCCTCTGCAGATGTAGATTCTGAAATCCCACTGCTCATCAAGAGCCCAGTCATACCACCGCCTCATCACTGGGATCAGGTTCCTCTTGACCACTTTAAAGTAATAACCAGTTTAAGGATCTACATGCATGGCCATTGTAGATCAATTTCTGCATTTTCTTTTGAATCATTCACGTTTAAAAATGAAAATACACGACCCTCTCTTCCTGCCCTTCCACCTTCAAGCTCCATGGGCACCCTCAAGACAGCAGTCAGCAAGGACACATAAGATATTGTTGGATATATTTCCAAGATTCTTGGGCTGTTGAGGGTCCTCAGTGGGCATTTCATCCCATTTCCAAGCCTCTAACAGCCACAGAGATTTTCAGTTAAAGAGAACAAGACTGGTAGCCAAATATTCTGATTAGCATTTGACAGGGGTTTCAGAAAGGCAAGGTTGACATTTTCCACATTCTCATCCCTCCCCCTTATGACAGAGACCCCCGAGAAACACCAATGAATATAGTCTGGAAGCACTTCAGTGTCCTCAGCTCACACTCACCTCCAAGGATGGAACACACAACAGGCAACTTGAGATCAGAAAAAAAAGAAAAGAAAACCACCACTTTTTCCACACCATTTCTAAAAATTCAAACTAGGTTTGAGCATTTCTTTTTTATAAATTATAAATTCTAGTTCTTCTGGTGAAGACCTGGAGTGTATTTCTATAAACATTCACAGTTTTCTGCATTGTGGAAAAAGCATGTTCCCCAGAAAAACTTTGGTGTCCACAACTATTAAAAAATATTTGTCCCCAGAACTAAACATGAGGAGGCTCAGTTTTGTGTTCATTTTTCTTTACCCAGAAAGCAGCTGACAGATACATCTCACAAGGCTTTATCACCCCTCTAATCACGTACTTTTTTCAGGGTGCCATCTGTTTAAAATGGTCTCCATAGAATCAGTAACAGTAGGGAAACGAGGAGATTTTCCGACATCCAAATCAATGGTACTTCTGAATTCTCTTATAAGTTCAGTATTTTTAAGGAAAAAAAGATAATAATAAAGGTTTGGCTTTTTGATGGATTTCCCCATAGTAACGTTGAAAATAAACGAAGGGATATACCTGTCTGCGTCAGCCTGCTCTTCCATGGGGTTCCTGTCCTGGCACGCGTCTTTTCTTCCAGGCCCAGACATAATTTCTCATCACCGTTCAGCCTTCAACTCCAAAGCCCAGAGACGAGCCCCTGAGGCAGTGGCCTCACTCACTCTGTGGACAGAGCTCGCAGGCTCCAACACAGACATGACAGTGACCCCATGGCGCTAGTTGCTGACTTCCAGTCACAGTAGAATACGATTTCAGAGCAAGCCCTCTCCAACCCAGATGCTCTTGTCTGAAGGCCAAACGGGAAGTTGTATTACCAGGTCTTAGCTTTCCAGTGGGAGCTCTGAGACAAGTTCTCTTAGCTACCCCTCGCTGTTTCAAGATTTGAGAACAATAGAGTCCCTGTAACCAAGACCAATGCAAAACTGCTGATTCTTACTTTTGATGAATGAAATGGTTGCATCAGTTTTTCCACAGAAGTGTCAAAGTCAGCACAGGTCACAGGTCATCTGTAACCAGCAGAAGAAGAGCAAGCAAACGGAATAAAAAAAAAAACAGAAAAGACCATGATGGCCTGACCAAAGCCACAAACCCTGGGGGTTACTTAGGAAGTTCTGGGTTTTTCTTGTTTTTCCTGTATTAAGACACAAGAAGTACCTAAGGAGATCAAACCAGTCAACCCTAAAGGAAAGCAAACCTGAATATTCATTGGAAGGACTGATGCTGAACCTAAAGCCCTAATACTTTTGGCCACCTGATGCAAAGAGCCGCCTCTTTGGAAAAGACCCTGATGCTAGGAAAGATCAAAGGCAAAAGGAGAAGGGGGCGGCAGAGGATGAGATGGTTAGATAGCATTGCCGACTCAATGGACATGAGGTTGAGCAAACTGCAGGACACAGTGGAAGACAGGGGAGCCCGGGGTGCTGCAGTCCGTGGGGCTGCAAAAAGCTGGACACGACTTAGTGACTGAACAACGACGACTTAATAAGTGGAACTATAAAGTATTTCTTTTTGCCTAGAACACCATGGGAAACATTACTAAGATAATCGATTGGCGCCCTGAACAGATGTTTGGGACTGTCTGGCATATGAACATTGGAGGTTAGGCTTGCAGAATGTACAAGAACAGTAAAAGACCAATGATTTTGAGCTACACACACACACACACACACACACACACTCATTTCCATCTCAGACTGTGCAAGCAAGATAGAAGCAGATTTAACCAACTTGTTTTGATTACATCAGTGTGACCAAACATCGTCACTAGAATAACAGATGGATAATGGATGGTTCCTCCGCAGAGGCTGACAGCTCCTGCCAGGTGGGAACCTGGGGACAATCTCACCGATATTTTTTCATCATACACACACACCTGTGTGAGTTCTTTCTCCTTTAATCACCCTTGGGGAGGCTCTATATTTACTCCAGGAAGGTTGACTTTGCATAAAAGCACAACACACATTTTTTTGAGAAATCTACATTTGAGATTATCTTCAGAGCCCATGGTGTTTTTTAAAAGACATTTAAAAGTTTCACTGGTTATGAAATGTTAGGCTCCTTGGTAGTAGATGTTTTTAACCAAAAACATCAATAAAATATATTTTTTTAAGTTTTAATGGTAAAACTCCAGTTCTGGGGGCAAATTTGCCTTCTAGAATTTGCCAAACACTACTTGGTGCTAAGTTTGAGAAACCAAGTAGGTAAAACAAAGAGGGAAATTTACCTGGTAAGGATTTTTATTAAAAGAAACAAACCAGTAAGGAGTAATTAGCATTCTACATATTACACATATGGGAGAGGAAATGGATACTGAAGCCTTTTCTGAAAGAGAAGTGACCAAAATATTCTAGAAAATAACCCTGAAGATGACTCCTCTGAAGGGCAGTAAAGATACATACACATAAGTGGCCATTGTCCTAAAAGTCATTCCCATTATTTTTGGCATACCTCTGAAGTCAACAATATAGAGAGAGATGGATATTTGTATAATTCTATATAATATGGGTAATTATATCACACCAAATCAAATAGATTTTGGGGGAAAAAGAACAGGATCTCTTTTATAGAGATATATGGACTTTCTAATACACTGATAATTATAGGCAAGGCTGATATCCAGATAGTCCATGCTGGTACACATTAAATAGTGTGCTGGCCACGAAGCTTATTTGGATTTTTCCATAATATAACATCTTACAGAAAAACTGGGCTTCCCTTGTAGCTCAGCTGGTAAAGAATAGGCCTGCAATGCAGGAGGCACGGGTTCGATCCCTGGGTTGGGAAGATCTGCTGGAGAAGGGATAGGCTACCCATCCCAGTATTCTCGGGCTTCCCTGGTGGCTCAGATGCTAAAGAATCTGTCTGCAATGTGGGAGACCTGGGTTTGATCCCTGAGTTGGGAAGATCCTCTGGAGGAGGGCATGGCAGCCCACTCCAGCATTCTTGCCTGGAGAATCCCATGGACAGAGAAGTCTGGTGGGCTGCAGTTCATGGGGTCACAAAGAGTCAGAACTGCTGAGCACGTCTAAGCACATGGGAAAACGGGCATGAACTTTGTGGCCAATCCACTATTTTGCATATCATCCCTGGATAGGAATATCTTCTCTCTTTCTTCGCACACACACACATACACACACAAACATATATCTGTATGTACATGAGATTCCTAACATATCAACTTAAATATAGATTATGCATCTCTTTATTTCAGAATTAGTTGTTTAGAACTTATAACAGTTCTTAAAAAAAAATAAAATTTCAACTTGTAAGGCTATCAGGCCATTCTACGTTAGGACATAAGATACCCCCATCACCATGGAATACATTGTTTCTACGGGGAAAAGGTATCCCAAATTTCAAATCAGTATTCCATCTCTCTTTAGTGGGGAGTAGACCAGTGTTCTCAACCCTGTTGCAGGTTAGAACACACAAGTGACTTGTGAAAAATACCAACTGCCAGGTCCTACCCTGACCAACTCAGTGAGAATCTCTGGGCCCTCAGTATTGAGTGTTAACATGCTCCCAGGGATTCCACTGTGCATCCGGGTTGAGAACCACCACCTACTCCTTCTCCACCCAAGTGTGCTTGTTTTGCAAGCTCAGGCCCTGGACTCACTGACAGCAGAGGTAAACACATGAGGAACACGGTTAGTTAAGAATATTTAAAAGTAAAAATCACTCTGGACAAGAGGCAAGAGTCACCGGACTCAGACCAGAGAGACGTTTTGCTTAAAAATTTCACCAAAAGCTGTCATGAAATGGCCTGATTTTTTTTTCTTTCTATTTTCTTTTTAAGAAGATGAATGCATTATTCTTGTGATTTTCTTCCCTCTGCATCTCAAAGAGAGAAACTTCCAGATTTAGAAAGAACAGTAGGAAAGTGTATGGCCATGACCACTGGGATAATTCTCTTTTTTTCTGGCTGGAAATAGATGAGACGGGAGTAGCATCAAAGCAGATGAGTTGGACGTTTATCAAACAGGTGTGTCTTAAACGAAGATGAACAAGTGGACGGATGTGCCTTCCTCTCTCTGGGCGTGAGCTGGGTGCCGAGAACAAGGAGCAAATGCAGAGAAAAAAAAAAAACAGGACTGCACTTCAAAAGCCAAGAGAGAAAGACAGGACTACACTCAGAGCGCTCAAGGGAGCGACGCTCTCGCCCTATTTGTGAACTTGAGGCAAAGAAAGGAGCAGACCGTGTTCTCTTTGGAAACTTTTTAAAATCTCTTTTTAAAATAAAATCCCTCTGTCCTTGTGCAGCAGGAGTAGCTTTGTATTAACACAACATCCCAAAGCAACACTCCCCGGTTGTCACGGGTTGTATCTTCCCTGTGGACCACTTCACTCCTTGACCTTCCAAGAACCCAGACCCCAGAGCAGAGAACCCACAGGGGTCTCTGGCCATGAGAAAGAGCTTCTGCTGCTCCATCAGCTGCTGGGAATCCACCACGGAGCCAGCCTCCCGCCGCGGAGCGAGCCACCACCAAAGGAGGGCGCGCCCTGGGCTCAGCCATCAGTCCCCAAGAATTCAGCCAGTGACCCCATGATCTTCCCATCTCATCAAAAAACTGCTCCCTGCCTTTATTTTTCTTCTACTGCAGCCCTTCCCTTTACAAGAAGGCGTCTTCCGTGACCAAACCAAAAGAAGCAAGATGACATTAAGGGCAAAGGCAGTCCCTGGGGAGGCCACAGCAGAGGCAGGCGCTGGTTCTCTGGGTGGGGAGACAAACTTCCCCTCTGGACTGGGAAACCTCCTCCTTACCAAAGACGGATGTTATTTATAATAGCCATTTGCAGAACTTGTGACGTCTCACACACACAAACACACACACACACGCACGCATGCACACAGAAGGATAGATAGGTGATGGAAAACCACATCGCAAATCACTTTCGATTACTCCTACACCACCAAGGCCAACAGAACAGCCAGATCTGCGACTCTCTGAGCTGTGACGAGAGTGATTTTTTGTCTTCCAAAGTTCGGAAATAGTGTGTGACCAGGCAACGCTGCCGCTTCACCGGAATACGCGGTTACGACCCCAGGTGGAGCAGAAACTGAGGAACACGGCAGCAGCTACAGCAGCTGGAACAGACGCGCCACGTGAGCTCCTGGTGGATACTTTTATCAGAATCCCAAAGATGCACATGAAATAATTTCTTCTGGACCACAGACACGATCGAACTTAAAAAATAAAAAAGCCGATAAATACTGCCAACCCAATCTTGTCTTTCGTCTCTCCCTCCTCGCATCAAATGGAATCTTGTCAACCGCTTAAACATAAATATTAAAATAATAAGTGGGACAGACTACAGATCTACTTACAATTCCATCACTTCTGTAGCACCTTTTTTTACCTTTTTACCAATGTATCCGTTTCGTAAAGAACAGAAGTCTGAAAAGCTTACGGACTCACATGACACATCATTAAATATTTAATCACCTTTTTAAGTCCTAAGCCTTTATCATATTTCATCCATCTAGACAGTTCATTCTATAACTATAGATTCCAAGGCCCCCTTTGGAGGGGAAAAAAGAGAAAATGGGGAAGAAAAAAACCTTCTGAGAGGCAGGGTTAAATTATCTCAAAGATGAGTTTCTATTGGCGCTTCAGTGGACATCAGCCTGTAAACCCACCAATCCACAGGAGGGTCAACCGATGGAGTCCATTGTTTTTAGTCTCCAAGAATTGATTTTACAAAAGATGCCACGTCTGTCGCTTTGGATTCGTGTAGGGTGAAAAACGGATGTTGCTGGTGAAGAAAAGAAAAATGCCTTCCGTTAATACTGGTCTCTGACAACGCCTGAGATTAGCAATGGACAGATCTGGTTAGTTAACAAACTAAGTATCCCCATCAGGCTTAAACTAGATTCTTCTACCCCTTCCCAAACCAAGTATACACTCAGGGATGCAAATTCTTAAAGATGTCATTTAGCTGCTGCTCCTCCTATCTTGGTATCGCTTTTTGATTCCATGCCAGAGTATCCACTGCTTTAAAATATACGTATGTAACTAGGCTATATACATCCCATGCATGTGTGCTAAGCAGGCGTGGTAAGCTGCTTCAGTTATGTCCGACTCTGTGCTACCTGATGGACCGTAGCCTGCCAGGCTCCTCTGTCCATGGGATTCTCTGGGCAAGAATACTGGAGTGGGTTGCCATTCCCTTCTCCAGGGGATCTTCCCCACCCAGGGATGGCGCCCATGTCTCTTAGGGCTTCTGCGTTGGCAGGCAGGTTCCTTACCACTAGCGCCACCAGGGAAGCCCGTATACATCCCATCAACGGGTAAATACAAGCAAGAGCAGAGATGGCTCAAAGATTCGGTTTACAAATAAGCCTGTCACCTAGAAAGTAATTTTCAGACAAAGTGGCAAAATAATAAGAAATTTTAGAGATTTACACACACGCAGTTCCCAAGAAGTGAGTGGTAGAATGAGAAACCAGTTTTTGGAACAATAAACAGGCGTTGCTCGTGCTTAACACTGGAGAGCTGGTTTGCACTCAAACAGCTAGCAGTGTTACTTTTTACATCACTTCTATTGATAACAGGGCTTTCCTGGTGGCTCAGATGGTAAAGAACCCGCCTGCAATGTGGGAGACCTGGGTCCAATCCCTGGGAGGATTCCGTGGAGAGCATGGCAGTCCACTCCAGTATTCTTGCCTGGAGAACCCCATGGACAGAGGAGTCTGGAGGGCCACAGTCCATGGGGTCACAAAGAGTCGGAAATGACTGAGCCACTAAGCACAGCACGTTGATAACAAGTGATCCTTATGTCTCTCCACGATGATCTGATCCTTGTGGAAAATAAAGTAGCCTGCCCAACCCTAGGTCTGGGTGGAAAAAAATTCATCTTGGAGATTAAAAACCAAGAAGCAAAAAGGTGGTCTCTGCTCATGCTGCTCAGATTCCATAAACTTGACATCACGTCCTGCTCTTTGCTGGGGGAAGAAGCATGGTCCAATGCAGAGAGCCACGCGTTTCAAAACGATTCTGAAGGAAACGAAGCTAGAGGCTCTGCCCCAGGGCCGCCCTCCTCGAATAGCTCAACTCGGTGCCGGGAAGCGCCTGGCTGACACCCGGGAACCTCACACCTCCAGTTAGGAGTGGACACATCAGCTCACGGTCCACACTCCTCCCAGTACAATCAGAACCAAGCGATCAAACCAAAAAGAACAATTCCTCCAGGAGGAACTAAGAGCCTGAGCTAGCAGGGCCCCCTCCCAACTGTCTGGAAGCATTGCTCCTCTCAGCGACCTGTCAACAGCTAAATATGAGCGTTTCTGCACACAGACGTGTAGGTGACTCACTCCGCTTCCCCTGACTTTGAGGATTTTTGTTCACAGCCTACGTGTTGCCTAGCTCTAGGTTTTCTAATTATATTTGTTTTAAACCTGAGAGCAGAGAGCTGGATGACTCAGCCCTGTGGGAACCTAGAATGCCCACCCATGGACATTTTAGAAAACAATGCAAAGAGGAAAGGAACAAAGAAAGCAAGCCCCAAATAAGGTCGGTGGTCACCACTAAGTACAGTGACTCAAAAAAAAAAAAAAGAGAGGTTTTCTGGCTTTGCCATTGGGTGCTTCATAGCCACGATATTAACCAGAGCCCCAGGCGTGGGCGCAGCCTCTGGAGCCCCCCGGATGAATACACTACTTCTGATCACTACCCACTTACACAGCACCCTTACCGAGTGTTTTACCATCGTGCTTATTAGCTTTCCCACATCCCCTCGACATTTAGAGATCTTTTCATGTCCTTTGAAGCCTTTCACTATCAAAACAGGCCACGTCCGGTCTCAGCGTGTCTCAGGGACTACGCCCGACGCCCGCCACCCCATTCTCCTGTCTTGTGGTCGGTGGGTGGCTCAGGGGACCTAGCCTAGGTCTGCGACGGAATTCAATAACCGCACCTGATGTCTCAACGAAAAAAAACAACTCCTCAGGCACCTCTCGGTTTAGTCTCAGGCTGGGAAAGCACCGTGAGAGCCAGGGGCAGGGGGAGCAGGCAGGCATGTGGACATGGGAACTGTGACGTGTCTCCTGTGTGGGTTTTGAGGCTGTAAAAGGCTGGGAGGGAACCAGTCCCTTCTAGAAGCGGCCGACTAAGAATAGCAACCAGGACACAGCAGAGGAGACGCCGTGGAATCGCCCCCAGACCACAGACCCAGGCTGAGCGTCTCAGAAGGTGGGGGGAGGGCACTGGACTTCCCTGGTGGTCAAGGGGTGAAAAATCCCGCCTGCCGACGCAGGGCACACGGGTTCGATCCCTGGTCCGGGAAGAGCCCGCGTGTCACGGGGCAGCAGAGCGTCTGCGCCACAGCTACTGAAGCCGGCGCACCGCGACGAAGAGAGGCGCCCGGCCTCTGCAACTCGAGAAGGCCGTGCGCAGCAACGAAGACCCCGCGCAGCCATGAATTAATTAATGAAGAGGGGCCCGGTACAGGGAGAACTTAACACCCAGCCTGGAGCATCGCCACCAGCGCTAAGAGTCTCCAGTTCCCCTGCAAAACCACACTTTAGGTCAGTCAGCCCTGCCTAGGGCTTCCCTGGAGGCCCAGATGGTAAGGAACCCGCCTGCCAATGCAGAAGACGCAGGTTTGACCCCTGGGTGGGGAAGATCCCTGGGAGGAGGAAATGGCAACCCACTCCAGTGTTCTTGCCTGGAGAATCCCATGGACAGAGGGGCCTGGCAAGCTGCAGTCCATGAAGTCACCGAGTTGGATACACCTTAGCAACTAAACAACATCATCTCTGTTTAACACTGTGGTTCAATCTAGGACATCCCAGGACATTCAGAGGACATGATCACCTCCCTGGACCATCACTTGCATCACCTGGGTTTTGTTTCTGGTGGTTTCCATCTAGGACAGGGGTCAACAATGGATGAACTGGGGGCCCAATCCAGCGGACTGCCTATTTCTGAAACAGAGTTTTATTGGTGCACAGCTGCACTCCTGTGTCTACCCACTGGCTATGGCAGCTCTCATGCTAAAACAGAAGTCGAGTTGTCGTAGCAGCCCACAGAGCCTGAAGTATTTACTTTCTTGTTGTCCGATCTTTTGCAAACCTACGGACTGTAGCCCACAAGACTTCCCCGTCCATGGGATTCTCCAGGCGAAAAATACTGGAGTGGGTCGCCATTTTCTTCTCCAGGGGATCTTCCCGACCCAGGGATCAAACCTGCGTGTCCTGCGTGGGCAGTTTGTTTACCACGAGTCACCTGGGAAGCCCGAACCCTGTCTATGCAACAATTCTTTATAAAAACGCTGGCTGGCCCCATACCCCATAGAGCAAGTCCTACTCAGTTACGGCCCCCAGTGGGAGCTTGAAAGAGAAAGCAAATGAGATGACCTTCCTGTCCACACCTCAATCCAAACAGGGAACAAAAAACATTTGGGATTTCTATAAGAGGTACATGTCTGGGTTGGGGCCTTAATTATACTGTTCTTCACCTGGAAAGAGGATTTTTTTTTTCCTACCTCTTCACCAACTCCTACAACCTCAACAGTCGCCTCTCAGCATGTGTTTTCCTGAGGCTTCAGCCGAAGCGTTTGGACTCAGAGTTTCCACTGAGAAACCTCAGTCCCACCGGAAAGCGGGAGGCAGTCATGACCTCATAAGGCAAGTCATCCCAGTGCCATGAAGATGAGCACCGTAAAAGGCGGGGGTGGCGGTGGTGACCCGCACGGAACTACAGCCCTAATGCCAGACCACCAGAGCCCACGGTGTCCGGACAGAGTGCAAAGGCAGCTTCAACATCAGTTGCCCAAGGGTGTTAAGCGAGGACTCCGCAATTTTTCTCAAGTGTGCTCCATTGAAACCTCTGATAAGCAGCCACTTGGAAGGGGGAAAACGTGGTATGCATTTTCAATAGTCAGACACATAAAGCAAACATACTTTCATCTGAAGAAAAAGTGACAAAGGCACCTTGAAAACAAGAGTAGAGAACCCCCCACAAACCGCTCTATGCGGGTTGCACTTTATGTGGAATCAAAGTTTAAAATGCTCTGGGGGTTGCACAAGAATTCTAAAACAAAGTAGCCAGGATTGAAAAGGCCCCCGACTGGCTACTATCTACATAAGCAGAGGGGAAATGTTGAACCCAAACGTGCTGCAGGCTAAGATCTTCTCAAGCATGACTCATCTCCCCTTCTGCCTCAACTGTGGGTGTTAGTTGAATGCTGAGTCCCCATGGGCTGCCTTTATATTTCATTGCATTATTTTTTTAAATTTTTATTTATTTATTGGCCACGCCGAGTGACATGTAGGATCTTAGTTCCCTGCTGCTGCTGCTAAGTCGCTTGTCGTGTCCAACTCTGTGCGACCCCATAGATGGCAGCCCACCAGGCTCCACCGTCCCTGGGAGTCTCCAGGCAAGAATACTGGAGTGGGTTGCCATTTGCTTCTCCACTTAGTTCCCTGACCAGGGATCAAACCCATGACTCCTGTAGTGGAAATGCAAAGTCCTAACCACTGGACCACCAGGCAAGTCCCGAGGCTGCCTTTCTATTTTATTGGTTTATTTTTATTTATTTATTTATTGGCCAGGCTGTGAGGCTTTCGGGATCTTAGTTCCCAGACCAGGGATTGAACCCACGTCCCCTGCAGTACCGGCGTGGAGTCTTAGCCACTGGACCATCAGGAAAATCCCAGGGCTGCCTTTTTAAAGGGGACAAAGATGCCCAGTCCGTCTCTCCTCAGACTCTTCCCAGCATCTATTCAGTCATCCAGTCGACATATGGTTCAGACTTAAATTCAAGCTTAACCAGAAGAACTGAAAATCCATGGGATCTGCTGAGACCATCCAGTTCTGCTCTCTCATCTCCTGGCAACTTGCAAGTATACGGTCGAGTGGTGTTAACTCTAGTCCTCACGCTGTGCTTTATACCCCAGGTCTTACTCATCTGGTAAACAGAAACTTGTGCTCTTTGACCACCTTTATCCATTGCCCCCAGCCCACACACCCCTGGCAACCACCAGTCTATGCTCCGTAAGTTGTTTTTTTTAAGATTCTGCATTTAAGTGAGATCATGCAGTATTTGCTTTTTCTGTCTGACTTATTTCACTTAGAATAATGCCCTCAAGCTTCACCCACGTTGTTGTAAATAACAGGATTTCCTTTTTTAATGCTTGAGTAATATTCCATTGTGTGTGTATGTGCATATGTATTATGTTTTCTTTATCTCTGTATTCATTAATGGACACTCAGATTGTTTCCACATCTTGGCTGAGATAAATAATGCTGCAGTGAACTTGGGGGTTCAGCTATTTCTTCAAGATAGTGATTTCATTTCCTTCAGATCTGTGCCCAGAAGTGGAATCATTAATCATCAGATGGTGCTATTTTTAATTTTGTGAGGTTTTCTGTCC
The DNA here is from genome assembly GCF_029378745.1 of Bos indicus. Lineage (NCBI taxonomy): Eukaryota > Metazoa > Chordata > Mammalia > Artiodactyla > Bovidae > Bos > Bos indicus. The sequence goes on from NC_091778.1 coordinate 62,346,222, forward strand.
TGGCTGGACCAGGTCACACCCCACCAGGGAGCCTCTTTTCTCTGCATCTTCCCCAGAGTTCCTCTCTTATCTTTCAAACCTTCCAGATGTGAGATGATGCCTGACTGCGTTTTTTTTTTTTAATAATACGTTCTTTTTTATTTTTTATTTATTTTTTTTTAATACGTTCTTTTTTAAAAGACTTTTTTTTTTAATGTGGGCCATTTTTAACGTCCTTGTTGAATTTGTTATGATACTGCTTCTGTTTTATGTTCGGGTTTTCTGGCCACGAGGCATGTGGGATCTTAACTCCCTGACCAGGGATCGAACTGGCACCCACTGCATTAGGAAGGCAGAGAATTAACCGCTAGACCACCAGGGAAGTCCAGATCATGATTTAGATGTCATTCACTTCCCCTGTTCCAACTGTTAGTATGGACTCATCTACACCCCCTAACAATACTCACCATAAGCTCTGGATATGTTGGCCTTTCTTTGGAATTCTTCTTCAAGCTTAAAGGAAAAAAAAAAATCACATTAAAATCTAGAAACCATCTGTGTTTCCACTAGACTAGGATTTCAGAACCTGCAGAAGACCAAACAGAACCACCTTTAAAAATGTACTGAAAACATAAATCTCCTGCCTTGACTTTCCTCTTCAGTTACACTTCCCAACGATGTTTGAAATCACTCTGTACCTTAACAGGAAGGGTAAGGCTGTGTGTGTTTCCTTATGTTTCTTTACCAATGACATAAAAACTAGCTTTTATTATGTATCAAAATATATATTCACTTTCCTTCAAAACGGCTTTTAATCCACCCCCTCTTGCAAAGACCCTGGCAGGTGTTTCTTAAATTACAGTTGTTGTCTGTCCATTGTCTCCAATACCGGGTTCTCTCTGCTTCTGATCTCCTTGCAGGTACAATTTGCTTTTATATGCTCCCTGCTGAAACTGCCTGAGACAGAAGCACTACGGATGTAGAATGCCTAAGGTCACTGCTGCTTGACGACCGCTCGGCTGATGACCGGGAAAGCACGCTGGCTGTGGACTTAGCGGTGGTTCTTCTCAGAAACCCCTGCTGGCCCTGCACTACGCAAGGGGCGCCCGTCATCCAGCCGTCTGTACACACAGACCTTTAATCACATCTGATACCAGAGGCAACAGTCATAAAACCACAGTGAGAAGAGACCCACCCCTTCATCCACCTGCAGCCTTGAAATGGAAAAGAAAGTTTATTTGGAGTTGGAACCCCAGGTTACAGAATGGAGGAAAGGATGGTTTTGAAAAGTATGATTTGCGAGGCAACCTGCAGAGCCCTCTGCCCACGGGCCCTAAAACCATCCACGAATGGGAAGGACGTCTGCCTGGCGTGGAAGGAACTCAAAAAGTGACAGAACACTGGGTGGCCGGGATTTGCGCTGATGACCACGGGGAGCAAGGGAGACCTGCGAGGTGTGACCTGAGCCCCGCTCCGTGGAGGGCAACAATCAAGGGCAGGCCCGGATGCAGAGCCAGAGAGGGAAACGGCTGAAATGCTTGGCACTGAAAAAAACTCGAAATGAAAGAAAAAAGGAAGCTTTTTGAATCAAAACAGCCGAGAGCAGCCTCCCGATGGACTCCAGGCAGCTCTGCGGTGGAGGGCAGGGAGCCTGAGACGGGGAATAGGCAGAGGCGGAGACAGAGAGCTGACTGCGGGCGGATCCACACCCAGCGACCTCACTGCCTGGACAGCCGAAGAGAGAGCGTCCATCTCAACTGAGGCTCAAACAAGAATGAGTGAGAAAGGAGACCAGCAGCATCACGGCCGGGCTGGCCCGGGAAGGCATCTCTGAGCGAAACGAGGAGACCTCCAGCTCCCACCGATGAAGCCTCCTGTGCCTACGTGCTGCGACTCCGGAAGGCTCCACCAGCGGTCCCCAGATGCAGGTGGCTTTGCCGTCCAAGGCACACTCGGGGGCGTCTGGAGGCACTTCTGGTTAACGCAGCTGGTGGTGCTGGGGGCCGTAATTCACATCTAACAGGTAGAAACCGAGGCTGTCGCTCAACATCCCATAATGCCCAGGACGGTTCCCCAGCAACCACTTTGATTTACTTTTATTTCTTTTTTTGAGAAGTATAGGAAAAAACACAACTATTGGAGGACGACTGCTCTACAGTATTGTGTTGACCTCCGCCACACGTCAAGATTTATCTTTTCAAAAAAGAATTCCTAAAACCTCAAAGATTGCTGCTGAACAGGTTATTTTTGACTTATGGCCTCCGATTAGAAAGCTTGAAATGTACAAGTACCACTGCAGAGTATTGATGGAAAATATTTACACAGCACACCAAAGCTGTTTATTGATTTAATATAACTGATACAACCCATTCTCTCCACCTTTTAAATCAAGAACACTTCAAAACACGGGCTAAGAATAGCAAAATACTCAGGGTGAGGTTAGGGAGAAAAGCAAATTTTCCACGTTGAATAGGAAGCACTTGAAATTCAGCACCAAATAACAACTGTGGAGTTCAAAGCTACACCAATTTCTTTTTGGATCCGAGTCAGACTTTTGAATTTTCAAGTGGCTTGTCGTTTTCAAGCGTGCAATTAGCTAACTGCCCTAATTCCCCTTCCAAATGCCACAACACAAACTCCTGACCGTAGCTGACACTAAAACACAGCTTCGTGCCGTGCTGAGAACTGCTAGCTTCACGTTTGTGCTGAGCCGAGGGGTTCTGCCCCTCCGAATCCCCCCGAACTGACCGTTTCCCAGAAGGACTCCTGGGAACATCTGCAGAAGAAAAACACAGCTCGCCTCCCAAGCTATACATTTGTCCTGAGCTTCGTAAATACCCAGGGCCTCTTTTTACTCCTTCCTGAACAAGCCAGCAACTATGTTTGATCGTCTCTGTTTTGTGCCTGTTTCTCTGAGTCAGACAGGACCAGCGTCTGGGTGGGTCTCTGACCTCCAACGGACTTCGGGCCGGTGGACGGGGCACTGAGCTCTTAAACAGGCCTGAAGGCTCAGCAGGAAGGAAGTCAAGCTTTGGGGCACTTGGCTCAGCTGGTCTCTAGGGAGCGACTCTCAGTCCCCAAGCCTGTGTCCAGCTGAATGAGGTTATGGTGAAAGAACGCAAGCGTGCCAAGATTCCATTTTAGTAGAAACTCATTTGTGAAACCTTCTGCAAGACCAGGGTGTAAGGCCTTTCCATTTCTCTATTGTGAATCCCAAACAAGGCCTAGATGGCCAGTGTCTCCTGATTCAGGAACTCTTTAAAGGCCCTGAGATAAGAAAGCCACGTGGGCGTCCCTGGTGGCTCAGTGGTGAAGAATATGCCTGCCAGTGCAGGGGACACGGGTTCGATCCCTGGCCCAGGAAGATCCCACATGGTGTGGAGCAACTAAGCCTGCGCCTGTGCTCTAGAGCCCGGGAGACACAATCCTGAGTCCATGAGCTGCAACTGCTGAAGCCCACGTGCCTGGAGCCCGTGGTTGGCAGCAAGAGAACCCACCACGTGAGAAGCCTGCATGCCACAAGTGGAGAGGAGCTCCCCTCTCTGAGACCAGGGAAAGGCCGAGCAGCAACAAAGACGCGGCACGGCCAAAAATAAAAATAAACAGATAAATAAACGAAATTATATATAAAAAAAGAAAGCCACGTGTAGGGAAGGAAGAGTAAGAAAACGCTTGTTTGAAAATAAGTACAGAAAGGAAGGATTTGTAGGAAATCTCTGTTGTTGCTGCTTTTCTTCAAGTTCATATGGAATAAACATCTTGACTTGCTTTGGTTTTCTCTCCTCCCCTCACCCCCTCTGATGTTACTGCTAAAGAAGGATGCCAGCAGAACCCTGGACTCTATCAAGTCATAATTTGGAGAGTGATAGCAGATGAATGCCCTACTCCACCGCAAAAATCAGATCACGGCATCTGGTCCCATCACTTCGTGGCAAACAGAAGGGGAACAAGTGGAAACGGTGACAGAGTTTATTTTCTTAAGCTCCAAAATCACTGCAGACGGTGACTGCAGCCACAAAACTAAAAGATGTTTGCTCCTTGGGAGATTAGCTATGATAAACCTAGGCAGCATATTAAAAAGCAGAGACATCACTTTGCCGACAAAAGTCCATACATCCAAAGCTCTGGGTTTTCCAGTAGTCATGTACTGATGTGAGAGCTGGACCATAAAGAAGGCTGACTGCCAAAGAATTGATGCTTTCAAACTGTGGTGCGAGAATACTCTTGAGGGTTTGAGGGTCCCATGGACTTCAAGGAGATCAAACTAGTCCATCCTAAAGGAAATCAACCCTTAATATTCACTGGAAGAACTGATGCTGAAGCTGAAGCTCCAATACTTTGGCCACCTGATGCAAAGAGCTGGAAAAGACCCTGATGCTGGGAAGGACTGAAGGCGGGAGGATAATGGGGTGACAGAGGATGAGATGGTTGGATGGCATCACCAACTCAATGGACATGAGTTTGAGTAAACTCCAGGAGATAGTGAAGGACAAGGAGGCCTGGCGTGCTGCAGTCCACAGGGTCACAAAGAGTCAGATATGCCTGAATGACTGAACAACCACAACTGCTGTCAGCTGACCAGCAGTGACCAGAGGAGTGTGACCACCAAGCGGAAGCCCCAGACGAAAGCGCAGCAGCAGAGGATGCAGCTCCCGGGACTAAACAGAGAGAAGAGAAGCGCACAAAGCCAGCCCTGGCAACGGCGTGAAGACACTCTGCCCTGTGGGCGGGGCTGGCCAGCAGCTGACAGAGAGCGGCCACACAGGAAGCTGCAACTTTCACAAACGCGTGCAAACGTGAAAATTAGGGAACTTTCAGTTCTCCAAGGCTTTCATTTAAAAAAACAAAAGAAACCTGTGAAAAGCTTTAACACTTTGACTCTCGGGGAAGTTCTAAGTAAGAAGAAAAGTTGATGAAAGATAAATAAAGTAATTGAATGATTTCTCAATGAACTGTAGAAGAGAAGCAGCTTTCTGAAGAGAACAACCGTCCACAGATGGCAGGCATAAGTCAGGGGTTCTGATGACAGGCCTCCAGGAAAATGATGTGGGAACATCCCATCAGGTATTCAGGACCACCCCCTCCCAGACCAATTAAATCAGAACCTCTGAGGCCCAGGGGCACACCTGAAAGGTCTGTCACGTTGTATAAGCAGGCAACGGGAGTTGAGAACCATTAGGTTAAACTGGATTCACACCAGCCCACCTGGCTTTCTCAAGCTTTTCACACCAGCTTTGTTCTTATCAAAGTTTTCTGCAGTTCCCAGAATCTTGGGGAAAAGGGCCAGGTGGGAGAAAGGTTACAAAGCAGAGAGTCTGAAAAGCTTCCTTAAATAAGATCCTTCCTCCTCACCACCCCTCTGGAGAATGACGGGTCTGAACCATCCAAGACAAATCATCCCTTTCCTCCGTGACCTTTACACCCTCGAGGACGAGGAACAAACAGCAGGCACCGGGTCCTTGAAACCAGAAGGCACGATCCTGAAGCCCTCTCAGCCGGGCAGGTGCACAGCACACCTGGAGGCTCCGGCAAGGAGAGCAGAGAGGGGGTACCGCCCGGGCGCCCAGGGGAAGTGCTGATACGCATCCAGCGGCATCCAGCAGGCGAGCATCACGCCGCCCATCACTCCAGCCTCTCCGGCCACTCAGCCAAGAATAAAACAAAAACAACGGCACGTCGGCCTCGTATGTCTTTAGGGGAAAGCACCAGGGTGACGGGCCTAGAGCTGGTGAAAAACCCAAGGGGCCTTTGCTTCACAAGCAACAGACAGCTGCTTGGTGTTACCACGTTTTCCAGTAAAAGCTGTGTTCAGAATGCCTCTTCCAAAGCGCGTGGAGGCCAAGGAAGGGTAACCTTGGGGAAGCTAGCCTCTCCAACGGGAGGCGGAATGCCAGCCCCTTTCTTAGCTCCAAGTGAGCAGAGCCGGTCCCCTGGGCAACCACAGCTGGGCTTCCAGCATCTCCGACGGCCTCTGCCCCGGCTCACAGCTGCACGGCAGCGCCCAGGATCACAGCCTGCGCTCCATCATGGCATCATTTTTCCAGCATCCCTTGCAATGATCATCAGTATCAAGTCATGCTGGGCACCCTGGGGCCCGTGCAGACGGAAATCACCAGGTTTTCTGAAGAAAAACAATCCCCTCTTCTAGTTTCCTCAATTCCACCAGCAATTTCCATGAAACAAAGTCACGGCATCAGTATGGCTCCTTCCATCTCTCCACCCCAACTTTATTTTCCCTTCTCAGACGTGCCCCCTCCCCAGCCGGAACTGTCCACTGTCCACTTCCGGGCAAGCAGAGCCATCAGTGAGCAAACCTTCTCTAACAATCAGCCTAAAACACCAGAATCACTTGGTAAGACCTCCAGGTGCCTAAGCGAAGCTCTGAATGTAGCCTCCGTCGTCTTCTCCAGGCTTATTCTTTGCGTCATATCTCCTCCCCACCCGAGCCCTCCAGTGGGTCCCCCACCTCTCTCTTTATGCCCTGGCCCACATCAGATGGCTCAGCCTTTCATCAAACAGTTTCCCACGCCTGTGTCAGGGTGCATGAGATTCCTCCCACCTGGAACACCTTCTCCTCCTCCACTTCCCTTTTCCCTGGCACACACCTCACCTGGTCCCAGCTCAGGATTTATCTCCTCCAGAAACTCTCCCCTAAGGCCTTTCCTCTGAGTTCCCCCCAAAGACCCAGTGCCCGTTTCCCTCTGGACCTGGGCTAGAATGACTGAGCTGGGACACTCCCCTCTGTGGCTCTGAGCTCAGCGGGGACCAGGCAGAGCTGTCTTTGTTGCTTAGCAACGAGGATACACTCCATCAACACTGGGAGTGGATGTGGGCACGTGGATTAGACCGATGGAGGAAGTCAGGAAGACCCCTTCCGCCTTCACCCTGGCTTCTGGGAGACGCGCTTTCTTACCACTGTGAGGTAAAGTCAACAAACTCTTCGGAGAACTTGTCTGCGGGCAGCTGCGGCGACGGCTCCTCCACCACCTGTTTGAGCTGCTGGAAAGGAGTCCCCCATGAGTCGTAGGGAAACCGGAGGATGGCCAGCTCAATCTGGAAGGGAGAGGTACACAGGAGGTGAGAGCTGACTCTGGGCTACTGTGTACCGGGCAGCTGCTGGGGCATCCATGTCGTCCCAGGAGGCGGAGGGCAACCGGACGGGGACAGTCCGGTGAAATGTGCAGAGGGGACGCCAATGATGACGTGTTCGCTAGCGGTGTGCCCCCACGTCCTGGAGCTAGGGGTGACATCGTCCGGGAGACAGCCCCTCACCAAGAGGAAATCCACCCGGAATATTCACCGGAAGGACTGATGCTGAAGCTCCAGTACTTTGGCCACCTGATGCTAAGAGTGGACTCATTGGGAAAGACCCTGACGCTGGGAAAGATTGAGGGCAGAAGGAGAAGGGGACGACAGAGGATGAGATGGCCGGATAGCATCACTGACTTGATGAACATGAGTTTGAGTAATCATCTAGCTGGTGATGGACAGGGAGGCCTGGCATGCTGCAGTCCACGGGGTCACAAAGAGTCGAACACCACTGAGCGACTGAACAATAACCTCACTGAAACCCAGTGTGGCACTTCATAAAACTGTGAGCCAGCAGTGTGCAACTTCAGGATGAAAGGGGCCAGGTTTTCAAACGTTTAGTCTAAAAAGCAGTTCTCGCCCGAAGACGCTTACCTCTGCTGCCATCTGCTGGCCACACGCTGGAATGAAAACAAACAGGGCCAAAGGACTGCTCGGTTTTTGGACTTGAGTAAAGGCCGCCTTGCTGTTACAAGATCACGTGCCTTCTGGGCAAGGACGTGAAATAGCTCACGGGATTTACTCAGCTGCTGTGTCTGGGAAGGAACCAGGACCACCATGGATCCTTCCAGACCTCGGTGATCCACTGAAAATTTACGATCAGCAGAGTTACAAATCAGGCTCTCACCGTGTATAACTTCAGGGCTGTGCCTGAGGAAATGAGCCTGTTTGTTAGTATGTGCTGGGGCTATACCTGCAGTCAACAGCCAAGACTGCTCTCATAACCATATTCCGAGAAGCTGAGCCCATGTCTTGGATACAAAGCTCTCCATATTAGCGTCTAGGACGGGTGGCAGAGACTGGGAGTTTGGGATGGACATGTACACGGTGCTGTCTTTAAAACAGACAACCCACAAGGGCCTGCTGTACAGCCCGGGGAACTCGGCTCAACATTTTGTAATAACCTAAGTGGGAACGGAATTGGAAAAAAAGAGATACAAGTAAACTGCATCACTTCACTGTACACCTGAAACCAGCAGCACACTGTGATCAACTACGCGGCTGAGAGGACAGAGCATCTGCCTGCAATGCCTGGGTTCAGTCCCTGGGTCAGGGAGGTCCCCTGGAGAAGGGAATGGCCACTCATTCCAGTATTCTTGCCTAGGAAATCCCATGGACAGCGGAGCCTGGCGGGCTACAGTCCATGGGATTGAAAAGAGTCAACTAAGCAACAAACAAAACACGCTCCGATATAAAACAAAAAATTTTTTTAAAAAGCTCTATCAGGGTCCACACAGATTCGTGCTCTTGGAGTAGCCTGAGCCTCTGCATGCTTGATTAGAGTAGTTTAAATTTAAACCCTAAGGATAACTCTCAGGAACAGCAGCCAGACCCTCTCGTTTTACAGCTCAGGACAGCGAGACAGCCTGTGTGACTCCATCCGTCACGCAAGGGCACACAACTCCTTGGAGGTGGAATGAAGAGAACTGGGTTTGCCCAGTTCCCGTTCAGTGTTTCTGCCGCCCCGCTCTGCGGACAATCTTGCTCTCTCAGATCAGCTTCCAGGGCGTCCACCTCTTGCTCTTGAGGTCTGCCCCACCGCAGCTTCATGCCCCAATACTCCCTGCCCCCAGCCCACAATTATTATCACACACTACCATGGTGATGCCCAAACTCCAGATGTCGGACTTCACGCTGTATCCCTTCTGGTTGAGCTCTGGGTTTATTCTCTCGGGCTGGAAAGGAGACAGAAAAGGACAACTGAGATGACACTCTTGGCTCAGTAAAGTCTCGGGGGTGGGGTGGCAGTGGCTGCCAAGTGAGCGGCTGTGAGCCATTAACACGCCTCCCGGGCCAGGAGTCTCACTCACGACAGCGAAGACCAACGTCTCCACGGGGTTTACAGACATCTTTTCTTGGAGACGACAATGCGTCAGAGTCCCCTCACAACTCAAAAGCAACTTCAGTTTGGCCTTCCAAAGAGCGTGACATACAGTCGACCATTACGCTGCCCGCCTTGAAGTTTCCTCGTTTAAAAGACCAACAGTCCAGGGACTTCCTTGGCAGTCCAGTGGTCAAGCTTCCTCCTTCCAGGGGGGGACATGGGTTCGATCCCTGGCCGGGGAACTAAGATCCCGTATGCTGCAGGGCAACTAAGTTCTGCACCCTGCAACTAAGACTCAAGGCAGCCAAATAAATAAATAAAATACCAACAGTCCAGAACTCAGTGAAAACAATCTGCACGAGTCACTGGGCTACGGTCTGGTATTAACAACCTCAACCACTTTTAGGTAATCGTGGACACAAAGCTTTTAAATTCCAAGCACGTGTTCATTTCCAAATAGAGTATTTACAGTAGAAGTCCCTTAACTTAAAGGGAATCCCAAGGTCTCTGCCAAAAGCAATGAATCTTCACAGCTACGAGGCTCCCTCGGGACTAACGTAACGGACTTGCCTGGGGAATTGCAATTCCTCTCTCTGTGCTATTCTCAACAGACAGCGCAGAGTGGAGAACTGGGCTTTATGTAGTGCTTTTTCAGAGAGTATACCTCTTCCTCTGATTTTTTTTTTCAAATATAAGAGAAGGAAGGGCCTCGGGATTTTAGACAGGAGACATTTAAGAAGAAAGAAAGTGGAGGATACTTCTTGTGCTTTGGGCGTATTTCAATGCTCCCTCCTTGGCCGCCCAGGTCGTGATTCCTGGCAGGGTTTGAAGGCACTTGCTCTCCCAACGCCACCCCCAGGCGCTGTACTCACGGCCATGTACGGTTTGCATCCGGCATCGATGGTTTTAGCCACGGAGTCGACCAGGTAGCCGCTGATTCCGAAGTCGCACATCTTCACCTGGCCCAGAGCGTTGATGAGCACGTTGGAGGGCTTGACATCTGCAAGCGGAGAGTCGGGAGCCTGGGGGCGCAGTGGCAGCTCTCTGCCACCAGGGGGCCTGGAGCCTCCACGCCCGCCCCGGTGCGCCCTCAAGACTCATCCCAAAAGGAACTGCCACCCCAGTTATACAACACGAACTACACTCCGATAGAACATGATCTTTTTTAAAAAGAAGGAAAAACACCAAAGCTAAGAAGAAAGGGGGAAAAGCAACTTGATTTCCTTATCATTAAAATTTGTTAATGTTTTTCTTTTTATTGTGGTAGAAGTCACATAACATAAAACATACTGTTTTTTACCATATAACTGTCCAGTTCAGAGGCACTGAATACACTCATATTGTCATGCAACTCTCATCATCATCCATCTCCTGGATTTTCCACCTTCCTAAACTGAAACTCTGTCCCCAGTAAGCACTCACTGCCCATTCTCCCTGCCCTCTCCACCATCCTGACCTCGGCATCCCCCAGTGTACTTTCTGACACCATGAATTTGACTATTCTAGGTCCCATGCATAAGTGGCATCAAGCAGTATTTGTCTGCACCTACTATATATTGGAATGCATTTCTCTTGAGAGCCCCTTGGACTGCAAGGAGATCCAACCAGTCTATTCTAAAGGAGATCAGTCCTGAGTGTTCTTTGGAAGGACTGATGCTAAAGCTGAAACTCCAGTACTTTGGCCACCTCATGCAAAGAGTTGACTCATTGGAAAAGACCCTGATGCTGGGAGGGATTGGGGGCAGAAGGAGAAGGGGACGACAGAGGATGAGACGGCTGGATGGCATCATGGACCCGATGGACCTGAGTTTGAGTGAACTCCAGGAGTTGGTGATGGACAGGGAGGCCTGGCGTGCTGCGGTTCATGGAGTCGCAAAGAGTCGGACACGACTGAGTGGATGAACTGAACTGAACTGAACTGACTATATATTGGAATGCATTTCTAAGGTTGACTTAATATTTTTACTTCGGTTTACCAAAGCAGAGTTTACTAAGTTGACGTGGGTTACGGAAAACTTAAAGGACATACTTATATATGCATGAAAGACAGACCCTAAAATGATAATATCAGTGTTCAAAATGAATAGTCACAAAAAAATCCCATGGACAGAGGAGCCTCGTGGGCTACTGGCCATGGGGTCACAAGAGTCGGACACGCCTGAGTGGATTAAACCACCACCACCAGAGAGGGTTTACTCTGCAGCTCTTAAACGAACTCCTCAATGAACGTTTTTCATTAGCTCATTCAGTGTCATGTCATTAGTTCTGGTTCTGACGGATCTTGGGTGAGTGGTCTGCTTTCTATTTCATACTTGTCCTTCTCGTCAGACTGGGAATCCATCCGTGGAAACAACTGCCTCCTCTAATTTCTCATCTTCATCATTCCCGTACAGGTGGTGAGAACTTAAAACTTGATGACTGAGCCAAACGCCCAGTTCCCTGGGCAGTTGTCTCTGTTATGCTGGAGGCCTAAGCCCTAGAGATCTGAGCGTTACCACGCTGTCCCCTCACGAACAAGTCCGTGTTGTGCCCCAAGCATGTATCACGAAGGTGGAGCTTGCGCTAAGTGTTACGACGATGCTTTAAAAGCCCAGCTCCTAATGATCTAGTCTGCATTTAGTGGACTGAAAAGGCAGACTGGGACATAATACATCAACTGTGCTTCTGCAAGAGGTGCGTCAGAAGTTACAGGTGTTAACTCATCATAAACCCAGACAGTCCAGGCCAGGAGGCGGGTCACAGAATATGCATGTGGGTAGAGTGGGCTTCCCGGAGGAAAGAATCCACCTGCAATGCAGGAGAAGAGACGCAGGTTCGAACCCTGGGTGGGGAAGATCCCCCGGAGAAGGAAATGGCAACCCACTCCAGTATTCTTGCCTGGAGAATCCCATGGACAGAGGAGCCTCGTGGGCTACCGGCCATGGGGTCACAAGAGTTGGACACGCCTGAGTGACTAAACCACCACCACCAGAGAGGGTTTACTCTGCAGCTCTTAAATGAACTCCTCAGGCTGAAAAGATAAAATGCATCCTCCCAAGCAGATGAACCATCGTTAGGTCTGGATGATGAAAGTAGAAATTCAGAAAATTAATTTTTTCCTAAGTGACACGTTTCACAAAGGGCACATACTCAAAAGAAAAAAGTTATTCTAAAAACTTTAAAAATTATCCTTTATAATTTTCCCTTAAACAACAGATACACAAATTTCATTTTATTATCTTCTAACCTTTGTAAACATTCTCTGCTATGAATGAAATGTATCATAATTTTGAAATAAGCCTTTAAAATTCAGTTTCGCATTTGTGGGTAATCTGCATCCCTTTTCTTAACTGGATCTCTCCCCACTTTCTTTTTTGCCTCTTCTTCCTTTACATTTTTCCCATTTTTGATAGTAACAATCAATAACAGCCATCATAATAGGCATGTTTTTTGAGCCATCTTACATTATTTCAGGCTCAGAGTATAACAGTGTTCAGGTCACAACTGCCTATAAGCTACCAATACTGTTCATACACTGATTATACACACTCTTCCAAGAAGCCTTCCTTGACTCCAGTCACGCGTGCTAATCACGTCCTTCTTCTGTATTCTACCTACATGACTTCCGTGGTTGTTACTTTCGTATTTCTCACGTGGGTTTTTTCCCCCATGTGTCATATATTTGCCTCACTCCCCTACCAAGAACTCCTCCTGTGTAGGATTTGGATAAGAATATATTTTCTTCATAGATACCTGTCAGGGCATCTATTGTAGCGCTGTATAAATATAGTGCTGTATAAATGCTGGGAAACAATTACACAAGATACATGGATGGATGAAGGCATGGAAGACGGAAGAAAGGATATCTGGGTGGGTGGGTGGATGGATGGATGGATGGAGGAAGAGATAACAGGTCAACAGAGAGACAGGAGGGAGAAGAGGAAGACAGTCCAGCCAACCTTTCACCCTGTCCTGCCTCCCGCTGTCTGAACAGGCCGAGCTTTATGCCAGAACTTCTCAGACCCTCACCGCCCAAGAATTACCCAGGGAGCTTGTTAAAATGGCGGTTCTGACCCAGTTGGTCTTGGGACTCAAGATTCCGCTTTTCTAACAAGCTCTCCAGCGATGGCCGATACTAGGTGAATTTTTATCATATTCTCTAAAATTCTCAATGGGTAATACCATTGCTCTCTTTGGCAACAGGCAGTTCACATTCAAGTTAGGCCTAATCCACAGCTCACGTCCCCTGATGTCCTCAGATAATATTGAGCAGCTCCTTATACGATTTGCTATCCAATCCCAAAGAAAGCCCCTCCTCTGTTCTCTTGCCTGACTCAATTTTATCCACTGGGGAGAAAAAAGAAATTAATAAAACTCAGGTGAAAGAAATAAAACTGATAAAAAGGAACAGCCAAGGCAGCCCCATGGACACTTACCTCGGTGAATGACAGACAGCTTACTGTGCAAATGCTCTAAGGCTTTTACAATCTGCAAGAGAAACACAAGGTGGATTTATGTCCCCCATCACTGGACAGCAACTGCATCTTAAGTAAATCCCCATTTATTATCCCTGGCTTACAGTCCCAAGGGGAGGTATTTTCTCCAACAGTGGTCTTCCTAGCCAGGAAAACACACAGGAAGTCGTACAAATTAGACCCTGTCCAGCAGAGAGATGACATCAGAGCGCAGAGAGGCAGTCTCACTGGTATGTTCTGATTCTCTAACTTGACCCCCAGCATCTTTTCCTCTCCTCCCTCCTGGGCCTCAATAGCCATGAAGGGCGCAGCTTACTCCTCTGCTTGCTCCCTTCTGCGCCTATTAATCCTAAGGAAACATTTACACCCCACAAACGAAAATCAAAATAAACCAGTATCAGAACAAAGACACCAGGAACGTGGTCCTAGCCGATGAACGTGCTGCTCAGAGACATTTCAGCTGAAAGCCTCCCAGGCCGAGTCAGGAGCAGAACCTCGTGTAGGTCAAGCCCAGAAAGAGGAGTATCCATTGATCCATCCAGTTACACACTCGTGCAATCAACACACACAGACGGGATGGGCACTCCGGTCCAGGCGGTGCTTCCCAGCACAGACAGAACAGAGACACACGAGGCCCAGACCTCCCCGCACTCCTTGGACGGAGCTGGGGCTCGCGATGTACTCACAGAAACTGCTATTTTCCCTAAGATGTCCTCTGGAATTGTTTGGCCTTTATCGATCACTTGTTTGTAGAATTTATCTAGGGACGTGTCCATGAGCTCCATGCAGATCCAGACATCCCCCTGGAGGCCGGTTGGTTTGGAGACAGTCAGAGAGGATGGAAAGATGAGAGGAGGAAGCAGTTAGCATCTGTCAGGAGGAACAGGCCACTCCCTGTGTGAGCTTTTGGAGGAAATGCAGTGTCCTTCGAGATCTCAGTGAAATTTATAAATGGGCAATATTACCTCCAAAAAGCAAGCCAGCAGACAGCCAAACAGATATGCCTGTGATCACCCACTCCTTAATGAAAACTAGGTTCTAAATGCTAACACCCACAAGCTATAGGATGCCAGAAACCCAAGCCTTTACCATTACTGTTATCTAAGACAGCAGTCTCCAGGCTTTTTGGCTTCAGGGACCAATTCTGTGGAAGATAATTTATCCATGGACCAGAGCGGGGCGGGGGTGGGGGGCATGATTTCAGGCTGATTCAAGTGCATTACATTTATCGTGCACTTTGCTTCTATTATTATTACATCAGCTCCACCTCGGAACATAGGGCATTAAATCCGGGAGGTGGGGGACCCCTGCTCTGGGAGTTATGACCAGATACCAACTCTATGCCTGACTTCCCGCACTGACCACTGGCCACAGTTTATCATTTAAAGCTGGTTATAAGAGGGAGATGAAAACAGCTAACAATGAGGACCTGTGTACAGCACAGGAAACTCTACTCAAACACTCTGTAATGGGCTGTACAGGGAAATACCTTTAAACGCGTGAGCACATATACACAGGGCTGATTCATGGTGCTGTACAGCAGAAACTAACAACATGCAAATCAAGTATACCCTAATAAAAAGTTTTTAGAAAGGGGACGGGATGAGAATTCATACCGTCGTAAAGTGAAAAGCAGAATTAGAAAAAAGAAGCAAATATGAGGCCAATGCACTGCACAAGGCTGCCTGGAGCTCATCAAGTGGCCAAAAGACCAGAGTATTTGCGATTTCAAGGGATTGATACAAATCCATCTACAAGTTGATAGAGACCATTCTGCCAAAAGAGACAAACCAGAACAGGAAGGAGAAAGGGAACCCCAGCATTTTGAAAGGGCTAAGCACACTGGAAAATATCATGGTTTCCAGCCAACTTTGCACCAACATTTCACGAGCATGAAACTCTCTACAGAAGACAAGTTGGACAAGGAAGCGCCCTGTGACTGCAGGTGTTTGCGAGATCCGGGAAGCGTCTTTTTCAGTTACCGCCTGCCTTGCAGCTTTGAAGGCACTACCACCTACCTCACGGAAGAGTGCGCCGTAAAAGGTGACCGTGAAGGGACAGTCCACGGTCCTCATGGAGATATCCAGATCCATCAGGAGCCGCTTCTGCTCTTGGCTGTTTACCGTGGCCCGGATCCGCTGATCGGAATGCATGGAAAATGGATGGTTACTGTCCTGAGGATGGGTCTGTTGACAAGGCAGGGACCCCAAAGGATCCCCTCCCAAGAACAGTAGGAAAATTCACAGCATAGCTTCTAGCAACAACTGCTCAAATACCTACCCTAAAGGAATGCCTATCTGTAACAAATGAAAAGTAAGGAAGACTGTTATTCACTTGACGTACTGAATAATCCCTAGGAGAGAAGCAAACTGATCGTCTACTGCGGAGAGTGTGCAAATGTTTGGGAAGACATTTCCAAGTTACAAAACAGTCTGACTTATCATGTGGGTTTAGCACAAGGAGGCCAGAGTATTCATTGATGTGGGGCTGATTTGGGCTCATACAAGGGAAAAAAAAAAAGCTGAAATTCCCTCTTTATGAACAGGTAAAAATATATGGACCCTAAACAGAAACTGCAGAAGAGTCAGTTGATTGAGGAATGGGATGAGGAGGAGTTGAACTGAAATGGAGACACAGTTCATGTCTCTCTCTTCTAAGAGAAGAGAGGCTAACCACACCAGTAAGCGCAGCCTCACAGGCAACACGACCGTGTCATTAAATGACAATATAGTATCACGAGGCTTTCACATTTTTTGCCTGCGGAGCAGAGAGTCTGCAGGAGATGAAACTGGAAAATCTACAAGGTAAGGGAAAGATGTCAGCATTCTCCAAAAAATAAAAGGAATCCAGGTCATCTGACCATCCACATGCCTGACAACCCATCTAGAATTAACACACTGGGCCCGCTCCAAGGTCCTCCCAACATCTACTCAAGAAATATGCGATGATTCTAAATTTCTTTTTATAGCTCCAAAACTATGCAAATTCGCTCAAGATGACTTTACCCTCCTCTGTTTCCACAAATGGAGGCAATTTTGTCTCTCAGTTTGGGTTTCCTGATTTTCAGGGACAGATTCTTTAAAAGCAACAGAATAAAGCTTAAAAAGAGACTCATGAGACAGAAAACCAAATGCCATGTGCAAGCTCGCATCTGGATTCCTATTTGAAAAACCAACGGGAGAAAAAACAACAAAACGATCAAGGTGACGTTCATTCGGACCTGGTGGTGGATGACACTGAGGAAGTACTGTTGCTTCTTTTACGTGTGATGATGTGGCTGGTGGTCGTGGTGGTTCAGTCACTAAGTCATGTCTGGCTCTTGTGACCCCATGGGTTGTAGAGCCCACCAGGCTCCTCTGTCTGTGGAATTCTCCAGGCAAGAATATTGGCATGAGTAGCCATTTCGTTCTCTAGGGGATTTTCCCAACCCAGGGATCAAACCCACGTCTCCTGCATCGCAAGTGCGAGCCACCGGGGAAGCACGATGTGGTGGCTGCATAAAACAATTAAAAAGAGGGGGTAGGATTCAGCAGTTCAAAAAGACCCAGTTGCTGCTACTCATACCAAGGAGGCATTTTTGACATATTTGGAGGGAAATATCGTTCGCCACAAATAGGCTTTTCTGTCTCACCCCATAGAGTGAGACCTCATAGTCTTGCTTCTGTGAAAGGAGCCCATTTGCAGCTGGGAGGGACACACATATGGACCGGGACCGGAAAACGTCTGGGGAGCGCGAACACTACCTTCACCGCCATGATCTGCTCGCTGGGCACGTGCCGCATCTTCTCCACCACCCCGTACGCCCCCCGGCCCAGCTCCACGATGGGCTCCAGGTCATCCGCCTTCACCTCAAAGTTCTGCAGGAGACAAAAGCGAGGGTGCGATAGGAAGTTCAGCTCAGTGCAGTCGCTCAGTCGCGTCCGGCTCTGCGACCCCGTGGACCACAGCACGCCAGGCCTCCCTGTCCATCACCAACTCCCGGAGTTCACTCAAACTCATGTCCATCGAGTTGGTGATGCCATCCAACCATCTCATCCTCTGTTGTCCCCTTCTCCTCCTGCCCCCAATCCCTCCCAGCATCAGGGTCTTTTCCAATGAGTCAACTCTTCGCATGAGGTGGCCAAAGTATTGGAGCTTCAGCTTCAACATCAGTCCTGCCAATGAACATTCAGGACTGATCGCCTTTAGGATGGACTGGCTGGATCTGCTTGCAGTCCCAGGGACTCTCAAGAGTCTTCTCCAGCACCATGGTTCAGAAGCATCCATTCTTTAGCGCTCAGCAATAGGAAAAAAGGAAAGAAACCAGACACAGGCTACCCTGTCCTCCCTCTGGTTCCTCTGAGCAGTCCAAGGGTCCTTTCTGGTCCAGAACCTTCTGGTCTAGAAGCTTTGCCCAGCAGCCACTGAAAGCAAGAAGTGCCCGGGAGATGTGCAGACGCCCACTGTGGGCCCCCCTTTGTCCCGGGCAATACAGAGGTCCAGTTCCAGCTCAGGCACCGAACGGCGCAGGGAGCGCTGCCCCACACAGCGGGTCTTCAGCTCCGCCCCTCGATGACCCTCAGGTCCGCCTGCTGACTCCTGGCGGCTAGCTCTAGGCCTGGACTTGGCAGAGCGTGGCCCAAAACAAACCATCTCTTCGCCTCGGAGACCTCCCATCAGAACCACAACAGCCCGATCCCAATTTGACATTTAAAACAGCAACTGCTCCACAGACCACTTCTGTTTACATTCAGACGTTATTGACCCAACAACCCCTGACAGCATGTTACGGAAAATTCATTTTTTCCCACTGGCCGGTGGCAAAGCAGACATATGAAAGGGTCAGGACGTTAACAGGCAGACACGACTTTTCTCACCTGATTTCCAATAGAAATGCAAGCTTTGGAGTCTAAATCCCGAGGTGGCCTGCAAAAGAGAAAGGAAAAACATGAGATATTTAATTGAATGTGACCTTCCCAAATCCTACGAGACTGGAGAGAGTTCTCCTTAAAAATAAGGTGAAAGCTCATGAGTAAAATAAAGCAGCATAAACAGGTTAATAGTGTGGGAACTGGAACAAACAGATGTTCTTAGAAATCACAGTCTCTGCACTTCAATTTCTTCTTTATTACGAAGATATTAGTACACTTCCTCATAGAATAAGAGTGGCTGCTAAAGGAGATGTTCTAAGCAAAATGCTTATTAGCAGAATGACTGGCATACATTAAAAATATAAATATGCAATATATAAACTACATTATATGTAATAACATACATATACATTATATAAAATAATTATATATAATATAATTACTTACACAGGGGCTTACTGGAATAGCCTAATTATTCACATAACAGTACACACACACACACACACATACACACACACACACATACACACACACACACACACACACACACACACACACACACACACACACACACACACACACACACGGCTATAGGCTCCCCAGGTAGCACTAGCGGTAAAGAATCCACCTGCAATTTCGGAGACCTGGGTTCAATCCTTGGGTCAGAAAGATCCCCTGGAGGACGGCGTGGCAACCCACTCCAGTATTCTTGCCTGGAGAATCCCACGGACAGAGGAGCCTCGTGGGTTACCGTGTATAATTCTACCCCTCCTACTGAAACTAACTAAATAAAACAATAACGAAAATGTGGGAACATAAACGCAGATAACACGCCAATCTAAGGCTTCAGTGGCAATCCTTCTGAAATGAATAGAAAACACAAACTAAGGTTTTTCTAAATTAATTTAAAACCCGGACTGAGAGGCAGGGATAAAGACGAACACACACACACACACACACACATAGAGGTGATGCTTTTATAAATCCTGTGTCTCTAAGCAGAGAATTTTTCTTCAGAAACACCTTCCAGAGGAATTAAATTTTCTGAGAAATCTGACTTCTCACTCTTAAAGCCTCCAAAGCTCTTTTTCTTTAGTTGTCACCAACGGCTTGTACTAATCCCAACGGAACTTTGAAATAAAGGCAAATATTATTTGAAACATGTGACTAATATAAACAGTGAAAAATCCTTTGCAATTGTTCAGACCCTTCCTTTTGTAAAGAATGAAGCAACAGAAAAGGTCACTAGTTAATTATTCAGGGCTACCTCCAAGGGCATGCCATCCAGCGAGGCTGTTGGGTAAGACCTCTTCCAGAGCTAATATTCTAGCATTCATACAAGGGCTCTGCAAATCACAGTCAGTGAGTGCGTGCGAAGTCACTTCAGTTGGGTCTGACTCTGCGAGATCCCATGGACTGTAGCCCACCAGACTCCTCTGTCCATGGGATTCTCCAGGCAAGAATGCTGGAGTGGGTTGCCATTTCCTCCTCCAGGGGATCTTCCCAACCCAGGGATCAAACTCACATCTCCTGTGGCTCCTGCATTGCAGGAGGATTCTTTATCTCTGAGCCACCAGGGAAGCCCATCAATTACAGTCTGTGACCCAGCAATGGGTGAATTTTACATGTTTAAAGGGCTGTAAAAAACAAACAAGAAACAATCTTCAGCAGAGGCCATTGTGGCCTGGTAGCCCCAAATATTTACTATCTGGTCTTTGGCACAAAAAGTTTGCTGATTCCAGTTTTATTCTAACCTTGCATTATAACTCTACCTAATAGGAGGGTTTCGTGCCATTTTCCAGAATGAGAAAAATGAAACCCAGAAAAACTCAGTGATATGCTGAACACACAGTCCTCAACACGGCTGAAAATAAAACTCATGTCATCCGAGTCTCAGCCTTGACCTACGGAGAAGGGGGTACAGACGCTGAAAACTGGGTTAAGTGCTCTCCTTGCATTTCCTATCGTTGAAACACACACACACACACACACACACACACACACGACTCATTATTCCCACATTCCAGATGAAAACCTGTTTGACTGAGACTTAAGCTATCTTCCTCCCGAGTGCTGAAGCTATGACTCACTCCACATCCGACTGAATCCTAGGAACCTGCCCCGCCCAGACCCCCTCTAGTGTAATTGATCACCAGCCCCCACCACGAGGGCTTCGGGCTCAGCAAGGCGGCCAGAAGCATGAAATGATGGCCTGAGGTGGACAGCCTGTCTGGGATTAGTTGACGCTGTAACCGGTCCAGGGCACACTCGTCTGTCTGGGGCAGTGAGGTTTAAACTGTGGGTGGACATTCTGTGTCGCTTATTCAATATTTCAGTCCTCCAGGAAGAAAAGCGAACTTATTACAAAACTCCTAACCCTGTAAGGCCAAAGGTATTCCAGAGGCCACCTGCTATGATTGTTTTCTATAAACAGCCAGCTTTGATTTATGAAAATAATTGTTTATTTATACTTCTACATGAGTAACGAGTTTACTGGTTACTATTACACTTATTTGCCTGGGCTTCCCCAGGGGCTTAGCAGTAAAGAATCCTCCTGCAATGCAGGAGACTTGGGTTCGATTCCTGGGTTGGGAAGAGCCCACTTCGGGGAAGCATGGCAACCCACCCCAGTATTCTTGCCTGGAGAATTCCATGAATAGAGGAGCCTGGTGGGCTGCAGTTCATGGAGTCACAAAGAGTCGGAAACGACTCAAGCGCCTGAGCATGCATCCATTATTTGCCTATAAATAACAATATTTACTTATGATCTAATGATAATATAAAGCACCTAATTGGGCCAGAGACCATGCAAGACCCTTTAAATCCAAAGTCTTTTTCAATTTTCACAGCTCTTAGAGGTATTAGCTTTACTCTTTTAAAATATTTATTCACCTGTTCTGGGCCTTGGTTGCGGCGTGTGGGATCTTTAGCTGTGGCGTGTGGGGTCTAGCCTCCTGACCAGGGATTGAACCTGAAAACCGGGTTAACTGCTCTCCTGCCAACTCCACTGGCAGCACCGAGTCTGAACCACTGGGCCACCAAGGAAGTCCCAGCATTAGTTCTGTTTGAATGTGAAAAATGGACACCGAAACAGGCTAAATAATTCAAGGTCACTCAGTGAGACGGTGACACTGGAACGCAGAGCCACGCGTGACGTCCTCTCAACTACAGAGTAAGCGACCCCGCCTCTCATGGGCCATTTGGCTCTGGTCGCCGGGTCTAACATGTGGCCAAGAGCACGTACTTGAGGGTCAGAGAGCCCTCAGTCTGTAGGCCAGCTCTCCCACTTATTAAGTGAAATAATAATAATAACAATGACACTGAGAGCCACATTCGTTGAGAAATCTCGCTGGAACACACACTGGGCTGGACATGTAATATGGACCGTGACATCCAATCCCCATAGCAACCACAGCCATGTTTGTTCCTGTTTTTCACAGGGGGCTTAGGAGACTTGGGTAACTTGCCGAGGATGTTCAACCGAGGAAGCTCAGCTCCCAAGCGTTAACCTACGGATTCCAGCACCGGAGTCTGGGTTCTGTGAGGTCAGTTGCTTTGAGAAGGACACCTGACCCCTGGATAGGCCTGCCTTCTCCCTTATAAAGCGAGCAGAATAACAACTGCCTCTGAGTTTCTCGTGAGGATTAACTGAAAGAATGTTGACCAGCACAGAATCCAGTTAGAATTAGGAATAGTTGCTGCCCATCCAGGGGGGGAGCAGCCAAGAGACCCGAGTCACAGACACACCAGCATCAGAGCATCCAGTTAGAATTAGGAATAGTTGCTGCCCATCCAGGGGGGGAGCAGCCCAGAGACCCGAGTCACAGACACACCAGCATCAGACACGCAGTGAGGCGGCCACACGCACGGCCCGAAGAAGAACAGGGCTCTGTCCCGGGCTATTTGTTTGTGTGCGGTCCAGCGAAGGTGGCCGGGTATAAACGGCAAAAATCACCAAGCCAGCCGCACAAAACTGCCAAGGAAAACTCCAAGTGCGGAAACCACTTCTTGAGGAGCACCAATTTCAGCCTCAGGATTAATTTAATAACAATAACAACATCAACAGTGTATCATAAGCCTCTTCCTGAGCTGACGTGAGACGTTGACAATCGCAGAGGAACCCTGGCTCGACACGATGAAACCAAGAGTGTAGCCAAGGTTTGTCCCACCAGGCGAGGGTTAGACAGCAGAGAATCTCCCTTTACCTCTGCATAGCTTTTTATTCATTTTTTTTATACCAAGAGAGGGTTTATGTTAGTTTTCAGAAATTTACTAAAAAGACGGACTATTAACATAAACTAGAAGAAGGGAAAGACTGCTGCAGCTGCTGCTGCTAAGTCGCTTCAGTCGCGTCCGACTCTGTGCAGCCCCATAGACGGCAGCCCACCAGGCTCCCCCGTCCCTGGGACCTCCAGGCAAGAACACTGGAGTGGGTTGCCATTTCCTTCTCCAATGCATGAAAGTGAAAAGTGAAAGTGAAGTCACTCAGTTGTGTCCGACTCTGTGCGACCCCACAGACGGCAGCCCACCAGGCTCCCCCGTCCCTGGGATCTCCAGGCAAGAACACTGGAGTGGGTTGCCATTGACTAGCAGATGTTAAAGGTAAGAAGAATATAAGACAGCTGGAAGGCTGAAATGAGAATACATCCCAAAGGAAATAATAAAGATAAGAGCAGAAATCAACAAAATTGAAAGCAGGAAAATAAAACAATGTTGGCTCTTTTAAAATCAATAAAATGGATAAATCGCTAGCAAGACTAACACAGATAAAAAGAGAGAAGACATGAATTATCAGTATCAGTAAACAAAAGAGGATGTCACAATGTATCTGTCATTCAACAAGGAAATACCATGAGCAGCTTTACTTTCATAAATTCAACAACTTAGATGAAATAGGCCAATTCCTTGAAAACCACAAACTACCAAAACTTAGCCACAATGAGATAGATCATCTGAATTATCCAGTAACTATTAACCCAACTGAATGTGTCATTAAAAAGCTCTGGAAGAAGAAATATACAAGCCCATTTTGTCTCACGGGAGAAATTTTAGCACACTTTTTTTTTTAATTGCGTATATGAAACCATTATCTTGTAACCCTAAAACTAATATAATATTATATGTAAATTATAGTTCAACATTGTTTTTTAAAGAATTACCACCTATCTTATACAATGTCTACCAGAAAACAGAAGGCAGTGTTCTAATCAACATATTTTATAAGGTCAGTATTATCTTAAATACCAAAACCAGAACATAATAGTACACACACACATATATACACACAAACAAACCCACTATGGATCAACATCTCTTATCAACTTCAGGCACAAAAATCTTCAATATGTGCAGAAATTAAATCCAGCAGTGTATAAAAATATAGTACACCAAAACCAAGTGGGATTATTTGAGGCATGCAAAGCGAGTTCAGTATTTTAAAAATCAACCAATGTTGGGACTTCCTTGCTGGTCCAGTGGTTAGGCATCCGCCTTGCAATGCAGGGGATGTGGGTTCGATCACTGGTGGGAGAACTAAGACCCCACTTGCCATGAAGCAACTAATCCCGAGGGCCACAGCTACAGAGCCTGTGTGCCACACGGAGTCTGCACACTGCCAGGAAGGCCCCACACAAGGCGATGAAGAGCCAAGTGCCCCCGCTAACGCTCCATGATGCCGAATAAATATGCAAATACTTTTAAACAATCAATCAAAGTAATACATATCGACAGCACAAAGAAGAAAACTCCAAGATCACATCAACTGATGCACGAAAAGTCACTCAACAAAATTCAACACACATTCACGATGAAAACCGAATTCTGGTTGAGTACACTTCAACCAGAGAGGAACTTCTTCAACCTCGTAAACCACGTCTATGAGGACTTCACATCGTGCTTAATGGTGGAAGATAAAATGCTTTCTCTCTAACATGGAAAACAAAGCAAGTCAGCCTGCTCACAGCAATTTTATTTGATGTAGTATTGAACATTCTTGCCACTAAGATAAGGTAAGAAAATAAAGGTCGAAAACAAACAGAAGAGAAAGAAATAAAATGTTCTTTTTAGAGAAAGTATGACTGTCTACACAGAAAACTGTAAGAAACCTATCAAAAAAGCTCCTGGAACTAATAACTGAGTTTAGAAAGGTCACAGGGTATGCAATCAACTCAAAAATCAATTGCAGGGACCTCCTCGGTGGTCCAGTGGCTAAGACTCCACACTCCCAATGCAGGGGGCCTGGGTTTGATTCTTGGTCAGGGAACTAGATCCCACACGTCTCAACAAACACCCAGCACAACAAAAAAATAAAAATATTTTTAAAATAAATCACATTTCTGAATTTCTAAAGTGGAAATCAAAATTTTTAAATGGAATACAATTTTTATTGCTTCAAAAAAAAAAAAGAAACACTTAGGTATAAATCCTAATAAAACTAAACGCAGAGAATCTGTATGATGAAAACTATAAAATATTAATGGAAGACATCAAAGGGAATCTAAATACTTGGAGAAATCTACCACATTCATGGATTGGAAGACAGCAAAATAAAGATGCTAATTCTCCTTCAATCGATCTCTTGGTTCAACACAATTCCTACCAAAAATCTCAGTGAGTTTATTTGTAGATATAGACAAGCTTATTCTAAAACTAACAGGAAAAGATGAAAGCCCTAAAATAACCAAAATAGTTTTGAAACAGAAAACAAAGTGAGAGGAATCACTTTTCCCAAAATTAAGGTTTAATCTATAGCTGCAGAAACCACGACAGAGGGATACAGGCAGAGGGGCGGCCAGCCAGCTCAGGCACGCAGGCGAGTCTGGCTCTCTGCGACCCCACGGACCACAGCACGCCAGGCCTCCCTGTCCATCACCAACCAGCTCCCAGAGTCCACCCAAACTCATGTCCACGGAGTCGGTGATGCTGTCCAACCATCTTATCCTCTGTCGTCCCCTTCTCCTCCTGCCCTCAATCTTTCCCAGCATCAGGGTCTTTTCCAAATGAGTCAGTTTTTTGCATCAGGTGGCCAAAGGATTGGAGTTTCAGCTTGAACATCAGTCTTTCCAAAGAAATCCCAGGGCTGATCTCCTTCAGAATGGACTGGTTGGATCTCCCTGCAGTCCAAGGGACTCTCAAGAGTCTTCTCTAACACCACAGTTCAAAAGCATCAATTCTTTGGTGCTCAGCTTTCTTTATAGTCCAACTCTCACATCCATACATGACCATGGGAAAAACAATAGCCTTGTCTAGACGGCAAAGTAATGTCTCTGTTTTTTAATATGCTGTCTATTTAATATACTTTCCTTCCAAAGAGCAAGCGTCTTTTAATTTCATGGCTGCAGACACCATCTGCAGTGATTCTGGAGCCCAAAAAATTAAAGTCTGACGCTGTTTCCACTGTCTCCCCATCTATTTGCCATGAAGTGATGGGACCAGATGCCATGATCTTAGTTTTCTGAATGTTGAGCTTTAAGCCAACTTTTTCACTCTCCTCTTTCACTTTCATCAAGAGGCTCTTTAGTTCTTCTTCACTCTGCCATAAGGGTGGCTGCTACTGCTACTGCTGCTAAGTCACTTCAGTCGTGTCCGACTCTGTGTGACCCCATAGACGGCAGCCCACCAGGCTCCCCCGTCCTGGGGACTCTCCAGGCAAGAACACTGGAGTGGGTTGCCATTTCCTCCTCCAATGCATGAAAATTGAAAAGTGAAAATGAAGTCACTCAGTCGTGTCCGACTCTTAGCGACCCCACGGACTGCAGCCTACCAGGCTCCTCCATCCATGGGATTTTCCAGGCAAGAGTACTGGAATGGGGTGCCATGTGTCATCTGCAAATCTGAGGTTATTGATATTTCTCCCGGCAATCTTGATTCCAGCTTGTGTTTCATCCAGCCCCATGTTTCTCATGATGTACTCTGCATATAAGTTAAATACGCAGGGTGACAATATACAGCCTTGATGTACTCCTTTCCCAATTTGGAACCAGTCTGTTGTTCCATGTCCAGTTCTCACTGGAGGAGCAGACCCAGAGATCATTGGAGCAGAACAGAAAACCCAGAAACGGATGCACACAAATATCCCCAATTATTATCTTAAAAATGAGCAAAAACAATTCAGTGGAGCAGGGATAGTCTTTTCGGCAATTGGTGTTGGAGCAACTTTAGCCAGTGAAATCCACGGGGAAAAAAAATAGAGCCCAACTGAAAACCCCAGGCCTTGTACAGAAATTAAACTCAAAATGTATCACAGACTTAAATCTAATATGTAAATCTATAAACTTCTAGAAAAGAATAGAGGAGAAAATCTTTAGGACCCAAGTATAGGGAAAGGGTTCTTAGACTTGTCACCAAAAACGTAACTCATGAGAGGAAAAACTGATAGAGTGGGCTTCATCAACAGAGAGAGATGGAAAGAACCATGATGACTGGGAGACACTGCAACTGAGTCACACACCTGACAACTGTTTTGCATCGAGGATATAGGAAGAACCCTCAAAACTCAGCATTAAAAACAAATCTGATTGGATAATAGACAAATAAGTGCATAGACGTTTCACTGAAAAAGACACATGGATGGGAAATAAACACCAAAAGTATTCAGTATCAATAGCCGTTAGAGAAGTGAAAATTAACACTGCAATGATACATCCCATCTACCAGAATGGTTAAAATGAGAAACAGTTCTGAGGAGAAACTGGGCCATTCATATGTTTTTTGGTAAGAATGTAATTTGGTACAAGCACTCTGGAAAATACTTGGCAATTCTTTCAAAACTAAAAATGGACTTACCATACGACCCATAATTGCACTGCTGGACATACATCCCAGAGAAATGAAGACTTATTTTTATGCAAGAACTTACACAGGAATGTTCACAGCACATTTATTTATAACAGCCCCAAACCAGAAACTATTTGTATCTCCTTCAAAGGCTTTCAGAGGCTGAAGGCTTTGACACACTGGTGTATCCACCCCACAGAATGGCATTCAGCAATAACAAAGAATAATCTGTGGGTACATGCAGCAACTCGAATAACCTCAAGGGAATGATGCTGAAAGAAAAAGGCCGGTCTCAGAAAGGATATGCATGATTCCATTTGCACAATAATCAGGAAGCAACAAGATGGAGATGGAGAAGAGACGAGAGTAAATTCCTACAGACAAACGAGTCCCGTCCGGAGAGCTCGCCCGTCAGTCCCACAGAGTCAGCGGGCTGCCACTCCCTCCTGCAGGGGCTCTTGCCAACCCTGGGACTGAACCCTCATCTCCTGCGTCTCCGGCGTTGGCAGACGGATCCTCTACCACTGTGTCACCTGGGAAGCAGGTCTGTAATGCTTTCACTTGTTGCAACTAAGACCCAACTTAGCCGAATTAATGTATTTTTTTAAATTTAAAATTTAAAAAAAAAAAAAAAAAACTAAATTTAAGTTTCCATTGGAATGGCTATTATGCTCCCTCTGCTATAGTTTTTTTTCTTAGAATTGCCTTTCTTCCCCTGTAGATGCTTTGATGTGGTCCTGCCCCAAGCTGGGCTTGCCTGGTGGCTCAGCGGGTAACAAATCCGCCTGCAATGTGGGAGACCTGGGTTTGATCCCTGGGTTGGGAGGATGCCCTGGAGAAGGGAACGGCTACCCACTCCAGTATTCTGGCCTGGAGGATTCCATGGACTGTATAGTCCACGGGGTCACAAAGAGTCAGACACGACTGAGTGACTTTCACTTGACCTTGCTCCCAGCTAGGCAACACCCTCCCCACAACGCGGAGAGACAAAGAAAGAGGGAGGCTCTGGGAGTGGGTGTCCCACATCACCAGGGCTTCGGACTCTCGGGGCCTTGCACCCACGGCTTAGCTCGTAAGGTGTGGTCCCGTATCTCACATCTGCCTTCTGTTCATACGGAACAGGATCTAAGTACAGGATGCTGAGTCCTCACCAAGTACTACCTTTCTACCCAACCCAAAGTTCACAGTGGTGGCTCCCTCAGGGGTTTATTCGGATAAAATGGAAAAGGAAAAAAGTCCCCATCCAGTGACCTTTCTGAATTTATTTAAGACCCCATCTACCAGGGCTTCCCTGGTGGCACAGTGGTAAAGAATCTGCCTGCCGATGCAGGAGACGTGGGTTCAATCATCCCTGGGTGGGGAAGATCCCCTGGAGGAGGAAATGGCTACCTGCTCCAGTATCCTTGCCTGGGAAATCCCATGCACAGAGGAGCCTGGTGGGTTACAGTCCACGGGGTCACAAACAATCAGACACGACTCAGCGACTGAAGAACAACAAGCCATCTGCCAAACACGGCTGTAAAATTTTTAGCCAACTAAATTCAAAGGTACCCATTCCATATAGACCGACCGACTAAGATCGTTTCAGGTCTCAGAACAGTAAAAGTCCTTGGCTTCCCCGCTTCAAAGGGCTCTCCTTTCTAACAAACTCCCTCCCCGGTCAAAGCATTACTCACCCTTCTGAAAAGGAACTCCCATTCCCTGGAAACCTGTAAAGTACAAGCATTTGGGTTAAGAGGGTACTCTTGCCAACTTACGTGGAACTGGTCTGAGGTTGTTCAAATGCTTCTTTGGGAATTTTAAGGCCAGGGTTTCGCTTCTTGCCTACAGGGAAAGATGGAAGGATAACGTTAAGGTCTACAAAAATCACAGAGTGAGAGCAGGCACAGAGATGGCAGCGCAGAAAGGACGGAACTGGGAGCCCGAGTCTCATCCCTGCATTCAGAGCCCCGCATCCCACCAGGAGCGCTGTGAGTGACGAGGCACGGTTGCCGGGCGGGGCAGAACTTCGAGTGCAGACTGAGGTCGTGGGTGAGGGCTTCCCGGATCCATGAAAGGCCCCTGAAGGATGCCAACTCTCTTTACCCCGGGAGACCTGCAGTCTCTCTCTGCTGGGAGTTCGGCATCCCAGCCTCCTTCCTCCTTTCTTGTGTGACAATGGTGGGTGGTGTCGGTTAAAGGTTGTCTTCCTTTATTATGTCCATCAGGGCTTCCCTGGTGGCTGGTGGTAAAGAATCCTCCTGCCAATGCAGGAGATGCAGGTTCAATTCCTGGGTCGGGAAGATGCCCTGGAGGAGGAAACGGCAACCCACTCCAGTACTCGTGCCTGGAGAACCCCATGGACAGAGGAGTCTGGCGGGCTACAGTCCAAGAGGTCACGAGTCAGACACAACTGAGCGACTAGCAAACAGCGACAACAGCTCTCAGCCAAGGTGGCCCCACTTCTCTCAGTACTCCGCAGTATCTAACTGGGTCTGTGATGAGCTGATGGAGCAAACCAGGCAGGGAGAACAAAAGTTACCCTTCCCCTGCTCCGCCCTGCCCACTCTCAGCCACCGGCCATCAGTTACAACACCTGGAGAAGGGGAGAGCAATCTTTATTTACTTTTGCGCTGTTCCAAAATGGATTAAGGTAACAGAAGGGTTCACGCACGGAGGCTGTCCCTTCTCTGTGAGCCAGATGGGAACGTAATCGATGTATTCGTTGTTCCTAGGCTGAAACCACAAGAGAGCTTGGCTCCAACATTTCTTGTTGATGAGTTTACAAGAACAGATTGAGAAATGCCAGCTCAAGATGTGATCAAACCAGTCAGTCCTAAAGGAAATCCACCCTGAAGCTTCACTGGAAGGACTGATGCTGAAGCTAAAGCTCCAACACATTGGCCACCTGATGAAGAGAACTGGCTCCCTGGAAAAGACCCTGATGCTGGGAAAGCTTGAGGGCAGGAGAAAGTGGGCGACAGAGGACAAGATGGTTGCACGGTTCACATGGGTGTGAACAAACTCTGGGAGACGGTGAAGCACAGGGAAGCCTGGCACTCTGCAGACCATGGAGGCAAAAAGAGTCGGGCATGACTGAGCGACTGAACAACAACAGGTGATCAGAGCAACTCGTCTTGTAAGGACCCCGGGTTTTCCTCACCTAAGGAGCGCCTGTGTCTCTCGGGCTTGGCAGGAAAGCCCAGAGCAGAGCTGGACGGAACACACACAGGTTTGCTTTCTCTCTCACCTCTCTCAGTGCAAGCCCTGATTAAGGCCCTGCACAGAGATGCTGAGTCTGTGCAGAAAGTGAAGAAATCAAATCCTGATTTCCTCCTTGCAGGAGAACACCATCTGCAGACTTCAAGGACTGCTCACCATTAGACAGCCCCCGCAATGGCCTGGTCAGAATCAGAATCCGGGTGCCCAAGCACCCACGTGGCAGCTTTTCCTCCATTCCCCAGTGGATGAAGTGTAGAGGGGACCAGAGAGAATGAAGAGGGGAAGTATGGGATTCTGGGTCTGTAAAGACCAGCTTACACCTGGTTTCTCCACATGCAAAGAGACCTCCAGGGTCACTTGTTATCCAATCCTTATTATCCTCAGCTATAATATGGTGTATTAATAGTAACATCAATACCTATCTTACCAGACTGATGCGAGAACCATGGGATAACACGAGGAAGAGCAATGAAATAATAATAATTATAATCACGTCAAAAACAATCTGCACAGTCTCATTAAAGAAAGGAAGTCATTGCAGAAACTCTGGGCGAGAACTGGCTGTATTAGGGGACCCAAAGCAAGTGCTCTGTGACAACCTAGAGGGGTGGGAGGGGGTCCAAGAAGGAGGGGACATATGTGTGCCTGTGGCTGATTCATGGTGCTGTATGGCAGAAACCAACACTATAAAGCGATTATCCTCTAATTAAAAACAAAGATTTTTAAAAAAGAGCTGCCTGTGTTATCTCATAGCCCAATATATCGAGACCTTTCTTTCTGCGCCATCAAAATCCAAAACCCAGATTAACTCTGCCAAAGCGCATAAAGCCAGCAGGCAACATGCTCGATGGCAGTCAACACAGAGAAAGCCTCTCTTACTGGAGTACAGCTGCTTTACGATATTGTGTCAGTTTCTGCTGTTCAGCAAAGGGAATCAGCTCTGTGTTTACACATATCCTCTCTCTTCTGGACCTTCTTTCCATTTAGGTCACCACGGAGCAGCAAGTCCCTCTGCCACAGAGTAGGTTCTCACTAGCTACCTGTTTTACACATAGAATCAGCAGCCTATATGTCAGTCCCAACCTCCCAATTCACCCACCCCTGCCTACAGATGTCTGTGTCTCTCTCTCTTCTTTGCAAGTAAGACCACCTCTACCATTTCCCCTAGATTCCACATACACACGTTAATACACGATATTTGCCGGAGAAAGCCATTCAGAGCCACCTCCAATGCGACAGGTCATCTCGGTTCTCTCGTTTAGATTTCCCGACGTGCGTTTTTAAGAACTCGAACCTCACCATTTCCTTTTCTGTTCCTGGAGCGCCTATGGCCATTTAGTACATGTCACTGAGTTAGTTCCTGACAACACACAGAGCTGTAGTGTACACCAGAAGGATGCTAAGGCTGGATCTGATTGTGAGAATTCAAACAGATAAATGGCTGGATTCCAACAATTCCCATCCGTGGGCCTCAGCTAAATTCACGGCGAAGGCTGTTTTTCCCCGAGATACTCTAGGGAGGAATGAACAAACGTGACTTGTCTGGATCTCGACATACAGATTCCAGTACAGGTGACCGATCCCAACTGATCCAGCCCTGTAGCTCTCCCAGATAAAACAGAACGAAACTAAAGTAGATCCTGCCTGTGAAAACGCCTCTCCAGATGGCTTTTGATTCATGAAGCAACATGACTCTCCTCTTCATTCCTAACTCAGTTCCTACATCTCTCCTCTTCGTTTCTAACTCACCTCTTCCTAGATAGACGTCAAGTAAGATAACTATTTATGGAGAAAAACAGCTTTGGAAAACTTTAACATACCAATGAATTATTACATCACAGCAATGAATGATTAGTTAGTTCCTTAACAGCAATTGACTCCAACTAAAACCCACCAAATCATCATATGAAGAAACAGCAAAAGAAAGAGGAAAAAAAGAAAACCAAAAAAACACTTTTGGCACAGAGACTAAAGAAAGAGATGGCCAAAACAACAGTAAAGTCTTCTCAGTATAGGAAAAGAAGACCGCCCCCCGCCCCCTGCCCCGCCACCCCAGGTTCTTCTCTGACAAAAACTAGAAAAAGCACTCCAAAATGCTTTTGGACAAACAAAACCTGGTTGAATTACACCATCAGAAAACACCCTGCCTTCGTGTTTTAAAAGTAGATCAAAGAAAAGAAAACTCACAAAGGCACACGCCAACACTCCATAATTCACTTACCTGCCCATTGCTGGAAGAGCAATCCAGTCAGAGAGCAGCAGACGTGACTCTGATGCGGTTTTCAAGGCTGCAAAAAGCAGGAGCCGCAGAAAACCCCACAGCAGGCATTTTCACTCAGCTCCTGAGACCACACTTGAGCGAGAGAGACAGAGCTGCAGAGGCTCCACCCTCCTCCAGCTCCCGTTACCCTAAACCTCTGCAAGTTCATTGTTTCCGAGAAGCTCCGACTTCAGCAAGGGAGGGAGACATGCGTCCGTTTGAACGACCAAGGTGTGACGTTAATCATCAGCCAGACTGGGAGGGATAAACCGACAAAGTGACCCTGGAGAGCCCAGCACTCAGCCACCTTTCTATAAATGCCTCTTTCATTTCTTAGAAGAAAGGGACACATATGCAGTCCGCTTCCAGCTGCGTTTACTTGAAAGCAATCTGCTCCCCTTCGCAAGGCTGCCAACCAACCTGACTCTAACATTTAACATTGTGCTTTTTTGAAACTTAACCAGACGGAGCAAAATGAATAATAAAACGAGGTGACCGACTGATAAATGGCCTTTTTGCTTGATATTCAAAAGCAGAAATGAAAGCTAGCTCCGAAAAGAGGCTCCAGGTTTTGTCACATGCTGGTAACCAGCCTTCTCAGAAGACCGGAATTCTGTATGTTTCTGCAGATCTCAACCAGCTGTGTCCTCTGAACTGGTTCAGTCTGCAGAGGGTAAAAAAAAATCTCCTTGGCCTGATGGAGCAAACATATGTGGCCCCATCTTACATCAGCCAGCGGCCCGCCCACACCCGTCTTCTCAGAAAATATTGTAGTCCCACTACACACATATATTTGCAAAATGCATCTTAAACCAAAGCTGGGTCCTGATGATCACAGCCCAGAGCAAAATGCCATTGGGAGAGAATTGGGGGGCGGGGGGGTGAGGTAAAGGAATAAAAAAATCTTACCAATACTTAGAAAACATTCACCAAGCCACAGACATACTCACCAGCTCTGACAGTACTGCAAGAAGCGGTACACAGACCTCGCTCAGCACCGGCTGGGTGAAGCTGAGCACGAAGGGCTCCCCTCATGAGCCTTATGACACAAAACAGAAGGTCCTGCTGCAGGGCCAACCCCAGCAGCAAGAGGATGGTGTGGGGTCAACAGAAGGGGCACCGTGAGGCCAGCTTGGCCAGGGTGAGGGGGCTTGGTGGGGCGTGATTGCAGGGGTTTACCATCATTGACCCAGCCTAACAAAAGGGTGGCTTTGCTCCCTGCGCCAAATGTATTTTAAAAATCTGTTTCCCAACGTGAATGGGATTTCCAGCCAAGGAACTGGCAACCTGAAGGCCTTGGCTGCCCTCACCTTCATACTTGTATACGAGGCTTGAGTTCCAAGGGCGGCTGGCGCTGAAATCAGCGGAGAAGTGTCACTGAATGTCCTTAAATCGCAATGATCGGATGCAAAGCCACACACAGAGCAGAGCAGAGAGAAGGGAGCGCAGGGAGAAAGCCGGCTCTAGGATGGTGATACCAAGGGGACACAGAAAGCCCCACCCACCCCTGAGGCTCCAACCAGGATGCCAAGTGTCTCCGGAATTACATACAATGGAGACACCGAGAGCTGCACAGCTCACTGTAAACACGCAGCCGTTTTTCTTTCAAGCAGGCAGCTGACGGTCCTGAAACCCCGTCTTTACCTGCCCTTATGCTCACGACGCCCCAGCCCTCTTACCGACGGAACACAATCTGCGAAAATCAATGCCCTCATCACACGCCCCCCGCCCAGATCTGCCCAGACCCCGGCTGCGCCTTAGGAAGCACCGCCCACACGGCCGGCTCCCACGTGCTGGCCTCGGAACACAACAACAACTCAAGGCAACTGTCAGAATGTCTACTATTTTCATTTAAAATGCCCACTCTGTCCACTACCGTCTTCGTTTATTATGCTCCTCACACCTTTGCTGACAATCTTGAATCACTTACTTCTGCATTGATGGATTCGTGTCTGAATCTGTGCATTATTAATTTTCTTATCCACCCCCCCATAAATGTCCCATTATGACGGCAATTTTGTGCAGTGCTTCCACAGCATCTGTATTTGTGAACAGAATATTCGTTGTTCTTTTCTCAACTGTTTTGAACTTTAGTACGGAGGCCTTCAATTTTTTTCTTTGAAAAAGTACACACTAAAAATACTGAGCCACTACGATGTACATCTGAAGCTAATATTATGTATCAACTATAATTATTTTTCATACAGCAAATTCCTGTTGGCGATCTATTTTACATATGGTGATGTAAGTTTCCATGTTATTCTTTCCATACGTCTCACCCTCTCTTCCCCTCTCCCCATGTCCATAAGTCTATTGCCTGTGTCTGTTTCTCCATTGCTACCCTGTAAATAAATTCTTCTTAAAAAATAATTTTTTAAGCTTTTTATTTTATATGAAAGTATAGCTAATTAGCCACCGGACTTCCCTGGTGGCTCAGATGGTAAAGCATCTGTCTACAATGCGGGAGACCCAGGTTCAATCCCTGGGTTGGGAAGATCCCCTGGAGAACGAAATGGCAATCCACTCCAGTACTATTGCCTGGAAAATCCCATGGACAGAGGAGCCTGGTAGGCTATAGTCCATGGGGTCGCAAAGAGTCGGACACAACTGAGCGACCTCACCTCCACTTTCATAGCCAATTAACAATGCTGTCAGTCTCAGGTGGAGGTTGAAGGGGCTCAGTCATACAGATAGACGTGTAAATAGCACAGAATGGAGTAGAAATAATACAACCTTGAGCATAAGTGAGACTTCGTTTTAAATCCGAGCTGGCCCTCTTAACACTGGGACCTTCAGGATGTTTCTCTTTTGTCCTAAATACTTGTTACTTTTATTTACTAAATTCGCCGCACGGGGTCTTAGTTGGGGAACATGGGATCTTCGATCTTTGTTGCACCAAGCGAACTCTTAGCAGGCGGCATGTGGGTCTAGTTCCCAGACCAGGGATGGAACCCGGGCCCCCTGCACTGGGAGCTTGGAGGCTTAGCCACTGGATCACCAAGGACGTCTCCCTGAGGATGCTTCTGAAACTCAATTTCCTCACCTATGAACTGGAGATGCCAAATCTGATGGCCAAGAGATTCAGCTGGTACAACTGATGTGAAGAAGTCCAGCACACAACAGGCGTCCACTAGACAGAAGTTTCTTGTCTCCCTTTCATATCTGTGCTTATATTTCAAAATAAGAACGCACCAGAATGTCCCCTCTATGGGCAGCCTGTCTTGTCTTTCTTTCACTGATTGACTGAATCTACCTGCTTACCCATCTCTTCCACTCGAATGTGAGCTCTTCAAAGCCAGACCCCATTCCTTGCCCATGAACAGAGTAAGCAATAGACCCAAGAAATGAGGCAGAGACCACAGCATCTGGGCTCAAAAATAAGCTGCTTAAACTCTGCAGAAGTAAAACTATGGGTTCTGGTCATCAACTGGATAAAAGGTGGAGAAGATCAGGAGTTAAGGTGTAGTTGTAATATTAGGAGCAACCTGGCTTTTCCCCATCTAGATAAAATTAAGTAAAAGAGAAAAGTCAGGCCAGTTGGGGTGGGAGGTGGAAGAAGGCAGAGGAGCTCCACATCAGATGTGCTAAGGAGAAATTAAAAGACGTCTGCTCCTTGGGAGGGCGGCTACGACAAACCTAGACAGCATATTAAAAAGCAGAGACATCACTGTGCCAACAAAGGTCTGTATAACCAAAGCTATGTGTTTTTCCAGTGGTCATATACAGATGTGAGAGTTGGACCACAAAGAAGGCTGAGCTCTGAAGAATATCATGATGCTTTTGAATTGTGGTATTGGAGAAGACTTTTGAGATAAACTTCAATAGCAAGGAGATCAAACTAGTCCATCCTAAAGGAAACTCTGAATATTTATTGGAAGGACTGATACTGAAGCTGAACCTCCAACACTTTGACCACCTGAGGCAAAGAGCTGACTCGTTGGAAAAGACCCTGATGCTGGGAAAGATTGAGGGCAGGAGGAGAAGTGGGTGACAGAGGATGAGAAGGTTGGATGGCATCACCGACTCAATGGTCATGGTTTGAGCAACTCTGAGAGACAGTGGAGGACAGGGAGGCCTGGCAGGCTGCAGTCCATGGGGTCAAAAAGAGTCGGACACAACTGAGCGACTGAACAGCAACCACAACAGAGGGTACTCTGAAGGGCACGTGGCAGGCTTCAAACAGGTACCCGGAGCTTCAGAGTGGACGGGTGGGGGCTGGGAGGGGAGTGAAGCCCTGGGAGTGCCAAAGGGAGAAGCAGAAAAGTCGACTGAGACCAGCGAGGAAACAAGAAGGGAAGAGGCAAGGAAGGCAGCCAAGGCGAGAGCAGGGAGAGAGAAGGAGGACTGAAGAACCAGCCGAGGACACCAAGACCCTCTGGCCGCGTCCCAGGAGGAAAACCAGCGTGGACGGAGCAGCGCCGTCCGCTCGTTCAGAAAAGGTCCTCGTTCAAAGCAGGAAGGACTCAGAAGAGCTTCCTTACAGCTCCGGTCTCGTGACTGAAGCCTTTTTTTTGCAGACCTGGTGGAGCTGAGGTATGCGCTTTGTCACGCTAACCATTTGGTGCTGACTCTGTGCTCTTGAAAGAACCTAAAGGGACACGGCAGCCAAGCGCCACCCCTCTTGTGGTCTGGGGCCCCGGGAAGGCAGGCGTGGGGGCGAGGGGTTCGGCGG
Organism: Bos indicus; assembly: GCF_029378745.1. Classification (NCBI taxonomy): domain Eukaryota; kingdom Metazoa; phylum Chordata; class Mammalia; order Artiodactyla; family Bovidae; genus Bos; species Bos indicus. Next base: position 62,383,546 of record NC_091778.1, read on the forward strand.
GGAACCCCCACAGCTGTGCCCATCTCCTTCCTCATTCACACGCTGCTTCATTCATGAGGCTCAGCAAAAGGAAGTGCAGTTACAGGGTGTGAAAAATAACACTTTACAATGAAACCAAGGCAGCAGCTTCCAAAGACACGCAGCGATGTGTCTCGTCTTTTCAAAACGCATACTCCATCCCGGCTAGGTTTAAACATCTCGCATATATTTTAGAGAGAAATACTGAAATGTCTCCGAGTGAAATAATACGACTCTAAGACAAACTTCCTAGGTGGTGCTACTGGTAAAGATTTCACCTGCCAGAGCAGGAGACTCAGGAGACGCGGGTCCCCTGGAGGAGGGCATGGCAACCCACTCACTATTCTTGCCCGGAGAATTCCATGGACAGAGGAGCCTGGCAGGCAACAGTCCATGGGGTCACAAAGAGTCAGACACAACTTAGCGACTGAGCACGCAAGATAAGCTTCAAAATAGTACGTGAGTGGGGTGGGGTTTCCTATAGACCAAATAGCTGGTAATTGTCAAAGCTGAGTGATGAATATATGGTGGTTCATTGTCTGTCTACCTTTGACTATGATCGAAACTTTCCAAAATAGAAAGATTTTCTTGAATAGCTACTGAATCACAGAAAATTATCTTTAAGTAGTTGAAAAAGAGGAACAGAAAGAAGAGGCAAAGAGTGGGTTCTTTATCCCAGAGCCTCTGGAGGGAGCCTGACACCTCTTTCCCGTGGGGTCACTAAAGAGTCAGACACGACTAAATAACAAGAACAGACTTGCTGGACTCAGGGTTGCGACAAACCTTCAATTCGTAAAACTTGCAGTATCTGCAAAGCGCAGTAAAGCGGAGCCCAATAAACACGGTTCGCCTGTATCAGAAACGGATGCTGAGTTTCACTAATGCCTTTTCAGTATTTACTGAAATAATCTAGTGTCCTTCCTGCTGTACCCAAGCCGCCATGCTCTCTAACAAACGCGTGTCTTGCTTCTTCCCTTTCTGCTTTCTTTCGCCACCTCATTTTCACTCCATTCCCTTCTCAACTGCTCCTGCCGCGGGCCCTCCTGAGGAAGCTGTGTGTCTGCATCGCGTGCGGCAGTAGAAACTTGGAGCCTGCTAATCCCGGGATTCAGGTAACACCGACAAGGTCTTAACTTGACAATGCAAGGGGGCAAAACAAAGTTAAGGATTCAATGCCGACAGGAAGAAACAGGTAGTCCTAGATGGTCCTTGGGGGAGCGGGGTCGTGCCCTTCTCTGGAACAAAGGAGATGATGCTGACTTCCTTTCGTTTCTTTCTAACTCGATGCCAAGGAAGAAATACACCCTTTCCCCAGGCCTGTGGCACATTCTGAAATTCTTCACGTCCCGTGCCAGCAAGAAACAAGAAGGTAAAGAAGCCAAGGCCAAAACAATCTCAGAAAATACAGCAAGATTCCGCAGCTTGACACTCCAGCCCTCCGGCCTGAACAAACTCAGGAAGATCGTCTGGCCCACGGCTGCTTCTGCAATATCTCTCACCTTCCTCTCCAGGGAGGCTGGACGTTTTTGAGTTATGTTTTACAAACCACAGCCTGGCAAGACACCTTCTTGTTCTGCGGCACCCTTTGCGGGCTTAGTGCATCTCCCACTGGTGATATTTTTCTGATTAGAGGTTCAGGATGGTTGATTAAAAAATAAAGAATATGACAAAGCTTCAAGAAAACCACAAAATTTAAATGTGAGGTTTTCTGAAAAGAGAAAGCAAACAACCTGTTTTTATGCACATCTACTCAGGTTTCATTGCTGTTTCAGATCCTCCTGGAACCCTTGAGGGAAAATTCCAGAGTTCTACAGAAGGACTCAGGCGCTTATCTCACCTCTGTTAACAAATATTGCTTCGGGCGGGGCCAAAACTCGGGGTGTCAAAGAAGTGGAGTGCTCTAGTCTTCATAACACGTCTAGAAATTGTTCCAGGCAGTCCCCTTGAAACACGTAAATTAATCAGTTCTTCTCTAAGACTAATAACAAAAAAGAAAAAACAGTACAGCTGACCCCTAAATAAAGGGCTTCCCGGTGGCACTAGCAGGAAGAACCCACTTGCCAACGCAGGAGACACAGACGTGGGTTTGATGCCTGGGTCAGGAAGATCCCCTGGAGAAGGAATTGGCAACCCACTCCAGTGTTCTTGCCTGGAGAAGCCTGCGGACAGAGGAGCCTGGAAGGCCACAGTCCACGGGGTCACAGAGAGTCGGACATGACTTAGCGCGCCCGCACATGGACCCCTGAATAACACTGGTTTGAACGTCGCAGATCCACCTATGAGCGGATTTTTTCCCCAGTAAGTTTGGTGTCTGTATTTTCATTTTATAGTTCTTTAATTGTGGTGGAAAGCTTGTGCTCAGAGTTCACAACACATGGAATCCAAAGAACTAGGGTTTGAGTTTTGATTTTGTCCAAACTGCTTGCGCTTCCTGCCCTGGGTTAGTCATTTATCAATTCCTGCATTTATCAGTCCCTTTGTTTTTGAGGCAGAGACAGCAGTCTGCAGATTTCTGACTGTGTGGAGGGGGCGGGTGGGATGGGGGTTGGTGTCCAATCCCTGCGTTGTTCAAGGGCAACATAAATTCTCTGGTGGGCTTCCCTGGTGGTCCCGTGGTTAAGAATCAGCCTGCCAATGCAAGGGACGTGGGTCGAGCCACTAGTCCAGGGAGGTCCCACATGCTGCGGAGCCACTCAGCACCTGTACCATCTCTCCTGAGCCCACGAGCCGAGAGCCAGTATTCTGCAACAGAGGTCACTGCAACGAGAAGCCCACACACTGCAACTAGAGAGGAGCCCTCGCAGGCCACAACTAGAGAAAGTCCTCGAGCAGCAACGAAGACCAGCACAGTGTTAATTGATTACTTTTTAAAAAGTCCCTGTTGCTCCCACAGAATGAGCCACCTGCCTATCAGTGTGTGCGCTCAGTCGTGTCTGACTCCTTGCAACCCCATGGACTGTGGCGCGCCAGGCTCCTCTGTCCATGGGATTTCCCAGGCAAGGATACTGGAGTGGATGGCCATTTCCTTCTCCAGGGGATCTTCCCGACCCAGGGATGGAACCCACATCTTCTGGCAGGATTATTTACCATTGAGCCATCAGGGAAGTTCCGTGATCAGAAACGGGAGAGAAAGATATAAATTGAAAATTTGCCCCATGATGTCTTATACACAGCTAACTATACAATTTCTCCAAATTGGTTTTAATGGCTGACCAAAAATTAGAGGAGATGATTTATAATGATCCCTGGAAATACTAGTTTTATGATTTTCTTGACGTCGCAAGTCTGTATTGGGTTGATTTCAATTGCATACAATAGATGGTGGTTCTCACAGGTTTTTATCACTGGGGAGCAGGGTGAAGACCTGAGCACAGAGCCCACTAGCATCTATACGCAATTAGCCCGGTTACATCGGAAAACAACTCAATACGGTGCTGAGAAGAAAGAGGTCTCGAGAGAAGGGGCCAAGCCATCATGCTCATCGGCTGCAAGATCTTGAGACGTTATTAATTTAAGCCCCAGCTTTAAAATGAGAATACCAGCATCTATCAACGCTTGGTGGGACTGAAGAGCAAACACAGGCAGGACCACTGAACAAACGCGTGTTGAATAAAAAAATATTGAAGTTGCCAGCTCAGGTACACTGCTATTTGGGACGAGTGCTTTCTTTGTTGTTGTTTTAATTTATTTACTGACGTATAGTTAATTTGGGCTTTCCGGGGTGGGTGGCGTTAGTGTAAAGAACTCATCTCCCGATGCTGGAGACATAAGAGATGCAGATTCGGTCCCTGGGTTGGGAAGATCCCCTGGAGGAGGGCACAGCATCCCACTCCAGTATCCTTGCCTGGAGAATCCCATGGACAGAGGAGCCTGGCGGGCTGCAGTCCATGGGGTCGCAGAGAGTCAGACACGACTGAAGCAACTTAGCACGCGTGCCTAGTTGATTTACAATGCTGTCGATCTCTGCTATCCGGCAGAGCGATTCCGTTACACACACACATATATATATATTCTTTTTCATATTCTGTTCCACTGTGGTTTATCACGGGATATTGAATACAGTTCCCTGGGATATAGTAAGACCTTGTTCTTCATTCATCCTGCGTGTAACAGCTTGCATCAGCTAATAAACACCAAATTCCCCGTCCCTCCCGCCGCCGCCGCCCGGCCCCTTGACAACCACAGGTCTGCTCTCTGTCTGTGAGTCTCTTTGCATTTCACAGATGAGTTCCTTTGTGTCAAAGTTTAGATTCCACACGGAAGTGATAACACACGGTATCTGCCTTTCTCTTTCCGGCTGACTTCACTGAGTATGATCAGCTCTAGGTCCACCCATGTGGCAGGCAGGTGCTTTCTTATTAACAGGCAGAACCCGTGAGAATAACACACACCCAACTAACACTTGTTGAGAAGGCACAGCATGCAAGGCGTGGTTAGTGATCACTGCGGCTCCACGGGGTCAGCTCCACGTCCTCCAGTACAACAGCCTTGTCCAGACAGATAAACAGATCGGTCAGCTTTGCCATAGAATACAGCTGTGTCTCATCCTTGGACCACCATGACTCTCGGTGCTCAGTCACTCAGTCATCCCCGACTCTTCACGACCCCAGCAGTGGCAGGCAGATTCTTTCTGACTGAGCCCCCTGGGAAGCCCTGATTACTCTTCACCCACTGATTTGTAGAAGGATTCTTGCTGAAGTGTTTCGGGACAATACATAAAATCTGAATGCAAAGGAAGAACTCCTGGGTTAAATTCCCTGTACACACTTTCTACTTCTATGTCCAGGCTTCTCTATGTCCAGGCTATAAAGCTGTTTATAGGAACTAACGCGAAGCAACCTAGTTCTATTCGGAGAGCCAGATTCCACTGAAAAGCTATATTGCCATGGACTGTGCCCAAGGTATTTTAACCTTTCTGGACTTTAGTTCCGCTGATGCTAAAATGGAAAGCATTCTGTCTGTAAACTAGGACCTACCTCCTTAAATGGTCCTCTGGTGTCTGACAGGAGTACTACACCAGTTTTACTGTTGCTGTTGTTTACTTGCTAAGTCGTGTCAGACTCTTTGCAACCACCATGGAGCCTTGCGATGCCAGGCTCCTCTGTCCAAGGGATTCTCCAGGCAGGAACGCTGGAGTGGGCTGCCAGGCTCTCTTCCAGGGGATCTTCCCGACCCAGGGATCCAGCCCGTGTCTCCTGCATTGGCAGGTGGGTTCTTTACCACGGATCCACCGGGAATCATCAGCTTTATAGATAATGTCATAAAGTTTCTACTATGAGAGAGCTTGGCTGTGTGTTTATAAACTAACACCCTTCCCCTAAGGGGATTTCTGTTGAAATTGATAAGCCTATTCCCTGTTCCCATAAATTACTTTTAGCAGGGGCCGACTCATTGGAAAAGACCCTGATGCTGGGAAAGATTGATGGCAGGAGGAGAAGGGGACGACAGAGGATGGGATGGTTGGATGGCATCACCCACTCAATAGACATAAGTTTGAGTAAACTCCGGGAGTTAGGGAAGGACAGGGAGGCCAGGCGTGCTGCAGTCCACGGGGGCGCAGAGAGCTGGACGTGACTGAGCAACTGAACGGCAGGAGTATATGTCAGTGACTACTTCAGAGGTGTGACTGTGGCTCCTGTTTGCATAACACTGTGTCTTAGGGATACGTGTGTGTGTGTGTGTGGTGATGGCTCCTCTCGATGTCACAGAAAGGGGCTCCTACTCCACCAGCAAATTCCTTGATCCCCGCATCCTGACAGGAATCTCCACCTCATGCTTCTTTCTTCCTGTCAGAGGATTTACCAGTCTCAGGCTAAACACTCACGGTCACTGAGCCTCTTAAATCAGCCGGAAACCTTCATATTCAAAATAAAATAAACGCTGATTCCTAAGATGTCCATGCTCACTCTTGTCCTTTCTGCTTGATCATGTCCAATTTACCTCGATTCCCACTCAGAATTGTTCTAGGAATGACATGTTCTAGACCTAATTTTAGCACAGGGTTCTTAAGTTTAAAACCTCAGGCTGTTTATCAAAATACACATTAATAAAATTATGAAAAGACACCGACTTTCCAAAAAAAAAAAAAAGTTACTGTGGGGGTAAAATAAGAACACAGTATATTATGAAACAAACCAGGATCTAAGGAAAGTTTGGGGTTTTTTTGGTACATTTGTTACTACTTTCTAGAAAATGATGGGAAATTTGGGCAACAGTCCAGCCAAGAAAAGAAGTCCGTGGGGAACAGAGACCAGAGAAACGCCCAGCTATGGTGGATGCGATCCCTGTGGATGTGATGGGATCAACAGCACAGAGGAGAGAGGTTAGACTCAGAGAAAGGCGTGGAGGGTCCCTCTCCAAGACAAGAAGCAAGGACATAAAGAATGACAACAGGAAGAAAATTCAGTGTGAAGGGAAGTATTGACATATAACAGGGTGTTCTGCCAAGATTTCCCATGGGGTCCAGGAAATATGAGGCCAAGACGCATTAGAAGCAGCCACAGTCGGTCAGCAGAGGAGCTCTTGTAGTTTCAAACAAAATTTTACCGAGGAGACTTGCAGAACATGAGCTCCTGAGGAAGTAGCTAATATTCTGTGAGAAACATAAGAGAAAATTCCAACAAGCAGCTCAATTATGTACCATTGCAAAGTAGGCAGGTGCAGCCTAAACTCTTTTTCTTTCTTAGAAGCTTTTCCATTCCAAAGCTGGTCATCACAAAACCTGGCAACAAAAGTCAAAAGTGGTTCCCAGCTCAAGAACCGTCCATGAGTCCCCAAGGTCACACGTGAGAACACGATATGTTTTACTCTTCAATGAATTTTAGAAAGTTTGGTACTCAAGAGTTGGAATCCTTCATCTCCAGAGCTGCAAACCTCAAGGTCTACAGTAGATCTGGACATTACTTCGGCTCTTCGATTTTTATTACAGCAGTTTTATTGAGATATAATTCACATAACATAGTTCCTTACTTAAAATGCATCATCCAACGGCTTTTTGCACATTCAGAACTGTACAATCGTCACCGCAATCAACTCTACAAGATGTTCATCACCCACAAAAGAAACACCATGCCTCTTAGCGGTCACTCTCCATTTTTCTCCTTCTGGTCGTGTTGTTGTTGATGTTTAGTTACTCATTCGTGTCCAACTCTTTGCGACCCCACGGACTGTAGCTCACCAGGCTCCTCCATCCATGCAATTCTCCAGGCAAGAACACTGGAGTGGGTTGATACTTCCTTCTCCAGGGGATCTTCCTGACCCAGGGATCAAACCCACATCTCCTGCATTGGCAGGCGGATTCTTTACCGCTGAGCCATGAGGGGCAACCACTAACCTACATCCTGTCTGTAGATTAGCCGATTCTTGACACTTCATGTAAATAAAATGTTTTCAGTGAAGTATAGTTTTAAAGGCTCATCCACACTGTAGCATGTACCAGTACTTCTTCCTTTCTGTTACCTAATCATATTTTCTCATACAGACATGCCACATTTTATTTCTTCATCCATCAGCTGACATTTAGATTTTCCCACTTTCTAGCTATTATGAACAATGCTGCCTATGGACATTCATGAACATGGTTGGATGCAGATGTAAATTTTCAACTCTCTTGAGTATATGTACACCTAGGAGTGAAATTACTCTAACCTTTAATTTTTTATTTGAAAGTGCCAAACTTTCAAACTATACCAAAGCAGCTAAACCATTTTACACTTTCATCAGCAATGAATGAATGTTCCAATTTCCCTGCATTCCTTGCCAACACTTATTTTCTATGTTTTTGATAATAGTCATCTTAGTGGGGAGAAGGCAATAGCACCCCACTCCAGTACTCTTGCCTGGAAAATCCCATGGATGGAGGAGCCTGGTGGGCTACAGTCCACGGGGGTCTCAAAGAGTCGGACATGACTGAGTGCCTTCACTTTCACTTTTCACTTTCATGCATTGGAGAAGGAAATGGCAACCCACTCCAGTGTTCTTGCCTGGAGAATCCCAGGGACGGGGGAGCCTGGTGGGCTGCCGTCTATGGGGTCACAGAGTCGGACACGACTGAAGTGACTTAGCAGCAGCAGCAGCAGCAGCAGCAGCAACAAGCAGTTACATGCTGTCTCCTTTTAAGCATAGTTGAAAAAGCATGCTTTAACTTTTTTTGAATGATCGCAGTGGTATAAATGGGCTTCCCAGGTGGCGCTAGTGGTAAGGAACCCGCCTACCAATGCAGAGACATAAGAGACGCCGGTTCAACCCCTGAGTCAGGAAGATCCCCTGGAGGAGGGCATGGCAAGCCACTCCAGTATTCTTGCCTGGAGAATCCTTTGGACAGAGGAGCCTGGTGGGCTACTGTCTATGGGGTCACACAGAGTTGGACACGACTGAAGCGACTCAGCAGCAGCAGCAGCAGCATTTTAGTAGATATAAAGTGGTATCTCAATGTGGTTTGCAATTCTCTGACAATAACATTGAGCATAATTCATGTATTTATTGACCATTTATATATCTTCTTGGAGAAATGTCTGTTCAAATTCTTTATTGTTTTTTAATTGGGTTATTTGTCTTTTTATTATTAAGCTATAAAAGTTCTTTCTAGAACAAGTCTCTAGTCAGATATATAGTTTATAAATATTTTCTCTCATGCCATGAGTTATCTTTTTACTTTCTTGATGGTGCCTTTGCCATAAAAAAGCTTTTAATTTTGATGAAGCCCCACGTGTGGGTTTGTTGTCATATCTAAGATAACATTGCCTAATTCAAGGTCATGAAGATTTATACCTATGTGTTATTCTAAGGGCTTCACAGTTTTAGTTCTTACATTTAGGTCTTTGATTCACTTTGAAGCAATTTTTGTATGTGGTGTAAGGTGGGGCTTAAATTCACTCTTTTGCGTGTGGAAAGGAGATCAAACCAGTCAATCCTAAAGGAAATCAACTCTGAATATTCATTGAAAGGACTGATGCTGAAGCTGATGCTCCAATACTTTAGCCACCTGATTCGAAGAGCTGACTCACTGGAAAAGACCCTGATGCTGGGAAAGATTGAAGGCAGGAGGAGAAGGGGACGACAGAGGATGAGATGGTCGAATGGCATCACTGATTCAATGCACATGAGTCAAACGAGCAAACTCTCAGAGACGGTGAAGGACAGGGAAGCCTGGTGTGCAGCAGTTCATGGAGTCACAAACAGTCTTAACTATTGAATAACAACAATTGGACTTAACTATTGAACAACAATCCAGTTTTCTGAGAACTATTTGCTGAAAAGACTGCGCTTTTCTTATTGAATTGTATGGGGACCCTGTTGAAAATAAACTGATTGTAATGAGAATTTGTTTCTGGGCTCTCAATTTGCCTCCATGGATCTATGTTTATCCTTATGCCAGTATTACACCATCTTGATTACTGTAGCTTTGCAGTGAGTTTTAAAATCAGAAAGTGTGATTCCTCAAAGACTGTTCCTCTTTTTCAAGGTTGTGTAGCTACTGTGAGTCTCTTGCATTGTCATAAAAATTTTAGGATCAGTTTGTCAATTTCTGCAAAGAAGCGGGCTGGAATTCTGATGGGATTGCATTGAGCCTGCAGATTAATTTGGGCTATTGCCATCTTGACAATACTCTGTATGTTCATCTTTCTATTAATACTTTTTTAGGTCTTCTTTAACTTCTCTTGACAATGTAACTTTCAGAGTTTGACTTGTACTTACTTTATTAACTTTATTCCCAATTATTATATCATTTTAGTGCTATTATAAATGGAATTGTTTTTCTTAATTTCATTTTCAAATTGTTCACTGCTAGCGCATAATAATACAATTGACTTTGGTGTATTGAATTTGTATCTTGCAACTTTGCTGATCTTGCGTATCAGTTCTAATAGATTTTTAGGGGATTCCTTGGGATTTTCTATATGATAGTGATATTTTTCCTTCTTCCTTCCCAATGTGGATGGGTTTTATTTCATGTTCTTGCCTAAATGCCCTGGCAATACACAGTTGAATAGAAGCAGCAAAACTGAATGTCCTTGACCTATTCCTGATCTCTGATTTTGCCTTGACGCCTATCAACCCCTCAAATAGACAACTATCACTAGATAAATGAAGTAGGGCCAGTATGGTATTGTAATTTCTCCTTGTAATTTAAAATTCCCTAAGATGATGGTAAGAGAGTAAATTGGTATAAGCCCTATTGTGGGTAGTTCAACAAAAATCTGTTTTACAAATGCACGTTCCCTTTGTCCTAGCTATTCCATCACCAGCCCCATATCCTGCAGAGGTAGCTCCCTTTTATGAAAAATGATGGATGGACAAGTTTACTCAACAAGACACTATCTGTCACATCAAATGCACTACACCAAGGTTGGACTCAGTAAAGTGTAGGGCGTTTGAACAACGAAATTCTGTGTAGTTGAGAAGAGAATGTGGAATTTGTAATACATTAATATAGAAATACCTTAATACATTAAGCAAAAAACTCTAGATGCAAAAGACTATATGCTACTCTGTATTTTAAAATGGCAAGAAATGTATAAACAGATTTGCTCATACACGTGTAAAGTCTTTGGAAAAATACATTAGAAAATAGTAATAGTAAAAACAGGATACCAGAGGACACAGTAGGAAAAAGACAATGAACTGTAATTTTTTGTGTGCTTTCTCAATTTGACCCATGTAAACATGTGACCGATTCAGAAAACTAGCTTAAAAAGTGAAGAATAAAATCTAATGCCATGAAAGCCAGCAAACAGTTAACAGCAAGTTAAAGGACCGTCTTTAAAGGACCAGAAAGAAGTGGTGACAGGTGGTATCGAGAGTTTAGACGCTGTCAGAGCCTCAGCTCTTTTTCTGAGTCTGCCGCTAACTAGAAACTTAGAGACAGAAGTCGCTTGACTTTTCTGGACTCAATTCCTTTGCTGGAAAGTTCTGTGGTCAGGCTAGTTTACAGATTACACAACTAACAGATTGAACGTCTTCTGAGGCCAACGCTATGCGCTCTCCTTTTTGTGCATTTGAATCTCAAAGCCACTCTACAAAAACAAGCTATTTCATTAAAACTTGGAAAGAGACTGTGTGATCTAACAATGCTACTTCTTTTTTCCTATTTATTTGGCCACACCGAGTCTCAGTTGCAGCACGTGGGGTCTAGTTCCCTGACGAGGGACGGAACCCGGCCCCTGCACTGGAAGCCTGGAGTCTTTAGCCACTGAACCACCGGGGATGGCCCTGAATGATTCTTTTAAATGACTTTTTTCTTAAATTTTACAAACAAGTAAGAAAACTGTCAACTTGGGAATATCGGGTTACTCTCGAAACCCTTCTGTGCCGGGGAAGAGAGCAAATACCACTAACCGAGCAGCCAAAGACCCACTATAGAAAGTGAAAGCACATCTCCTGGGCTCAGTTCCCCAAATGCGCTCACCATCAGTCAAAGGCTGCCACACAGGGCTGCGAGGAACTGCTCACGTCCCACAGTGACACTGAAGTTCTGTTACATTTAACACTGCTCTGAATACACAGACCACTGTTTGTTAAAAAGGTTTTTTGTAGCACTGACGGACATGCACTGCCATGTATAAAACAGAGCTAGTGGGGAGCTGCTGTACAGCACGGGGAGCTCAGCTCGGAGCTCCGGGATGACCTGGGGTGGAGTGGGGAGGGGGGCAGGGAGGCCCAGGAGGGAGGGGATGTGTGTGTACACAGAGCTGACTCGCTTCATTGTAGGGCGGGACTAACAACACTGTAAAGCAATCGTACTCCAATAAAAAACAAAAAAAACATGTAAAGGGCATTATTTCAAAAATTGATGACATTGGACTATGGGATGTGAATAGGTAACAGTATCATATCAAAATTAAATTCCTAGATATTTATAAAAAAATCAAGATGAATGTAAGGATTTCATTAACTCATTTTATAAAAGGAGAAACACAGCTGTAGATACAGCTATTGGAGTCGTCCCTTTCCTAGCAGAAGGCAACCTGGGGCAGACATCCTTGCAGAAGCTGTGATCACCGACCACACACCACCCTCCCTTCTGTGCATTATTAACCTGACCGCATCAGTTTGCCGTGAACTGAATCCAGGTGCAAGCACAAGCTTGATCTGACCCAGGAGGAAAAATGGAGACACCTACGTTTAACCTACAGCTCAGCTCGAAACCCCTCCCAGTCTGTGTCCTCAGGGCTGAGGGCATTTCCCCAGCTCTGAGGTAGCTGGGCTGCGGCCCGCCCGACGCCTCAGCACTGAACTTTAGAATGACCGGAGCAAACGCAAGGCTGTGCGGTGAGATCAAGAGTGCTCCGAGCTGTACTCTGCCCCAGCCTGGATTCTCCTGCTTGACCACCTGCAGTGGGGTGTGTGCAACTTGTATCCGGCTCCCGGTTTCTCTCCATCACGCCCCCAACCTGCCTCCCCGATGTGGCTTTTCTAACTCAGCACAGGTTCTGAGCAGCTTCCAAACAGAGGGAGCCAAAGCGCCTCCTCTCTGGCTGCCCCGAGCACCCTCTGCTATCTCGGGGTTCCTGCGCTGAGTTCTCTGACACTGGAGGAACCCGGGGGCTGAAGCACGTGGGGCCCCTGTGATCTGCGAACCAGGATGGGCAGGCGTGATGCAACCCCACGGTACCCGCGGCGCACGGCTCTCAGATCCGCCGTCAGGGCTCTTAGGAGACGGTTTAAACACCAGCTGCCTCCATCGGTGAGCGGTGGGGACTGCCCCTCCGTCCTGCCGCATGCCCTGGGCCCTCCTACCGACTGAGATCACGCTGATAAACAAGGCTCTCCCGCACAAGCCTCTATTTCAAGCTCTGAGCTCAGAGTCAGGACACAGCAGAAATGTGGGCTGAAGCCCAAGAGCGCCGGGCGGCAGCGGAGGTCGTGGGGCAATCCACCTGCCCCCGGAGCCACGTGAGTCAGCAGATCTGGGTGCCTGAGGTGTTCTCGGAAGAATGCATGAATCACCTGTGGACGTCAGCCAGCCTCCTCTCTCCGTCCCCTGACCTGGCTGGCACATAGGGACCCAGGTTTGGGCAGCTCAGGTGGCAGGCAGGGAGGCTATGCCTGTGCCCAGGATACAGGCTCCCTCTGACCAACAACCCAACCATTGCCACTGTGGTCGGTCCTACAGCACCTGCAGGGGTCTCAGCCGGCTCCCCGCAAGGGGTTAATTATTAACAGACCTGGCACCCTACAGCGAAGGAGGAGAGAGCGACATGCTTCCTGGACTTCACGCTCACTTAACCCGAATACAGCTGTGCCTTCCCTGCCCTGAAGGCCTCTGCAAGCGCACCACTGCATCCACGGCTGCGAGAAAGCCCAGCCCGCCGCCGGGCCACCACGAGGCGGCAGACCAAGGCACAGATCTGCGTCCCAGCACATGCAACAGGTGTGTGACCGAGGGATCCGTTGGTTTGACCACAGGCCTCACTGTTCCAAAGCAGCCACTAGGCGGAACGGTGGGGTGGCCTGATAAAGGCTTCTCTGGTGGCTCAGTGGTAAAGAATTCGACTGCCAATGCAGAAGACGCAAGAGATGTGGCTTAGATCTCTGGGGCAGGAAGATCCTCTGGAGAAAGAAATGGCAACCCACTCCAGGCTGGAAATCCCATGGACAGAAGAGCCTGGGGGGCAACAGTCCATGGGGTCACAAAAGAGTCGGTAAAGGCTCAGGTATGGCCTCAGCATGAGAAAAACCACCTGCTCCTCCAGCAACACCTCGATTCATGCTCATCCCTGGGGTTTCTACACGCAGACTTGTTTCCTTTCAGCGTCGGGCGGTGGGGTCAATGTCAGCACGGTCGTCATGGCTTAGTGTCGTTTCTTCTTGGCCCCTTCATCAGCCCGCCCATCAGAGGCAGGACACATATGAATTTGGGTGTACATACACAGATACGCAGGAGATGTGGGTTCAATCCCTGGGTCAGGAAGATCCCGTGGAGGACGAAATGGCAACTCGCTCCAGTATTCTTGCCTGGGACCCAAGGACAGAGGAGCCTGGCAGGCTACAGCCCACGGAGTTGCAAAGACTCGGACACGACTGAGCGCACACACACAAATATAAACATGCATCTGTTCAGTTCAGTCGCTCAGTCGTCTCCGACTCTGCGACCCCATAGACTGCAGCACATAAGGCCTCCCTGTCCATCACCAACTCCCAGAGTTTACTCAAACTCATGTCCATGGAGTTGGTGATGCCATCCAGCCATCTCATCCTCTGTCGTCCCCTTCTCCTTCTGCCTTCAGTCTTTCCCAGCATCAGGGTCTTTTCCAGTGAGTCAGCTCTTCGAATCAGGTGGCCAAAGTATTGGAGTTTCAGCTTCAGCATCAGTCCTTCCAATGAATAATCAGGACTGATGTCCTTTAGGATGGACTGGTTTGATCTCCTGGCAGTCCAAGGAACTCTCAAGAGTCTTCTCCAACACCACAGTTTAAAAGCATCAATTCTTCGGTGCTCAGCTTTCTTTATAGTCCAACTCTCACATCCATACATGACTACTGGAAAAACCATAGCCTTGACTAGATGGACATGCGTGCACCCCTGCATTTGCTCCTTCCTATAATACCTCTAAAAGAGCGTCAAGACAGCTTACTGCACACTACCAAATGCTTCTCAGTTTAACAGTGGTGAAATTTTGCCCAAAGCTCCCCAGCAGAATGACACTTCTGTCTCATTTGCCAACAAAGCATCACGTAAGTGTGCCAGAACCAGTCTCTGGCAAAAGACACAGGACCATCGTGATTGGCTTAGAGCAATCATCCTCCCTATCGCCTCCACCCGGGGCTGGGGTCGGGGCCACCTCTCAAGCCCTCAAATCACACAGAGGAGGTGACATACCCAAGGGGAACGGGGCTTCTTACAGGAAGAAGGAAGGGCGGTGACAAGCGTGGCTATCAGAGCAGCAACTGATTGTATCTGCTGCATTAACCTGCAATCCGCACAGTGAAATGGGCTGAACCCTCTGAAATGAGGGAGACTTTGTGCGTCACATGCATAATTTTCCAGGGAGAGGATACACAGTGATCATCATCTCTCAGCAGGCTCATGGACCCGAGAAAATTTTATACCCGTTTTCCTTTTAAAGGAGCACAATCCTTCATCTTAAATTTACAGAGCACTAGGGTTTCCAGAAACACATGCCCTAATTCAGAAGATGCAAATGTCTTCCCGGTCTCATTAACCGGCTCCTAGGGCAGGAACCAGGAAACTGCGCGGCCTTTGTCAAACTACACTCGTCTCAATGTGACTCCTCCTTGAATTCGTCCCTAGAGACCGATTTTTCCGGCTTCTAGGGTAACTGTTGTTGTTTAGTTGCTAAGTCATGTCCGACTCTTTGCGACCCCATATACTGTAGCCCTCCAGGCTCCTCCGTCCATGGGATTTCTCAGGCAAGAAGACTGAAGTGGATTGCCATTTCCTCCTCCAGGGTATCTTCCCCACCCAGGGATAGAACCTGCGTCTCCTGCTTGGCAGGCAGGTTCTTCACCACTGAGCCACCTGGGAAGCCTCGGGGTGTTAAATCCTGAGCAAATCCGCCGTGCGGCCTGTTCAACACTCATTCTTCTAAAGGACAAGGGGACCGAGGGGGCGTCTACAAAGGGATGAAAGACACAGGATTGCAAATTCTCACGACGAAGAAGACAATTTGTGGCTTGAAAGTCAAAGAATCAAAGCCAAGGCTGGACGTGGGGCTGAAACCAACACAATATTGTAAAGCAATTACGCTTCAATTAAAAGTAAATTTTAAAAAATTTACGATATCCTCCCAACTCAGCATTAAAAAAGTCGAGGCAGCTTGTCTGTTTCACTGTGTCTTCAGGGGTTTCTCCCAGTGGCCCCAAGTGCGCTGTTCAGAGTCCTAGACGCACGACCATCACTTGGGTCAGCTGTGGGGACGGAAAGAGATGGAACCGTCTGGAGCCTTCATCTTCCAGCGCTCCCTCAGCTGTTCCATTTCTCTATCTGAAAAGGCTTCACAAATACAAAGGCATTGGCAGCAGCCACTGCAGGGGAGGGAGGGGCGGGGCATTATGAAGCCTGTGCCCTTGGGTGTGGCTGTGACATTTTTGCCAGGCAGACAACTGCTGTGCAGACAGAGATGAAATTATAGAATCCAGATTCACCCTGTAGCCACCTCGGCCGCAGGGGGACCCTATAAAATGACCATCCCGGACGGGACACTTTGGAGAATGAAAGAGGATACTGTTGAGCATGAAACCAAGACAAGTGATGTGAGGACGGGCAGGCCCCGCTAGTCAGAGGCACGGCCTCCTGCTGGTCCGTGCTTGACAATACTACTCTCCTCTGCTTTGGTCTGTGTCCTTCACCCAGAGCTTGGCATGTAGCTTACATTGCGTTAAATGTAAACGTCGCCATTCCCTTCTCCAGGGAATCTTCCTGCCCCAGGGATCAAACCTGGGTCTCCGGCATTGCAGGCAGATTCCTTACCTTCTGAGCCACCAGGGAAGCCCCATTAAACATCACAGAGAATGCAAACCAGCAACTAAAATCACAGAGCATACCATAACACATCATGACCGGGAAAGTCTGCTCACAGGGAGCCTTCCGTCTTCACTGCAACAGGACTCTGGCTGTCTTTGAGCGACAGCCACGCTGGTAGCCTTGCCATTGAAACTAACTGACGTTCACTCTGACTAAGGCATGAAGACCATGTGCATGCTTTGGTTTTTAAATCTTTGATCCAGAATATACCCGAGTGACTCACTGGACTATTTTGGTCTTGGGAATCAAGCTGCAGTGGGTCTTGCTGCAACCAACACGTGTCGGGGTAGACAGAGGACCTCCTAAGAAACCACGAGCACACGTGCGGAGACCAGGGGATCCTGCAGACCCGATGGGGCAGGCACCGCTCGAAAACCTCCTGAGCCCTGATCATATTCCTGTATGTTAAGTCATCTCCAAATCCTCTCCGGGGTCAGCAATCATTTATGTACATTAACCCCTCTTCTCCAAGTCCTCTTGGCTAAAACAACATCTCAAATCTAGGACTCTGGGTTTCTAGCTTCTTCATCACTGGCCAAAATAAAAAATAAAAATAAATTTTAAAAGATATCTTACCAGGGAGGCTTAAAGAATAATAAATCACTTTTAAAAACATACAGCACTGGATTTCTGAGCTCACAAGTAAAAATACTGATTATAAAAATTTAGAGAATAAAGAAAGGGGCAAAGAAGAAAATTAAAATTACCCAAATGAATCCCAACCACCCAGGCAAAGCTAACGTTAGTATTTCAGTGCATGACTTTGCAGACTATTTTTGTGCATATATCTTTAACTATTTAATATATATATGTTAACATAGATACAGAAATTTCTCATACAATCAAGACCTCTCTGTGTATGTAATTTTAATACCGCTTTTATCCCTTAGCATTTTATTGTGACTATTTTCTGCAGACACTAACCATAGTTTTGTAAACGTTTTCTTTTTTTAGTTGCAAAATATTCCATTCAAATGGAATATGCAAACACGGGTTGTAAAGATGACTATTTATACATAATTGTTAAGTGACCAGTGGCATAGCCAGCATGCCTTGGTTGCAATGAAATACGTTTGGCTCTTTTAAACAAAACACAAGTGGGGAATGATATGCTAAGTCACTCAGCTTCAAGAACTTACAGTCAATCCACTTAGAAAAAATTCAAGACCTCTGAAGTGGACAGAGATCCAAATGAGGGTGGTATGAGACACATTTCTGTATAGGCTGACCAGAGAAGACACTCTGGGAGGGCAGGTTTGCCGATACTCCAGCTCCTAGCTTGTGTGTTTATTTGCCTGCACTGAGTCGTGGTGGCGGCATGCAGAATCCTTAGCTGCAGTACGTGGGGTCCAGTTTCCTGACCAGGGATTGAACCCGGGCCCCCTGCATTGGGAGTGTGGAGTCTCAGCCCCTGGACCACAGGGGAAGTCTCAATAGTTTTAAAATCATACATCATTACTCTGAACATTGTTATGCTTTCTGCAGGCTTTGCCCTGCGCCAGGGAATGCCCATATGCCCTCAGCGGTGGCGGACCCCTGTAACCCCATGGGCTGCAGCCTGCCAGGCTCCTCTGTTCACGGGATTTCCCAGGCAAGAATGCTTGCATGGGTACCCATTCCCTGGGAAATCCCACGGACAGAGGAGCCTGGCAGGCTACAGTCCACAAGGTCACAAACAGTGGGACACAACTGAAGTGACTGAGCACACACACACACACAGCATAGCGTTTCCAGGATGTTCCGTGTTGTCTCAGCAAAAAGCCTGAGTCGAAAACCATTGCTTAATACTCAACCCGGCGGCAGTGAACGTGGAAGGGAACGCAGTCCTGAGCCTCTAGAAGAACCAACCAACACACAATTAAAGGAAGCTCGCCACAATGGCATTCACAGCTCCACACAACCCCCTTCCTTCCTCCCCTGCCCCCTTGATCATCTCAAACCTTCCTAGTCACAGATCACACACTTCCTAACAAACATCAGCCCATAAGCACCAAACAACGTGATGCCTGCGGAGCAGGCCAAGCAGGTGTTTTTCAGTATTAGATACAACAGCAGCTCAAGATTCCTCCCCAAGAAGTGTTGTTGTTGTTCAGTCGCTAAGTTGTGTCTGACTCTTTGAGACCTCATGGACTGCAGCACACCAGGCTTCCCTGTCCATCACCATCTCCTGGAGCTTGCTCAAACTCATGTCCATCAAGTCGGTGATGTCATCCAGCCATCTCATCCTCTGTCACCCCCTTCTCCTCCTGCCCTCAATCTTCCCCAGCACCAAGGTCTTTTCCAATGAGTTAGCCTTTACATCAGGTGGCCAAAGTATTGGAGCTTCAGCTTCAGCATCAATCCTTCCAATGAATATTCAGGGCTGATTTCTTTAGGATGGACTCGTTTGATCTTGCAGTCCAAGGGACTCTCAAGAGTCTTCTCAACACCACAAATTGGTCCTGAGAAGTATTAAAACACCCAGCATTAAAGTATTAAAAGTATTAAGTATTAAAAGATCCCAGCATTCTTGTCTTTTCCTATGCATGTTTGTTATATATGGTCACTCATCCTCTGTTTGGAGAAGGCAATGGCACCCCATTCCAGTACTCTTGCCTGGAAAACCCCATGGACAGAGGAGCCTGGTAGGCTGTAGTCCATGGGGTTGCTAGAGTCAGACACGACTGAGCGACTTCACTTTCACTTTTCACTTTCATGCACTGGAGAAGGAAATGGCAACCCACTGCAGTGTTCTTGCCTGGAGAACCCCAGGGACGGGGGAGCCTGATGGGCTGCCGTCTGTGGGGTCTCACAGAGTCGGACACGACTGAAGCGACTTAGCAGCAGCAGCAGCAGCAGCACCCTCTGTTGTTGTTTAGTCGCTAAGTGTGTCCAATTTTTTCGACCCCATGGGCTGTAGCCAGCCAGGCCCCTCTGTCCATGGAATTCTCCAGGCAAGAACACTGGAGTGGGTTGCCATTTCCTTCTCCAGCGGATCTTCCTGAGCCAGGGATCAAGTCCATGTCTCCTGCATTGGCGGGCAGATTCCTTACAGCCGAGCCACCAGGGAAGCCCACGAAGGACAAGATTTGCCCAGAAATACCAGAACCGCAGCATTCAGAGCGACACAAGCAGGCCACAAACACCCCCTGGCCTGTAGACGAACGATGAAGCTGTAGCTCAGCACGCTTAAGAACTCTAGCCAAAGCCCTCAGACTAACACAGGCTAGAAGTGGGGCTCGAACCAAGGTCCTTTGGGCTGGGGGTCTAGAGTTCAGTCTAGAAACTACTTCTGTCTTTGCCCCAGGGGGGACGGAGGCGGCTCCACGCAGACCCGGTAGCACCGAAAAGCACAGTGTGTTCTGGTGTCGTTTTATGGTAGCACTGCCTGTTCTGGAATCCAGAGAGCAGCCAAGCTTCTCCCGGCGGCTGGAATGTCCTTGCGACACAGGTCAGCAGACCAGAGTCCATGCCCCGTAGAGAAGATGCTGAGCTGCCCCTGCTCACTGAGGCGGCGGCCCGCACTGTCGCTCCGGCCGGCTGTGCCCCCGGCGGGATCCAAAGCCCGCTGGTGAGGGGCTCTGCGCACGGCCAGGGGCTGCAGGCAGGGCACGGTGCAGCCTGGCGTTTGCATGTTCCGACCCCGAGGGCGTGCGACTCATTCCCAGGGCGAGCAGAAAACCCCCCTCACTTCACCTTCCTTTCCAAACCGCCTGCTTTCGGATTTCTACACAGAAATCCTGACCGAAACTGACTTCGTGCTTTCTGAAAAAGAAAGCAATCTGACTGCCAAGCAGGGAGGAAAAGTTATGGAAAGTGGTGCATAGCACATAGCTGGCTTCTGGTTTTTTTTTTTTTTTTTTGGTGATGTGTGATTGACAATTAAAGTGGAATCTCGCTGGCCTGGGCTCGTTCCTGGCCACTCCGGAGCCAGAGAAGCTGGTGACAGTTCCCATAACTATCAGAACCAGACTTGGAACAGAAGGCAGAGGCCCCAGCTGACCTCCGCCGGCCGAGGGGCACCTCGGGGGTGCTGGGCAGCAGCTCCCCGGAGAGGCCCCCGGAGGCCAGAGCACCCCGCGGCTTTCTCAGCAGCCCGCCTTCCCAAACCAGCTCAGCCCAGAACAAAAACGACCCTGTCAGGCACCACAAACAGTGGGAAAAACACGCCTGTGGACAAAGCAAGGCCATTCAGCGGCCCCCGAGGGCTGTTTCCCACCCCTCGGGCACAGGGACCCAACAACACCCGCAGAGTCCGCTGTAGAAAGGGAAAGAAAGACACGTCTGTGGGAGGAGGAAGGCGTGAAGTCCAGGGCAAGCTGTTTCTCTTGTTCTTTCCATTTCACTGCGACCACGTGCTGCCGCTGGGCAGGCTGCGGGCTGAGCCAGGGGTGCCCACAAAAGGTTTAGAAACCATGTCACATGGACCCCTAGGGACCACGGGGGAGTGAGTATAACACGGACAGGAAGCGAGGGTTGTCCTTCAGTCGCTCAGTCGTGTCCGGCTCTTTGAGACCCCATGGACTGTAGCACGCTAGGCCTCCCTGTCCATCACCAACTCCCGGAGTTTACCCAAACTCATGTCCATTGAGTCAGTGATGCCATCCAGCCATCTCATCCTCTGTCATCCCCTTCTCCTCCTGCCCTCAGTCTTTCCCGGAATCAGGCTCTTTTCCAGTGAGTCGGCCACAATCAGCTTCCAAGATGCTCTAGTATGTGTAGGGATCGACTCATTCCACTTTGCCCCGGACATTACTGGGTTTGAAACTGAAAGCCCGCTGTACATCGGGCACTGCATGCAGGATCTCAGTTCCCCAACCAGGGATTGAACCCTTGCCTCCTGCAGTGGAAGCATAGAGCTCCAACTACTGGACCGCCAGGGAGTTCCCCAACTTTCAATTTTAATAAAAATTTATAAACCAAAACAAAAACAAAAACACTGAAAGTCCAGTCCCAGTTCCCCAGGAACCCACTCAGTCCCTGGCAGATCGGTAGGGTTTGTCATCCTGTAACTAACAAAGATCCAGATTATAGATTTTACAGCTCATGTTAACAAGTGTAAGATAAAGAAGAACAAAGGAACCGTCATTAAGTCAGAGATTCTTAAGACTTTGTGTTCACGTCTATTCAACTGTCACAGTATTTCTATGAGGTCCATTTTACAGATAAGTAAACTGTGTACAGATGTGAGAGTTGGACTATAAAGAAGGCTGAGCGCTGAAGAACTGATGCTTTTGAACTGTGGTGTTAGAGAAGACTCTTGAGAGTCCCTTGGACTGCAAGGAGATCCAACCAGTCCATTCTGAAGGAGATCAGCCCTGGGATTTCTTTGGAAGGAATGATGCTAAAGCTGAAACTCCAATACTTTGACTACCTGATTTGAAGAGCCGACTCATTGGAAAAGACCCTGATGCGGGGAAAGATTGAGGGCAGGAGGAGAAGGGGACGACAGAGGATGAGACGGTTGGATGGCATTGCTGACTCAGTGGATATGAGTTTGAGCACACTCCAGGAGACAGTGAAGGACAGGGAAGACTGGCCTGCTGCCGTCCACGGGGTCACAAAGAGTCAGACACAACTTGGTGACTGAAGAACAACAACAGAGAATCAGACTCCCCAGGTGGCTTAGAGGGTAAAGAAACTGCCTGCAATGCAGGATACCCGGGTTCGATCCCTGGGTTGGGAAGATCCCCTGGAGAAGGAAATGGCAACCCACTCCAGTAGTCTTGCCTGAAAATTTCCATGGATAGAGGAGCCTGGTGGGCTGTAGCCCTTGGGGTTGAAAGAGTCAGACACGACTGAGTGACTGAACATGCTCGCAAACTGAGAATCAGAAAGCCAAGTGCCACAAGGCTGCATGACAACTAGTCATCAGGGGAAAGCTCATAAGCATCACTTGACTTGTCTCATCTTGAGAGGGCAGCTTGCAGCCCTTAAGGGAAGGTCCGCCGAGTGTGCGGCTTCCCCATATGCGAAACTGAGGCAGTGCACCCCTAAACGCCAAACCTACAGCTTGCTGCATCCCAAGACAGCAGAATTTATCACCTCAGACGAGAACGAACGGCTCTCTCTCTTTAAGTATGTTTTACCTGGGGCTACAAATGTTTGTTGGTGTAATTAATTACTATTCTTCCCCAAACATATTTTTTTAATCATTCATAGAATTTCAAACATTAGAATCTTCCCTAATTCAATGTCATCACGATCTTCGGTTACAGTAACCTTTAGCTGCTCTCCTAGAAATCCACATTCTTAAGTGTGAAACGTGCAGATCCAAATATAAGTTTAGTTAGAATACCATGACTGTCATCAAGATGCTTTGGGGCCTTTGGATGGGAAGCACACCTTTACAAATTCTTCTGTATTTCTGAAACGCGCAGTAGAGATACTGAATGCCCTCTGAAAGCACGCACATCTCCCAGTTTTTCTGAGCCTCCCTGTGGTTTGTTCTGGACGGTGGGATGTGAGTAGAAACGGCAGGTGCCCCTTCTAGTTCAGGAATCAGTGAAAAGCCCAGGCTGGAATCTCTGGTCCCCTCCTCTCCTGCCACAGACACCTTCAACACCCACTTGCGGTACATGGCGTTTCTGCAAGAGCGCAGTCGGAGCCTCGTCCAGCTGTACCCGACGTGAAGTGAGTAAAAGAGCACTTGTGTGAGGTCACTGAGGGTCGCTGGTTACTGCCTCACCCCAGGGGAGCTCATCCGGGCGACCTTCTTCTTCCTTCCTATTTTTCTCAATTATGAAATTTCTTGCATGGGTCTTAAGAAAAAACATCCAAACTTAAAATAAGGCAGGAGGGACTTCCCTGGTTGTCCAATGGCTAAGACTCCATGTTCTTCAAGATAGGGGAGCCCAGGTTCGATCCCTGGTCGGGGAACTATATCCTGCATCCTGAAACGAAGAGTGAGCACGCTGCAACTGCACACGATCACCCTGGCCGCTGGACTGGCCCACGTGATCAGTTCTCGTCACTGAAATACGAGACGTGAAATACGTCACTTCCGGGCTGAGGCAGCAAGATGCGCCGTCGTCATGGAGACGGGGGACAAGACCATCTTCTCCAGATGGTACGACCACACGATGACAGAGCCGCAATCTGGCCGGGTCACTGAGTCATTGTGTGGGGCGGGGTTTCCTGACGATTCATTTGGGACATAGGGCATGAGTAAGGAATAATATTTTTCTTGTATTAAGCCACTGAAATGTGAAGGTTTTCTGCAAGCTAGTCTAAGCGGGTGAGTATAGTAAGAATAATAACTCCGTTTCAATGAAAAGATAACTGGAGTCTTGAGAATTCATACCCCAATGTTTCTTCATCAAATCGACCATTGCCTAATTATTGGGTTGGCCAAAATTTTCCTTCAGGTTTTTCCATGAGATATTAGGGGAAAATCAGAAAGAACATTTTGGCCAAAACAATACTTCTTTTAAAACTTTTATTTTATATTGGAATAAAGTTCTTGAGTGCCCCTTGGACTGCAAGGAGATCAAACCAGTCCATCCTAAAGGAAATCAATCCTGAATATTCATTGAGGGACTGATGCTGAAGCTTTAATACTTTAGCCACCTGATGTGAAGAACCAACTTGTTGGCGAAGACCCTAGTGCTGGGAAAGATTGAAGCGGGGAAGAGAAGGGGACGACAGAGGATGAGATGGTTGGATGGCATCACCAACTCAATGGACATGAGCTAGAGCAAACTCCGGGAGATGGTGAAGGACAGGGAAGCCTGGCGTGCTGCAGCCCATGGGGTGGCAAAGAGTTAGACATGACTGAGTGACTGAACAACAACAAAAAACAGTTGAACAATGTTGTGCTGCTGCTGCTAAGTCGCTTAAGTCGTGTCTGACTCTGTGTGACCCCACAGACGGCAGCCCACCAGGCTCCCCCGTCCCTGGGATTCTCCAGGCAAGAACACTGGAGTGGGTTGCCATTTCCTTCTCCAATGCATGAAAGTGAAAAGTGAAAGTAAAGTCGCTCAGTCCTGTCTGACTCTTAGCGACCCCATGGACTACAGCCCACCAGGCTCCTCCGTCCATGGGATTTTCCAGGCAAGAGTACTAGAGTGGGGTGCCATTGCCTAGTTTAAACTAATTCAGTTATCCACATGCATGTATCTATTCTTTTTCAGATTCTTTTCTCATATAGGTTATTCCCCTGTGTTGTACAGCAGGTCTTTGCTGATTATTTATTTTATATATAGTAGCCTGTATATGTTAATTCCAACCTCCTAATTTATTCCTACCCACCATGCTTCCCCCATGTCTGTGACTCTGTTTCTGTTTTGTAAATAAGTGCATATGTATCTTTTTTTTTTTTAGATTTCACATATACGTGATATGCTATTTGTCTCTGTCTGATCTATTCACTTTGTATGACAATCTCAGAACTTTAAATTTTTGTATAAATTGATGAGATGTGGAGTTTAGAGGACACGCTGCCCCACAACAGAAGACTGAACCAACTAAAAAAATCACCAAATAACGTTTTACTACAATCTAAAAAGAATTCCATGCACACAGCTCAAACAAGTTTAGATGACAGAATTCTACAGGAATGAAACAAGAATTACAACGACAATAACCGTGAACAGCAATAATGATATAAATACATCAGCTGAGGGCCTATGATACCCCCAGAACTACATTCTTTGTTTTATTTAGCTATGACATGTAATAATCATCACAACAAAGTTAACAAATTAGATACTGAAGCAAACAGCTGGCTGCCCACTCAGTGTGCTAACAAAATCAAAGCTTTTCTGAAAACGGGTGGCAGAGATGATGGCACCTCCACCAGCCTCAGGAGATGAAAAGCAATTAATGAGTTCATGTCTGGCACACACCCCTAGATATAATAATGATATTTACACTTTCCCAAGGTTAAGAAAACCAGTCAATCCTAAAGGAAATCAACCCTGAATATTCACTAGAAGGACTGATGCTGAAGCTCCAATACTTTGGTCATCTGATGCAAAGAACTAACTCATTGGAAAAGACCCTGATGCTGGGAAAGATTGAGGACAGGAGGAGAAGGGGGCGACAGAGGATGAGATGGTTGGATGGCATCACTGACTCGATGGACATGAGTTTGAGCAAACTCTGGGAGATGGTGAAGGACAGGGGAGCCTGGTGTGCTGCAGTCCATGAGGTGCCAACGAGCAGGACACGACTTAACGACTGAACAACAAAGGTTAAAAAAAAGAAAGAGGAGCCTAAAACAGAGACTAGAGGTGGCCCACAAAGCCCAGATAGTCACGGACTCTTTACCAAGAAAAGCTGGCTAACCGCTAGCTTACACCAACCACGGTAAACTAACCCCTCCTGCAGATACGGGTTTGAGGGGGAAATAAAGAACAGCATTCAGCTCCAGGTTTGAAATCTGAGAAGTCGGCTGGGAGCCCCTGAAAAGCTTTTCCTTCCTGATTAAAACAAGACCCAGAGGAGAAATGACCCCCTTCTTTTCCAGCCCTTTGAAGTCGTCAGGTGCTTGCTGTGGTTCAGTGGCTCAGTTGTGTCCGACTCTGCGACCCCATGGACTGCAGCAGGCCAAGCTCCTCTGTCCTTCACGATCTCCCGGGGTTTGCTCAGATTCATGCCCATTGGGTCAGTGGTATGTAGCCATTTCATCCTCTGCTGCCCCTTCATGATATTTAGGGCCAGAGAGCAACCATACCAGAAAGAAAAAGCCAAGGAAGTCACAAATTGAAGAGATTCCCGCCCAAGCTGGAGCGTGGTTAAATGACTGACTTAAGGAACTCTGGAATGCGGGTGCCACCCCAGGTGTCTTTGTGTAAGAAAGCTCTGCTGCTGCAACCACTTCTGTCGGGATTCAGCTAGTGCAGGCGACAGAACCCTACTCTCTTTCCACTGTCCCTCAGTAAAGGACATCACATCCCCAGTAAAATGGAAGCGGAGAAGCTGCTCTCAGCAGTGTCCTCCTTCAGAACAGGTAGGGGGTCCCCCACATGCCCCCAGCTCAGGTCTCTCTAACTCTCGCTCAGGAAACCAAGCTCCAAATCTTTGAAATTCAGCCTTGAATAGTATTAACAAATGCTCCAGCAATCCCCACGTCACAAGGTTAGAATCTTGCATTTATAAAAAGATTTTTGTGAGCAAAATGCTGTTGACGCCATCCCTTAAAAATGTTGCTACTTATGAAATACTATCCCCAGACATGTATGTTCAAAATAACCTCGATATCTCTTTATAAAAGTTCCTTGAGTGTACCTTTTCAATTGCCCTGAGTCTCCCTAACATGAAACAAAAGTCACCTTGAGCTCGGTCAGTCAGGCTCTCGGTAAGAAATGTCATCAAACGTGTATGCGCCCATGACAACGTGAGAAGGTTATTCCCTCTGGCACGGTCGGAACATCTGTGCTGATCATTTACTCTGGTCAAGACTGGCTCCTGGGGATAATGACTTAATCACTGGAGCCTGGGAGCTTTCACCAAGCTCAGAGGCTGTCACTGCACTGGGTGATGAAAAAACCACTGCTGGCTAACAGACACGGGCCAAGTTACAACACCTTCCCGATCCTTCTCTGCTTGCCTCCACAGAAACACAACAAAGGATGCCTACTATGGCACCGGGAGCTGAGTTTGTCTGAGTACAGCCCTTAAAAGCTGAAGACTTCTATAGTCATGGTTGTGACCTGCCAGGCATCAGAACCTTTAAATCCAAGGCAGTGGTTTTTAACCTTGGCTGTACTTTCCCATCCCCAGGGAGCTTTAAAACATGCTGATGCCTGGACCTACCTCTGGCGTTCTGATTACTTGTTCCAAATGCAGCCTGGGCACTGGTGTCCAAAAGATCCCCCAGGTGATTCCAATACACAGTCGATGTTGAGAAACACTGACCCAAGGTCAACGGCAAATAGAAGAGTATGTAATTACAGAGCTACACCCAAGAGAAAAATAACTAAACTGCATTTAACAGAGGGCTAATAGAGAGGAATAGAAAAGGTTCCTTCCACTATGTAACACTTCCAAAAAGAGCAGGAAATCAATTACTATTAATCAACAAGCAACTCAAAAATACACACACACACTGCAAATTATTTAAAGAAAGGACAAAAAAAGTAAAATAAAATGAGGGACTTTAGCTACATAAATTATAGGTTGTGCTATGCTGTGTCATGAAATCAAAAGACGCTTACTCCTTGGAAGGAAAGTTATGACCAACCTAGATAGCATATTTAAAAGCAGAGACATTACTTTGCCAACAAAGGTCCGTCTAGTCAAGGCTATGGTTTTTCCAGTGGTCATGTATGGATGTGAGAGTTGGACTGTGAAGAAAGGTGAGAGCCTAAGAATTGATGCTTTTGAACTGTGATGTTGGAGAAGACTCTTGAGAGTCCCTTGGACTGCAAGGAGATCCAAACAGTCCATTCTAAAGACGATCAGTCCTGGGTGTTCGTTGGAAGGACTGATGTTGAAGCTGAAACTCCAATACTTTGGCCACCTCATGTGAAGAGTTAACTCATGGGAAAAGACCCTGATGCTGGGAGGGATTGAGGGCAGGACAAGAAGGGGATGACAGAGGATGAGATGGCTGGATGGCATTACCGACTCAATGCACATGAGTTTGGGTGGACTCCCGGAGTTGGTGATGGACAGGGAGGCCTGGTGTGCTGGGATTCATAGGGATGCAAAGAGTCGGACACGACTGAGTGACTAAACTGAACTGAACTGAACTGATGCTGTGTTTATGAATTTATTAATAATTTTTCTTTCCAATTCGATTTCCCCTTAGAAACAGAAGTTATTTAAAGAGTGATGTTTCCATTGTTTTAAAAAAATGTGTTCACTTTTTTTTTTTTGCTAGTAATTTCCTACTGTGTTGCAGTAGGCTTAGTGACTGTGGCCTATAAATCTCTATTTAGGGAACTCTCTTTTTTTGGCTGAGTTTTACATAATCCATACTCTGTGAAAAGCAGAAAAATGGATAAGTAAAGTTGCTTGAAGCACACACCCACAAAAGAAAGGTCAGGGGGGTTTCGCCAGTGGTCCTGTGGTTAAGACTCCATGCTTCCACTGCAGGGGCACAGGCTCGATCTCTGATCAGGGAACTAAGATCCCACATGTCATATGGCACGGCCAAAAGTAAATAAAAATAAAAAATAAATAAGAGAGAGAGGTGGCCAGAAGGAGACCAAATTAAGGAAAGGAAATGAGCACGCTGGGCCGCGTTGGTCATAAGCATCACCTGCAGCCCCCTATCCACACCTTCAAGCGCACGTCAAAGTCTTGTTTACTTTAAAGTAAACCCACCTCCTCAAGACCCTAGTCCAGGGGTCAGCAAACTGCCTCCGAGGGCCCGATTTGGCCCGTTGCCTGTTTGGGTAAATAAAGTTTTGCTAGAATGTCACGCGCTCACTCACGGACTCACGATCTGCCTGCTTTCAGCCCACAACAGCAGGGCAGGGGTGCACACGGAGCCAGACGCCCGCAGACCCGGCCGTCTGGCCTTTGGGGGAACAGTGTGCAGACCACCGCTCATGTCCACAGTCTGGGATTCTAGTATCAGGCACTAAAGTGCCACCTTTCATGCTGTGCCCACAGGTGCTGAGGAGTCTCCTTCTGTCCAGCCATGTTTTATTCACTCCCCTCTCCGGTTCTCATCCGAAGGATGCTCCCCAAACAACTCCTGTGTGAAAAACGCCCCTCTCCGATCTTTTTCCTGAGGGACAAGACCATAGACACAGAGCCCGCTTTCTAACTGTGCATCTGACCACGCTGCGCCCCTGCCAACCGGCGCTGACTTCCCCTCGCCTGCACTCAGGGGCCCTGAAGAACAATGGACCCCGTGACACCCAAGCGCATCGCCAGCAGCAGAGCCCTGAGAAAGCAGCTCTCTGGGGGAGGAACGCTCAGATATTTGCCAATTTCCATGGTGTAAACATTTCCACCAGTGTCCATTTCAAACTACCCACAGTTTGACAACCAGCTTGCAAAACACGGTTGCTTAGTCACTAAGTTGTGCCTGACCCTTTGTGACCCCATGGACTGAAGCCCACCAGGCTCCTCTGTCTGTGGGATTCCCCAGGCAAGAATACTGGAGTGGGTTGCCATTTCCTTCTCCAGGGGATCTTCCTGACCCAGGGACTGAACCTGGGTCTCCTGCAGTGGAAAGCAGGGTCTTTACCACTGTCGCCTGGGAAGCCCTGCAAAACGACAGGCTATTTCATAAATGGCTCTCATGAACCGGACATGAGCCAGCTCCAGCGAGCTGCTGATGACCCCTGACCGGTCGCCGCCGTCCCTCACTCACACCTCACTCCAGTCGGGACAAATCCTCGCTGCTCCCAGACCACCGGGAGGCTCTGAGGTCCCACGCCCTCACTCAGGGCGCTTCCTCTGTCTAGACCAGGCTTCCTTTCCCGACTGACTCACGAAGACCGACTCAGAGTTCTGGATTCGGCTCAAATCAAATCATTTCCACAAACATTTTTCAAGATTCACCTCTACTCATTCCATTTAAATAGAATAGAATCTGTTTAAATAGAATCCTCCTGCTTTTGCATCCACAAGTACCAAAAATACCTTCCCGTCACTGTCTTCCTATTACATTTCATGATATACACTTTTGGGCGTGTGTCCCAAGTCGCTTCAGTCGTGTCCGACTCTTTGTGACCCTATGGACTGTAGTTCCTCAGGCTCCTCTGTCCGTGGGATTCTCCAAGCAAGAATACTGGAGTGGGTGCCATTTCCATCTCCAGGGGATTTTCCAGACCCAGGGATCAAACCCACGTCTCTTATGTCTCCTTCATTGGCAGGTGGGTCCTTTACCTCTAGCACAACCTGTATATTTACAAAGCTGTACAGTCTGGACTGTAAAGACTGAGGGCAGGATCTATTTTATATTTTTCTGGCACAAATGCATGCGTGCGTGCTCAGTCATGTCCGACTGTTTGCGACCCCATGGACTGTAGCCCACCAGACTCCTCTGTACCTGGAATTCTCCAGGCAAAAATACTGGACTGGATCGCCATTTCCTTCTCCAAGGGCTCTTCTCAACCCAGGGATCAAATCCACGTTTCCTGCATTGCAGGCAGATTCTTTACCATCTGAGCTACCTGAGAAGCCCTATAGATTATATTATTATATATAATTTTAGTAACATATTATAATATATGTAACATGTTATAAATATATTAAACATTATATAATTGTAATAATGCATTGTATATAATATGATATTTTACATATAAAGAATGTTTCAGATAATACAGAATCTTCACATCAACCCTATGTCCAGGGTACTCCTGTTATCCCCATTTCAGAGATTGAAGATGTCAAGTCATTTGCCCAAGGCTACACAGCTAATTGGGCTTCACTGGGAGCTAAGTCAGTAAAGAATCTGCCTGCAGTGCAGGAGACCTGGGTTCAATCCCTGGGTTGAGAAGATCCCCTGGAAAAGGAAATGGCAACCCACTCCGGGATTCTTGCCTGACGAATCCCATGGACAGAGGAGCCTGGCGGGCCATAGTCCACGAGTTCGCAAGAGTCAGATACAACTTAAGGACTAAGCCACCACCGCCACCACACGGCTAATCAGAGGGGAACCAGGATTTAAACACAGACTCTTCATCACGGTGAGAGGAGACAACCAGGCTCCTCTACGACGTCTCACCACTGTCGAGAGGTGGGGCCCTCCTGGAGCTCTCCGAGGGGAGTGCTGGCCTCTGGCCCGACCTTGGCTTTGATCAGGCACGGCTGAGCACGCGCACGGCCCTGCCACACCCGCACACACTGCAGTCATCGGGGGAGCCTTTCCTCAGCAACTCACCAGGTGGAAAGCTGTGAACCCTCAGGACAAAAGAAGCCAGAGGCAAGAAAGGAAAGCAAAGCACCTCCCTCATCAGCAATGAACACAAACTCTCTGAACCTTGCTAGAAGGAGCCTCGAGGAGGCAAAGCACCACAAGGACGTCGGGCCATGCAAACAGCTCGTCCACCGACCACAGGAAGGAGCCTCGAGTCACCTGGAGATGCTGAAGAGGGCCCAAGGGTCGGGATGCGGCTAAGTTGACAAACAGAAGCAAAGTACAAAGAAGTGTGGGAAGAGCCGTGGCCAGCAGTGGCCACCTTCGAGTGAGCGAGCCCAGGACGGCGCAGTGACCGCAGCGGCCAGAGGGACAGCAGTGGAAGTCACGAGCCGCCCACACCACCAGGAACCAGCCCAGGACCCAGTGACCTTTCCCTGGCCCCCCGCGCCCAACAGACCAGCAAGGTGGTCACGTTTCTTATATAAAAACGACTGCACAAGAAGAAAAAAGGCTGCCTTTTCAGAAAGAGTTTCATGAAAAACAGAGTTCAGCGAGGCCTCCACACTTAGAAAGCTCCTTGTTGTTC
Source organism: Bos indicus (assembly GCF_029378745.1). Lineage (NCBI taxonomy): Eukaryota > Metazoa > Chordata > Mammalia > Artiodactyla > Bovidae > Bos > Bos indicus. The sequence continues at coordinate 62,415,384 of NC_091778.1, forward strand.
AGTCACTAAGTCTGTCTGACCCCATGGGCCGCAGCACGCCAGGCTTCCCTGTCCTCCACTATCTCCTAGAGTTTGCTCAAACTCATGTCCATTGAGTCCATGATGCCATCCAACCATCTCAGCCTCTGTCGTCCCCTTCTCCTCCCGCCTCCAATCTTTCCCAGCATCAGGGTCTTTTCAAATGAGTCAGTTCTTCACATCAGGTGGCCAAAGTATTGGAGCTTCAGCTTCAACATCAGTCCTTCCAATGAATATTCAGGGTTGATTTCCTTTAGGATGGACTGGTTTGCTTTGACTTTAGTTGTTTAAAAAATGCTGAGAATATTTCCCTACAAATCTGGATGAGGGAGCCAGCTGGTTGACTTTATGATGGGCTCGGGAGTCCTGGGGACACAAGGAGGAAGACAAGACAAAGGAGAGAGATGCTGCAACCGCAGCACGGTGCGTCAGTCCTGCCTCGTGAAGGACCGAGCGTGGACGGAGCCTCGCTGTTTCTGGCCGAGGCTGCCGGACTTGCTTCCCTGCTCCTGACCCTGTGTCTCTCTGCTGCCTTCCATTCACGGCATCCCGGTTTCAGGGTTTTGTTTTGTGTGTGTTTCTGTGTGTCTGTTGGCTGTGCCGCACGGCATGTGGGATCTTAGTTCCCAACCCGGGACTGAACCTGGTCCCGCTGAACCAGGGGAGTCCCTCAAGTCTGGTTGAAAGGGCCTCGGCTCCCAGCTGACCTCAACGGTCTGGTGTACCTGCATCTCCCTGGACCCAGCCGTCCCTCTTTTCTTTTTTTCTTTTTTTCTTTTTTTTTTGAGAGAGAGCAGAGGGAGAGAAATGCTAAATGCTTGAAGTGAAAAGGGTCCTCACACATCAGAATTTCAGAAGAGCTACCACTCGGTTTTACAAACTATAAATGGTTTAAAAGATTAGGCTCTGTATCCAGTAGTTGAGTGATTCGTAAAACAAATTGGCCACTCAAAGTGTTTGAAATCAAACATCCACAGGAAAAATCATCTCATCATCAAGTCTGAAGATTTCATGAATGGCCAAAACGACAAACCCGGGTTAGAATACCAGAAACGAGCCCTGTGAAACGAGCCTGTGAAGCGTGGTGCGGATGCCATCCTCCCCCCACCCCCTGCAGTGCTCCATCCGCACCCCCTCCCCGCCTCCGCTCCATCCGCCCTGAGCTGCCTCCCGGGACCCCCGGCCTCTCGTCTCCCCCCTGCTTCTGGGGAGGCAGCTGACTTCACCCAAGGCTGCCGCCCTGCAGAGGCACAGCCATGGCAAAGGCACAGCACCTTCACTAGGCGGGGAGGGGTCTTCATTAGGCGGGGAGGGGTCTATCAGTTGTCCCCTCTTTTCCAGGCCTTTCCAGCTGTGGGCTCCCCGCTGGGGAAACACAAACCGTGCCCCATGGTCACTCCTCTGATGCTTCGTGAAGTGACTTCCTTCTGGTCCGCTACCGCTCACCCTTCTGAACACCCCGATGGGCCAGGCGAAACCGCTGCCCTGATCCCTTGTTTCTTCATCTGCTGCCTCTTCCAAGCCCTACCTGTTTACAAAACTGCCTTCCGCACCGCCACCCAATTCCTCCTTTCCCAAACCTGCCTTTACACAGGACTCCTTTGTAGGTGGGAAACAAAGAAGACAATAACATGTGAAGTTACATAAATCACATCATCGAACCTGCTGAGGGTATGGAATTCAATGACTACTTCACAGAGTTGCATGATTCAGCATCTTAAAAAAAAATCACTGTGCAGTGTAGCCATTCTGTTTTCAAGCACCCGTTCCCCAAAAGCTCAGAGCACCACCGTGGTAAAACAGCGGAGGAGACACGCATTGTATTTCCAGGTCTGCGGGGAGCACTGAAGTGATGCCCAAAGGCAGGGTGCAGCGAGGCAATATGGGCTCCAGAGCGATGTTCGCATCCCCACCTGCCATCAGCTAGCTCCGTGACCTCTCAGAGAAGCACTCAGCCTCCTGAGCCTTGAGGTCCTCACCTGCAACAGAGAGAAAACCCCCACCCGGGAGGCTAGACCGGAAGAAGCAACACGCTAGCACACGTTAGAGTCTGGGATCCAGGAAACACCGTTCATCACTGGGGGAGAAACTGAGGTCCAGAGGGCTACCTGGCTTCGCCAGTCCTGCGGCGACTGGTTTAGCCCATGTAATGCGACTCTGAGCCCAGCAATTCAATCTCCAAGCACCCAGTACAGTTTTGGCTTCCTGTGCGTCACGCCAAACACTTGTTGACTAAATGCAGGCTGTACCTTGCACTGTGCCCTCAACCCCTAGAGCACCAGGGACCTGCCCCTGAACGGTCAACTGCCAGTCTCCAGCTCGATTACATAAACTCGATATTCCCTGGCAAAGCAATACATCTGTCCTGGCCCCCTCTCTGACCCTAGCTCCTGCCCCCCACCGCCCCCAGCCGGGTTTCCATTCATCACCAGAGGAGGCTGAAAACAAGGGAAAGCTAATCTAACTCTGAAAGAGGCAGCAGCTGGTGAGACCGCATGCCACATGCCCAAAATACCTTTGTTGCAGGGTAAAAAATAAACAGCATTTTTTTCCCCTGTTTAAACTCTTAACTCCTTAGGTGTGTGGGGACCCGTCTGATTTCTTATGCCATCTGCCCCGAGTGTTTTCATGACTTGAAATCAATCTGAACCAAAGCTCAGACTGATACATTTGAAACTGAAGTTGACAGCATAAATATCTCCAAAAAGGGAAGAGAGACCTCTGTGAGGTTTACTTTTTCAAGCAGAGTATAGAAATGCAATATATCCTTTATCCAGTAACCACCCCTGGGAAACAAAGCTACTGTTTACATCCTACAGGTCCAATTGTTAGGCACAGAATCAGTCTTTTAATACTGTTCACAGTGCTCCAGCATTTACAGGCAATTCATTCATTACCCACAGAAAATGGGGTTCCTATAGAGACACGGCCCTGGGGTGGTGAAAAAGCCGAAAGCAAAAGGCAAAGAGGGTCCTAGCCCCAGGTCTACCACCTGGTCGTTACATAACCCCAGAGCAGCCACTCCGTTTACACACGCAACAGTTCTCCTTTCTGGGAAACAAGAAACACACCTATTCTACTACTCAAGGTTTTCAAGGATAAAACAAACTTTCGTCTCTGGCTGAGGCTATGATTTCTGAAAATCATTCACATTTCAAATCTCACTCCTGTCGAGTGAAACAGATTTAGCTCCCTGACGGAGCTGACTAGGGCTGAGCCAGCCCTTTTGCTTTTGAGGTCAGTAAGTAATCTAAGACTGGGAGTCTTCCCTCCACGACGTCTCAGAGTCGAGTTTCCTTCCTCTGTCCCAGACAGTTGGTAAAAATCTCTTCCTGAGGCCAATACACGTTGAATTTCCCAGACGTCTGAAAGCTGGTGGCACGCACATAAGGGCCAGCTGAGAGGGGGTCGTAGACGTCCGTCCTGCATTGATCCCTGGAGGTCCCTTCCTATGTGTGGAGAGCCTGTGACGTGACCAGGCAGCGCCAGCCACCCAGGACGGAAGCTAAGCGTGCCGGCAACTCACTTTCTCAGCATCCTCTGCGCTGCAGTCTGGGCCCAGCAGCACCACTGTGGGCTTGGCTCTGTCCCTAGTGAGGTAAACAGTCAGGGGCAGCACAGGATTCACTCTAGCACCTGAAACAGCGGTGGCAGCCCCATGCAGTTTGGGTAGCGTTATGGCGACTGAAGGCAGAAGGAGAAGGGGGCGGCAGAGGATGAGATGGCTGGATGGCATCGTCAGTTCAACAGACACGAAGTTGAGCAAACTCCGGGAGAGAGTGGAGGACAGGGAAGCCTGGAGGTCTGCAGTTCAAGGGGGAGCAAAGAGTCAGACAGGACTTAGCAGCTGATCAGCAACAGCAATGGAGTAGTTGTCATGACAACCACACTCCAGGCCCAGCAGTGGGCTGGGTATCTGTACCCACTAGTCACAGCAGTGTGTCACCACCGGGCCCCTCCTTTGGCCTATTTTGGGGTCTGTCCCGGCTCTCTCGCTCGTCTCTGATTCTAGTTCTCTGGCCTTTGGCATCTTTTCCGAACTACCCCAAATTCTTTCAACTGATTCATTTCCTGCCAAGCTCAGGAAGAATCCGTATCTACACCCTTTAGCAAGGAACTCGCACAGATTCCTTCAAACTGTGATGCTGGAGAAGACTCTTGAGAGACCCTTGGACTGTAAGGAGATAAAAGCAGTCCATCCTAAAGGAAATCAACCCTGAATATCCATTGGAAGGACTGAAGCTGAAGCTCCAATACTTTGGCCACCTGATGCAAAGAGCTGACTCATTGGGAAAGACCCCCATGTTGCAAAAGATTGAGGCCTGGAGAAGAAGGGGATGACAGAGGACGAGATGGTTGGATGGCATCACCGACTCAGTCGACGTGAGTTTGAGCAAACTCCAGGAGATGATGAAGGACAGAGAAGTCTGGTGTGCTGCAGTTCATGGGGTCGCAAAGAGTCAGACACAACTTAGTGACTGAACAACAACAAGGAAATATTTTAGGCTTTGTGGGCCGTAATTTCTGTCCAAACAACTCCATTTCGCCATGGTACCGAGAAAGAGCTGAGATCACACGTAAAGCAAACAGGTGTGACTGTGTTCCAAGAAAACTTTATTTATAACACACAAACTCAAACTCTGCATCATGTTCGTGGGTCATGAAATATTCCTTTTGATTATTCGTTTTAAAATGCATAAACCACTTCTGCTTGTGGGCTGTACAAAAACAGAGCCAACTCCAGCCACAAAGCGTGATGAGCTCAGGCTCATCATAGACAATCAGACATGGGTTACAGGTCTTGTCTCCAGCGATTCACAGCAAGTGAAACTTCAGCTATGGCATTCCGTCTCTACATTTCCTCATTTACAGACTCCTCGTTTATAAAATGTGGATAAAAAGTATACCTAGTCCATGCCATTTCTGAAGGAGTATAAGAGATTTAAAAAAAAAAAAAGGTACAGTAAGAGCTTAACAGGGACTTCCTAGTGATCCAGGGGTTAAGAATCTGCCTTGCAATGCAGGGACACCATTCAGTCCCTGGAGCAGGAAGGTCACACACGCTGAAAAGCAAGGAAGTCCGAGCACCACTGCTACTGAGCCTGCGCACCAGAGTCCCCGTGCTGCGACTGCTGAAGCCCGCGTGCCCACGCGCCCGTGCTCCAAAGCGAGAGAAACCGCCGTGGCGAGAAGCCCACCCACCGCACCCAGAGAGCAGCCCGCTCGACAGAACGAGAGACAGCCCGGGCGACACAAAGACCCAGGGCAGCCAGGAAACAAGAGAACTCACAAAATAAATGAATAAATACGAAAAACGAAGAGAGCGCGCTTAGCAGAAGGCTTGCTTCAAAATCAACCTGAACAACGGACAGAAAACACGAGGCCACAGAGCGAGCTATTAACAATAGCTAACTGGCAGTCAGAACCCTTGAGCCCGCCTACTTGGTTTAACACCTTTTCCGGCCCCACGGCCATTGGCAGACTTGGCTTGACAAGAAGTCAGATGTTCATGAATACGTAATTCAGTGGCACTGAAAAAATCCCCTGTCCCCTTGGAAATATCTCCTCATCTTGGAGATCTCACCATTACAAATATATTGCTTTATTTTAGGCTGTTTCCCACTTCGACAACGCAAATTCCCCTTGGGTGAGTTTTTACATTCCACTTATCATGTTGTTTTACTGATTACCTTTTAAGAGGTGCTCTTAGACACTAGCCTTCTTTTAGCATTTTGTCCTGTTTCCTCCCAACCTTTTTCTCCCTAATTGTTGTTCTACCCTATTCTGCTCTGTGTGTCTGCACCGGGTTTTCATCGCAGCGGACTCTTCGATCTTGGTTGCAGCACAAGCGATCTTTCAGCTGCAGCATGCAAACTCTCAGTTTGGCATGCTGGATCTAGTTCCCTGACCAGGGATCAAACCCAGGCCCCTGCATTGGGACCATGGAGTCTCAGCCACTGGAGCACCAGGGACGTGCCAGACACTAGATTTTGAGAGGAAATAAAAGGAGAAGAAAGAATACGATACAGCTACACAATGGACTGCTGTGTGTGCTTAGTCGCTTAGTCGATCCTGACTCTTTTCGACCCCACGGACTGAAACCCCCCAGGCACCTCTGTCTATAGCATTCTCCAGGCAAGAATATTGGAATGGGTAGCCACTTCCTTCTCCAGTAAATCTTCTCAACCCACAGAAGGAGCCCGGGTCTCCTGCCCTGCAGGTGGATTCTTTTATCATCTAAGCCACCTGGGAAGTTCAGTGCAATGCTACTCAATCATGAAAAGGAATAAAGTACCAATGACATGCTACAACATGAAGGAAATTCGGAAAAGAATTAGGCTATGTGGAATAAGCCAGATACAAAGACCACATATTGTATGATTCCATTCATAGGAAACATCCAGAACAGGCAAATCCATAGCGACAGACAGTCAGTGCCTGCCAGGGGCTAGGCTGGGGGGTGGGGGGGGTGGATAAGACGTTTTTCCATCTGTGGTGATAAAAATGTTCTGGAGCTAAACAGTGGTAATGGATGAACAACCTTTTGAAGACACTAAAACCACAGAACTGTAGACTTTACAATGATTTAAATGGTGAGTTTTAAGTTACATGTATTTGACCACAATAAACACTACGCATCTATAAAGAAAATGCAGGAGGATTCTACAGGTGTGTAAGAAGTTCTCCTGTGAGAAGGAAGAGGAAAGGTTGAAAAGGGAAGCATGAATTCACCAAAGTCCATCTCAGCCCACCTTACAAGCTTGAGAAAGGCTAACTCTGCATATTGCTAATCAATAACTTACTCAAACAGTACTCGTTAAGCACCTTCTATAAGCCTGGCTCTGAGGCTTCCCGGGAGGCACTAGCGGTAAAGAACCTGCCCGTCAATGCCGGAGACATAAGAGACTCAGGTTCCATCCTTGGGTCGGGAAGATCCCCTGGAGGAGGGCATGGCAGCCCACTCCAGTATCCTTACCCAGAGAATCCTGTGGACAGAGGAGCCTGGCGGGCTACAGTCCGTGCGATAGCACAGAGTCAGACACAAGTGAAGCGACTTAGCACACACACACAAGTCAGGCGCTGAGCATGGCTCTAAAGATAAGCCAGTAAACAAGATAGAACAGTCTTTCTTACAATTCTTTCCAGTCTAGAATTAACCAAAGCAAGAGTCAATTTAAATAAATATATATATGTATATACATATACATACACAGAATATTTACGTAGAGTCCTTACTATATAATTTTTAAAATGACAGTGTTTCTTCATTAATTATCATTAAAAATCTGCCTGTAACATATTCAACAGTGAGAAAAAGGAAGAAATGTTCTTTGAATCAAGAGAACCACATGACTGTGCTCTTGAGGGGAGGGGAGCTGGTGGAGTTGGCAGCAGAAGCTCCTGGAAAAAGAATGAAATTTAAATGTTGTTGTTCAGCCACTAAGTTGTGTCCAGTGCTTTGCGACCCCATGGACCACAGCACGCCAGGCCTCCCTGTCCATCACCATCTCCCAGAGCTTGCTCAAATTCATGGCCATTGAGTTGGTGATGCCATCCAACCTCTCATCCTCTGTCATCCCCTTCTCCTCCTGCCCTCAATCTTTCCCAGCATCAGGGTCTTTTCAACTGAGTCAGCTCTTCATATCAGGTGACCATAACATTGGAGCTTCGGCTTCAGCATCAGTCCTTCCAATGAATAGTCAGGGTTGATTTCTTTTAGAATGGACTGGTGGGATCTCCTTGCTGTTCAAGGGACTCTCAAGAATCTTCTCCAACACCACAGCTCAAAAGCATCAATTCTTTGCCACTCAGCCTTCTTTGCGGTCAAATGCTCACATCTGTACATGACTACTGGAAAAACCATAGCTTTGACAACATGGACGTTTGTCAACAAACTGATGTCTCTGCTTTTTAATGCGCTATCTAGGTTTGTCATAGCTTTTCTTACAAGGAGCAAGCAAGATCTGTTAATTTGCAAACTTGCTATCTTTCCAAGACGAAGTCTCTGCAGAGGACAGAGAAGTGTGATGGCTGTACTTCTTTTAAAGTGTTTGCACTCTAATGATCTAACACTGCTGGCAGCATGTGTATTTTTTTCCTTTAAATCATTTCCAAATGATTGAAGTATTTTCCAGTTTGTTTTTTTTTTATTTAACTTTTAGGAACCTCAGGTCTAAAACAACCCATAAAGGTGAATCTGTCCTTTTTATTAAAAAAGACTTCCTTACCTTTCTTGGTCATGGAATCTTGCATCTACAACTTACATAAAGAACGAACTCTTCCTCAGTCTCCACTATTCAGCTTTTTTCTTTTTTTTTTAAATTGACAATGTTGTATTAGCTTCTGGTGTTCAACACAGTGATGCAGTTATATATATACATAAGATACATAAAATATGTAAGAGATGTGAATACCAGACCACCTTACATATATATACCACACACACACATATATATACACACACACACATATATATCTTTTTTCAGATTCTTTTCCATTATAGGTTATTACAAGACCGTGAATATAGTTCCCTGTGCTAAACAGCAGGTCCTCGTTGTTAATCTATTTTATAAATACTAGTGTGTATATTGGAGAAGGCAATGGCACCCCACTCCAGTACTCTTGCCTGGAAAATCCCATGGGCGGAGGAGCCTGGTAGGCTACAGTCCATGGGGTCACGAAGAGTCGGACACGACTGAGCGTCTTCACTTTCACTTTTCACTGTCATGCATTGGAGAAGGAAATGGCGACCCACTCCAGTGTTTTTGCCTGGAGAATCCCAGGGATGGAGGAGCCTGATGGGCTGCTGTCTATGGGGTCGCACAGAGTTGGACATGCCTGAAGCGACGTAGCAGTAGCAGCTGCAGCAGCAGCAGTGTGTATATGTTAAGCCCAAACTCCTAATTTATCCCTCCCTCTGCCCTTCCCCTTTGGTAGGCACAGGTTTATTTTCTAAGTAGGTGCGTCTTGTTGTGTTTCGCAGAAAAGTTCACTTGTATCATTATTTCAGATTCCACACATGTGATATCACATTGTGTCTGTCTTTACCTGGCTTACTTCACTCAGTATTATAATCTATAGGTCCGTGCATATCGCTGCAGATGGCACTGCTTCATCCTTTTTCACGGCCGAGTAATGTTCCCCTGTGTGTGTAACACGTCTTCTCCATCCCTGCATCTGTTGATGGACACGATTGCTTCCATGTCTTTGTTATTTTCAATAGTGCTGCTACGAACACAGGGGTGCGTGTATCTTTTTTAATTAGTTTTCTCCAGATGTATGCCCAGAAGTAGAATTGCAAGGTCATGTTTATCTTTGATTCTTAGAGGGGTTTAAAATGCATAAATGTATTTTGGAAAACAAACAAGAATCCAGTTATACATAAAATCAGGTTACTATTAGAGTATGATTTAAGTAGTTAATTTCTTCCAAACTTCTACCAAAAACAATGAAACCATGGGTGATTTGCTGGAACCCAAACGGAGTACAGGAAGGGTGACATGTCTGAAATACTTCATCCACTAGGATTCATCTGTCTTAATATCATGCTTCTGAATTTGCACTGTCTCTCTGTATTCTCTACATGTTCTAGCTTTAATGTATCTTCCCAATCAACCTAAGCATGTCTTTAAAACAACAGAATTTAATGACCACCTATTTACAAGAGGAAACCAAGGCCCAAGGAGGTAAGATGAAATAGATGAGATTACAAATCCAGTGGAAAATACAGAAACTGGTTAACTGTTTTTTTCTCTAATGTGTTGCTAAGTTTGTTGCTAGGAACTTTGCAACACTGTGGATACAGGCTTTGGAAATTTTGAGTTAAAAAAAAAAAGAAAGTTGAAAATGACACAAAAATAATATTAACTGCTCAGGAAGTTTGGAAGAAACCACCTCAGGTTTGGTTTTGCGTTTCTTCTTCACTGAGGTGCTCCCTCTTGCACTGTTTTAAAAGCACATTTATGTGGCTGCATCAGGTCCTACCTGCGGCTTGTGCAATCTATTTCCCTGACCAGGGGCTGAACCCGGGCCCCCGGCCTTGGGAGCTCGGAGTCTTAGTCATGGACCACCAGGGAAGAGTCCCCATCTCACACGTTGATAGCCAGCTGGGGCTCATAGAGCAGTCTGCCTTTTGCAGAGACCAGGACTCTCGTCCAAAGGTTCGGACAGTTAGAACCTCAGGCTCGAGCACTCGGGCTGCAGTTTCTGCTCAGTAAGAGGCCCTTATCTGTCAGCAGTGCTCGCCTGCCCTCAGCCAGAAAAGCCAACAGAGTAAGCATGCCATCTCCCCGGGGGCTTAGCAGGCAAGAATGTCAAGCTCCCCAGCTAAAAACCAGAAGAAGCAGGGTGGGAGACCTGCCCCCATGAATGAAAACCTTATCATCAGGCCTCTGGGTGAGCAAGACCTGGCCAAGTGCCAACAAAACGTCACTGTGAGCTATGAGTTGAGTCATCAGATGGGAGGGAAAGAGAACCACCAATACTAATCAACCCTTGCGAACGATTTCCCATAAAACTTGATATCTTTTTTTTTTCCCTACTGATAAAGTTAGTGTCAGACTTGCCAAAGGAAGACACTTCATTGCCAATTTGGCTCTTCACTTTAAACCCGGCTCAGAATATTAACAAAACCTGTTGCCAAGGGACAGACATGCAGCGCTGAGTCTAAAATACAAAACTATATTCATCTAGCTGCTGAAAGAAAGCCCCTCTCGGGAGAATTTCATGCTGCGGACGGGGGCCCGGCCACGAATAAGCCGCAAGGTCTCCCCTCCCGTGGCCCTGCCTTTTCCCCTGCCTCACCTCCCTGCCCTGCCGGAGGACCCCCAGCACTGTGGACACACGCGATTTCAGGACTTCCCAGACACGCATGCGTGCACACACAGCCCCCCCAGCCTGGGGCTGGTCTGCCTGGACTCCCTGCCCCCACCCACTCTCCAGGTCTCCTGTTCCCTCTCCAAGATCCAAGCACTTGCTCAGCCTTTCTGCTTGCACATGCCCAGTTGTGTCTCACTCTTTGCAACCCTGTGCACTGTAGCTCACCAGGCTCCTCTCATGGGAGTTCATGGGATGCAAAGGGAAATCATGGGATTTCCCAGGCAAGAGTACTGGAGTGGGCTGCCGTTTCCTCCTCCAGGGGATCTTCCCAACCCAGGGATGGAACTCCTGTCTCTTGCATCTCCTGCATTGGCAGGCGGGTTCTTTACCACTGTGCCAGCTGGGAAGCCCAACCTTTCCTTTGAGCTCTTGTTAAATCACAAATGTTGGTACACACGCACGTTCCCTCATTAGAACGTGAGCTTCTTTCAAGTTGGAATCACCTCTCTGCACCTTCCCAGGTGCCGTGAACCACACCAAGAAGCATCTAACACGTGGTCAGGGGATGATTAGGTGGATGAATGACTGTGTGCAGGACTGAACAGACCCATTCCGTCATCTGATGACCAACGGAATGAGCAGAGGTCCTGACTTCTGGGCCCGGCGCTCGTGTATTTTTAATCTTTAGGACTCAGGAGTCAGTTTCTGTCTTCATGGGGTGAATGTAAGGGCTCTCCAGAGAGGCATAGGTTGGCTTAGCACCAAGATGCACCCAGGATGCTAACAACAGCCCACTCGAGAGTCAGGAGACCTGTCCTCCTGACCTAATACACTATGACCTTGGATTTCCCAATGACTTAACCCTCTGGATCATAATTGCCTCATCTATAAAGTGAAGAGGAACTAAAGAGCCTCTTGATGAGAGTGAAAGAGGAGAGTGAAAAGGCTGGCTTAAAACTCAACATTCAAAACACTAAGATCATGGCATCCAGTCCCATCACTTCGTGGCAAATAGATGGGGAGAAAAGTAGAAACAGTGACAGATTTTATATTCTTGGGCTCCAAAATCACTGCAGATGGTGACTGCAGCCATGAAATTAAAAGTCGCTTGCTCCTTGGAAGAAAAGCTATGACAAACCAAGACAGCATATTAAAAAGCAGAGATACCACTTTGCTGACAAACGTCCATATTGTCAAAGCTATGGTTTTTCCAGTAGTCATGTACAGATGTGAGAGTTGGATCACAAAGAAGGCTGAGTGCCAAAGAATCAATACTTTTGAATCATGGTGCTGGAGAATACTCTTTGAGAGTCCCTTGGACTGCAAGGAGATCAAACCAGTCCATCCGAAAGGAAATCAGCCCTGACTATTCATTGGAAGGACTGATGCTGAAGCTGAAGCTCCAGTACTTTGGCCACCTGATGCAAAAGCTGATTCATTGGAAAAGATCCTGATGTTGGGAAAGACTGAAGGCAAGAGGGGAAGGAGGGGGGAGTGGGTGAGATGGCATCACCGACTCAGAGGACACGAGTCTCAGCAAACTCCAGGAGAGACTGAAGGACAGGGAAGCCTGGCGAGCTGTGGTCCACCGGGTCACAAAGAGTCAGACACGACTGAGCAAATGAACAGCAGCAGCTCAAAGGGAAGCGCTTGGCCGATGGTGTCTAGGGTCCCGACTAGACATGATCACCGTGGTTCCAAACTCTTCACGTTCCGCCGGTGTCTCTCTACCGCCCAGACCCTGTCCACATACACTTGGCCAACTGTCACAACAGTGGAAAGTTAATCTTGTATTTATCTCTCAGCCACTGGAGAGCATCACAGCGCCTTTTCTGTGCCGTTTATCAGTTCAAGGGCATCGACTCAGTAGCACCAGATGGTATTAGTGATCTTTTTACTGCTCACTTGGGCTCCTTACAAAGGCAACCAGCAACAGGACAAAGGATAGCATATACGGTCTGAGCCTTTTCCACCCATAGACAATATAAGCGAATATCAATAGACACAGCTCCTTCCTGAATAACCAAGTTCTCCATTGTTCATACCATGCAAGTTTTAAAAATATCACCCAAACATAAACTGCCACAGGTCACACTACTGTCAAAGCTTCACTCGAGTTTAAGGCTAAGCAGCTGCATTCACTGTTCCCATTTGCTCGTGTATTTCCTGCCTCGTGCTGTCAGTGCACGGGCCTCACTTGCGTCCCTACCTCGTGGGCAGCGGGCCCTGTGTTTTCTCCTCATGCTCCTTGTGCACAAGAACAGCTAGCTCAGATCCAGCTTCTCATCTTCCGAATTTTTTTTTCCCTTTGGCAAAATAGAGAGTCTGATCTCAGACCAGAGATGGTAACGAGTCAAAGAATGGTGGGGACTCAGCTACAGTGACAGAGATGCTGGGCTGGCGGCTCTTCTAAACCCCGTGCCTACTGATAAGGTACCAACGCCTCATCTGCAGGGGAAAAGAGTAAAGACTCTTGGGAAAAAGCAGAATGAGGGTCCCGGGGTAGGGAGAGACAGAGGAGGGGACTCAGAAATGCCTTCCTCAGTTCCTACAGGCTCAGCGGTACCTCCTTAATAAAGACTCTTTGATTTGAGGTAGAAGTAACCACACAAATACACAAACACATACAGACCTGCAATCATTCCGCCTGAATTTCTGCATCCACTCTTGCTGGGTCATAAGCATCTCTCCACTGAAGCTCTCATTCTCCATCATCACAGTTACACCAGGCGGGCACCTGTGACGTCAGCTCTCCTCTTTTCATTGTTCAATAGAGTGTTTCTGTTTTTCACTATTTTCACAGGGCGGTTACATAGTGAAAAACACAAGACTGTGGAATTTCAGTGAACCAGACTCAAATCCCAGCACTGCAAACCACCAACGGTAGGATCCTGGGCAACTTATTAACATGAGTTCCAGTTTCCTCCTTTGTAAAATGGGGATAATTCTACCTGCCTCTTGGGTTTTTTTGAATATTAGTGCTAATAAGTTTGGTGCTTATTACAAACCCTTGCACAAGGTAGGCATCAAAAAAATCACTCCCTACTGAGGATGGAGTGTCATAAATGGGAATGAAAGTGTCTAGGTCGCAGAGTAGGACACAACGGAAGCCAGAAATCCGCAAGCCCCGTATTAGCCTAGCTTAAGGTGCCCCGTGAGGCCCTTTTTAGAACAGAAAAGCAGCACAAACTTTCGTCCAGAAGTTGGATTCCTTATTCCCAGATTTGCCTTGGAACGGCTATTTTTGGCTTCACCACGTCGTGGCACGCGGGATCTTAGTTCCCTGACTGGGGATGGAACCCGCGACCCCCGCATTGGAAGCACAGAGTCTTAACCACTGGACCGCCAGGGACGTCCCTGCCTCGGAAGCGGATGACGAGGAGTCAGGGCTGCTTGCTCACATGAGGCCGTATTCACTTCCTGATCGGAGATGAAAAATCGGAGGCCGGTTTCAGTCCTAGAACCAGAGTCCTGAGCATCTAGTGGCTTCCCCACTTCCTGTTTCCCTCTGAGCCTGTTGGTCCCGCGTCAGAGCCCTGTGCAGGCGCTCGGCGGGGAGACGATCCCGGGCCTCAACAAGCCGCAGACGCGTTCCAGGCGCTCCTTTCCCGCGTATTCGTCCAACCCGGCTGCACGGGCCGCCGGGAAGGCAAGACCACACCACGGCCAGGTGGACCGAGACTGCTGCGAAGCTGCCGGCAACAGGCGAGGCGGACGCTCGGTTCTCAGCTGCAGCACGCGCGTGCTCAGTCGCTTCGGTCCTGACCGAATCTGTGCGGCCCCACGGACTGTAACCTGCCAGGCTCCTCTGTCCACGGGATTCTCCAGGCAAGAACACTGGAGTGGGTTGCCATGCCCTCCTCCAGGGGATCTTCCTAACCCAGAGATCGAACCCACGTCTCCTGCTTTGGCAGGCGGGTTCTTTACCATTAGCGCCGCCTGGGCAGCGCCAAGAGTCAACAAAAATGCACAGGCGAGCTGGACTTCTTCACCCTAGGTCCTCAGGGCGTCTCCCTCTCTGATCCCTGCTTCCCAACTGACGGCCCTGTTGAGTATTTCCTTGTTCCCTTCCATCGTCACTCACCTAACTCTCGCCTTACCGCCACACCCTCCTGCCCACCTGTCCCCTTTCTGTTGGATCACCTGCCCCCAGACCCTGCACCCAGCTCTGGGGGAGGTCTTACCTTCCCGTGGCTTGTTCTGGGTGCCCCCTGGCCCCGCCCCATCAGCAGGGTGCCCCCATGGCAGCACAAGGACAGATGACGGACATCTGTCCTAACCTGGGGGGAAGTCCCTTTCCCCTGACCTTCCCCTGCCACCTCATCTAACACATCCTGACCATTTCATCCTTTACTGTCCCCTCTTCCTGAAACTGGTCCTGGTACTCTGAGTCAAAATTCTATGCTAAACATACTCAGAACCACATCAAGAAAATAAAACTGCCTATTAACATGAATGAGCTTCCCAGGTGGCTCAGTGGTTAAGAATCCGCCTGCCAGTGCAGGAGACATGGGTTCAATCCCTGTGTCCGAAAGATCCCCTGGAGGACAGCATGGCAGCCCATTCCAGTGTTCTTGCCTGGAGAATCCCAGGGACAGAGAAGCCTGGGGGCTACGGTCCGTCGGGTCGCACGGATTCGGACATGACTAAACAACAATTAACAGGAATAAACAGACACACAAGTTGAAAAGACTTCTTGTTAACAATCAATATTGGAAGAGCTTGGTAACACTCGAGTAGTACTTTTTTTTAAGGCTTACAGGCCTTTGCTAAAAATAAGCTTTGCCTGGCTGCAGATCCTTGGTTCTTACTCACTCCCAGTCCCTCTTAAGCTTTGTTCCGTGAGGACTGGAACCGTTTGTTACAAAGCAGGATATGCCCCAACTCCCCAGGCCCACCTCCACGTCTGCACACGGAAGGGCTTGGGACGACCTCTGACAGGGTCACCCTGCCGGTCTCGTCATCACCACCAGGCACGATTTAAGTTTGGGGAATCAAGACAGCAACAGCGTGTGTGTGTGTGGGCTCCACCTTCACACACACACCTCCCCCCACTCCCCTAATTTAGAAGAATCCAGTCTGTCACTAATGACAGAAAATCAGACGAAACAGCAGGTAGTGGGCTCAGGGACCACAGGGCAAGTCTCCCATCTTACTTGCTGATTCTTGCAGAAAGCACCAAACCCGAAGTTCTGTTCTGCCAAGGTGGCATCCCCCCCAGACCCACAGGCTCTCCCCCAGGAGGGTGCCCTCTCCTGCCTCTGCACCTCGTACCAGAACGGACACTCGAGTCATATGCCGTAGCGTTAACCTGCTGACATGCTCGTCTTCTCATGCTGTGGACTGAACTGTGGCCCTTCCCCCAAGTTGCTGACGCCCAGCACCTCAGAAAGGGAGAATTTCTCTGACAGAGCAATTGGGCGGTTGCATATATCATCAATGGACATGAGTTTGAGCAAACTCTGGGAGTGCTGAAGGACAGGGAAGCCTGGTGGGCTGCAGTCCCTGGGGTCGCAAGGAGTGGGATATGACTGAGCAACTGAACCACAACAAATATATCATCAAAATGAGTCACACAGGATTAGGGTGAACTTCCAACCCAACAGGACTGACGAGTGGATAAAAAGGAGAAATTTGACAAAGGCACCTCCATGGGAGAAGTCCAGGCAACAGTGAAGGCAAGGATCTGGGAGCTGCTTCTAGGAGCCAAGCAATGCCAAAGACCCCCGGCAAGCCCCCAGAAGCAGAGCGGACAGTCCCTGGTTAGTTCTCAGAAGGAATCTACCCTGCTGACACCTGAATCTCAGACTTCCCGCCCCCAGAACCGAGAGACAACGCGTTTCTGTTGTGCAAGTCACCCCATCAGCAGTACTCCATTACAGCGGCCCCTGCAGACCAACACATCCCCCCAGTCGGTGAGCTTCTTGAAGGTAGAGATGGAAATCTAGCTGACTTTGTAGTCACCGAGCCCAGGGCAAGCTGCAGATTATTTATATAATTCTTCAATAATGCATGTTAAAGTCAACCATGAAATATCAATACCTGGCCCTCGGCCTCCCACACGCAGTCTCATCCACCCGAGGTCTTATCCTTAGACATGTCACATCAGAAAAGAAAGACTGAAATGTAACTTGAAAAAACATCATCCTACCCTAAACGTGGACTTCCCAGATGGCTCAGCGGTAAAGAACCCGCCTGCCAATGCAGGAAATGCAGGTTCCATCCCTAGATCAGGAAGATCCCCAGGAGGAGGAAATGGCAACCCACTCCAGTATTCTTGCCCGGGAAATCCCATGGACACAGAAGTCTGGCAGGCTACAGTCCACAGGGTTGCAAAAGAGTTGGACACGACTTTGCGACTAAAAAATAACAACCCTGACATATCCAAATTTCCATCTCATTCTTAAATCAATTTCAGAATTAAATCTACATGTTCCCCCTTCTTTATCTATAAAAATAGAAGCTTACTCAGGAGCAAAGTCCCAAGCAAGGAGACTTGGCAAGCCACCTGCGGGAGATCACAGACCTGGCAGGTCCTATCCCCCTGGTCGGGTCACGTGGTCTCTTTTAACTGCTCAGCAAGGTGACGACGCACAAGCTGCCCCATGGTTTTCCTGACTCAGACTAGGGGGCGGGCAGGGGGGCAGTGATCAATCCACCCACCTACTCCACTCCACAGACCATGAGTTGACTGAAGTCACCGAGGAGAAAGAAGCTGACTCAGTACTTACTACACCGAGAAATAGTCTATTGTGAACTCCAGAGCTGTAGGCCACTGTGTTTGTCAAACCAAGATAATGAAAGAAAAAAAACGAATGTAACCTAACAATTGTATGGAAATGCCAACTGTATTAAATATATTTCTCTTTTACATGGAATTTTCCTGAAATTAAAAACACACACAAAAAATGTATGAACTCCCTGGCCAGCCCCTGGTATCAGGCTTGAGTAAGTAAGTTTGGTAAAACAAAGAACTTTCTAGAGCATTTCTCCTCAGGTCAAAGTAAAAGGGGGCATCTCTGGTGGCTCAGTGGTAAAGAACCTCCCTGCCAATGTAGGAGACAAGGGTTCAATCCCCGGGTTGGGAAGATTCCCTGGAAGATGGCAACCCACTCCAGTATTCTTGCCTGGAGAATTCCATGGTCAGAGGAGCCTGGCGGGCTACAATCCAGGGGGTCACAAAGAGTCAGACACGCCTGAGCGACTAACACTTTCACTTTTCAAAAGTAAAAGGCGAATTCGAAGGATGTTTTTCCTTCTTTTCAACTGCCTTCAGATGATTCTAGAAAAGGGAGAAGGGACTGAGAAATGGAAAAGGCAGGTTGGCAGGTTATAAAAAAAATGAAACTGCAGCTGTGGTCATGCTCTGGAAAGTATTCTGTGACCTAGCAAAGACGCTGATTATTGAACCAACAGCTTGCTTATATAATTACACTGTGCCCATAAACCCAGCTGATATGATATACTTGTTTAACTATTAACCTCTAGGTTTCCTGGAGTTTCCACAATCCAAAAAAAAAAAAACGCCTAAAAGTATGACATAGGACACGTCTCGCTTGTTAACCTATTGTGATCATAAGCAGTAAGTACAGTATTGAGGTAAGTAGAAAAAGGAAGTTCTTAGAAAACATACATAAGGTCTTCGAAACTCCAGAGACTTTCCTAAGGCCATCTTCTCTTTTTTCATTCTTCTAAGAAATTGTTCGGCCTGTGTTTGTTGTCGTTCAGTCACTAAGTCATGTCCAACTCTTTGTGATCCCGTGGACTCTTTTCAAGGCCTGCCAGGCTCCTCTGTCCATGGGATTTCCCAGGCAAGAATACTGGAGTGGGTTGTCATTCCCTTCTCCAGGGGATCTTCCCTGCCTGGGGATCGAACCCAGGTCTCCTGCATTGTAGGCAGATTCTTTACCGTCTGAGCTAGAGGGAAGCCCCTACGATCTTCTGGAGTTTGCTCAAATTCATGTCCATTGAGTTGGTGATGCCATCTCATCCTCTGTGGCCCCCTTCTCCTTTTTCTTCAATCTTTCCCAGCATCAGGGTCTTTTCCAATGAGTTGGCTCTTCATATCAGGTAGCAAAAGTATTGGGGTTTCAGCTTCAGCATCAGTCCTTCCAATGACTATTCAGGACTGATTTCCTTTAGGATGGACTGGTTGGATCTCCTTGCTGTCCAAGGGACTCGCAAGAGTCTTCCCCAACACCTCAGTTCAAAAACATCATTTCTTTGGCGCTCAGCCTTCTTTATGGTCCAACTCTCACATCCATAGATGACTACTGGAAAAACCATAGCTTTGACTATATAGACCTTTGTCAGCAAAGTGATATCTCTGCTTTCTAATATGCTGTCTAGCTTTGTCATGACATTCTCATCTACTGTGAAAATCTGATTGACACTTACACACTCATGGTAAAAATGTTCCTGATCTCCTCCTCATCTATAAGGCTTTTTAATCCACAGTGTCTATTCTAAGCATATCTAAGATTCTAGCTTGTATTCTACACATTTCTCTGCAATCTTACCTCCCACTAGACTATAAGCTCCTTAAGCAGATGGAGAGAAAGAAAGAGGGTTATGTTTATGGCCAGCTTACTATAGCCCAGTGCCTCAAACCCAGCAGGGGTCTCAATAAATACTGTATAATAAACAAATGCCAAGCACTGCCCAAAGCACATCACACACATAGCCTTGCTTAATTTTCTTTTTAATAGCTATGATTTATTGAGTGCTTACTATGTGCCAGGCACTGTTTTAAGTACCTTACAAATATTATCGTTTTAAAAAATATTTATTGATTTATTGATTTCTCCAGGCCTCAGTTGCGGCATGCAGGACCTTTCGTTGTGGCGCATGGAATCTAGTTCCCCAACCCGGGCCCCCTGTACCAAGAGCTCAGAGTCTTAGCCAATGGACCATCAGGGAAGTCCCATCTTGCTAAATTTTTTTAACAATGCTGTGAATGTGTCAGTCTCCATTCAGCAGGTCAGGAAATGGAAGGTAAAAATCAAGTAGATTCTTCAAGGCTCCTAGTAAGTTAAAAAATAGAGCAGAGTGCATTTCTGTCTGTTCCACCCAACAAGGTATCTTGAACATAACAGTCAAAATGGTATCCGCTTAGCTGCTTCATTTAAAACGGATAACCAAAAAAAATAAAAAACAAAAAAATAAAATAAAATGGATAACCAACGAGGACCTGCTGTACAGCTCAGGGAACTCTGCTCAGTGTTATGTGGCAGCCTGGATGGGAGGGGAGTTTGGGGGAGAGTGGATACATGTAAACGTCCAGCTGAGTCACTTTGCTGCCCACCTGAAACCATTGACTATAATTCATAGCCGATAAACTATTGTTAATCGGCTATACTCCAATATAAAATAGAGTGTTTTTTTAAAGTTATTTGTTTATATATTATATATTTTAAAGATCACTCTGTATATCGCTATATATAGATAGATATTGATAAATATGGCTTCCCCGTTGGCTCAGACAGTAAAGATTCTCCCTGCAGTGCAGGAGACCTGGATTCAATCCCTGGGTCAGGAAGATCCCCTAGAGAAGGGAATGGCAACCCACTCCAGTATTCCTGCGTGGAGAATTCCATGGATAGAGGAGCCTGGCGGGCTACAGTTCATGGGGTCACAAAGAGTCAGACACAACTGAGCAACTAATACTATCATTATGATAAATATACTTCTAGATATGTTAACAGGAGCAATAGAAACATTTTTTTTAAATACCTAGGAATACGTTTAACTAGAAACCAGCAGAATCTTCTCGGAGAAAATGTTATATTTCTATTGAGGTACATAAAAGAAAACTTAAATAAATCACATATTTATCTTGGGATAAAAGGCTTAAACTTGCAGTAAAGAAGTCAGTTCCAGTTAGACTGATCTATAAATTTAGTAGGACTTGGGAGCTGCAGGTCTGAACCATTCTGCTCCTACTGGTTCTCCAGGTTCTTGCTTCACCCTTATCTCTAACTCATCCTTCCCATGCGGGGTTGGAGGAGGGGGCGCAGAGGAAAGGAATGAATAGCTTGTCCCTGAACACCCGGCCATCCACCCCCAGGGCTTCCTTGGGGATCACAGGAAGTGGCTGGAGCCTGGGTTTGACTGTTCTGCTCTGAGAGAAAGCTGGGAGAGAATTCATCGCCTTGAAAGAAGATTCACACCTGCCTCTTCAACCACACACAAAAAAGAGGAAATTCTGGTTTCTTCCACACCTTCCAGTAGAAAAGGAAAACAGGGAAGATGCAGATTCATTCACAGTTCCAAGGAAACTGTACTTGTCACATCTACATAGAAACAACCAAGACAAAAGGAAATCACTAACCCAACAAGGCATTAGTCCTCTACTGAGATATGTTGCCAGACTGGCTGCCTTTTTCTTACTGTTTTAAAGCAATTTCACTTCGATGTGCACAGAAACACATAAGGTTTAGATCTGCTTAGTTACAGACTCTAAGACAGGTAACGGAATCACCATTCATTACTGCTGCTGCTGCTGCTAAGTCGCTTCAGTCGTGTCCGACTTTGTGCGACCCCATAGACGGCAGCCCACGAGGCTCCGGTCCCCGGGATTCTCAAGCAAGAACAATGGAGTGGGTTGCCATTCATTACTGACGCTCAACAAATTTCTGTCTACTGGTCTGTACACACCAGTGTGTCAGTAGACCAAGCATAACCAGCTTCCTTTAACCAATGGGCAGTTTGTACTTGGAATTCCACCTGAACTCTCAGGATGAGTCAGACTCAATATTTTAGGCTTAAAGGAACATCTCAAAAGGAAGCTATCCACAGGGAAACACCAGTCAGCCCCTCCTAATGACAACACGTGACCCTGGTGTGCACAAGTTCCCACGGAACCCATCCATGCTTTCTGTCTCCAACCGTGTCTTCCAGGTAATGGGTTCAGACATTTATGATGGAGTGGCCCCTCAAGTGGAGGAGCCAGGAAATCAGGTGCTGGGGTCACACAGACCGTGATTAAAGCTCTGCTCTGTCACAATCAACCATGACATTTAACCTCTGGCCTCAGGTGCTCATATACAAAATGGGGCATCATCACATCAGGCCCTGCTGAGGTGAGAATGAGATATGTTCATCGCTGAGTGCAGTTATGTGGAATATGAAAGCCTCCACAGTGATGCTACCATCTTGGATCACAGGAATGACAGCACTTCCTTGTAGGGGGCTAAAGCAGACCTCACTTTGGAGACGATGAGCAATCTGGGCTCAACCATCCAAAGCAACTCTGTCTTCACATTACCTCCTTCCATGTCGTCCCCTTCCCTCATTTCCAGAACCTTTGCCAGGACCTTCCCTGATAAATATTAATACACAACCTCAAATATTAATACACAGCGACTCAAAGCAACAGGATCCTCACACACAAAACGCAACTGTCCATCCAGATTTGGGGGAGCTCAAATGAGAAAATGGGCTTCCCAGGTGGCATCAGCGGTCAAGAATCTGCCTGCCAACGGAGCCGACGTAGGAGACGGGTTCAGTCCCTGGGTCAGGAAGATCCCTGGAGAAGGAAATGGCAACCCACTCCACTATTCTTTCCTGGAGAATCCCATGGACAGGGGAGCCTGGCGGGCTACAGTCCAGGGGGTCGCCATGCGTCAGACACGATTGAGTTACTGAGCGCGAGCCCAGGTGGGACAGTGGCTCCAACCTTCGCAGGAGGCGATAACCTGCCCGGGTGAGACGGATGATGACGGAAGGAGGGTCCTGTCCTTGGCCACACAAAAGACATGATGGCAGCCCTGAGCTGTGTCACGATACCAACCCAAAAAGCCAGGCAGTGTGGGAGCATGCCTTGGTTTTAGTTCATTGGCTTTTTGCGCAAAATGTGGGACAAAGAAGCGGAGGATGAAGGGACCAGGGGAAGACTAATGATCAGTTTCTCAAAGGGGCAGGAAAAGAAAGATGAGAACATAAAAGAAACGCAAAGCAAACAGGAAGAGTGGGGCATAGGGGACAGGACTCGGGATGGGCCAACGAGCCAGGACGCTCAGCCGGGCGGAAATGAGCAATGGCCCACCAGTGTCACGGCTGGGAGAAACGCCACTCAGACGCTTCCTGTGGGCGGGGCCCGAGGCCACCGGCTGCGTCCCGGGTGAGTGGCCATCCAGGTTAACGACTTCCAATTAAAGCCAAAGAGGAATGTAATATGGACCAGGAGTCATCACATGATTGAGGAAAGTCACAAAGGGCAAGGTCACCAAGCTTTTTCTGAAAAGGGCCAGAGAGTCAATATTCTGGGCTCTGCAGGACATGCAGTCTCCATCACAGTGATTCGACTACACAATTGCGGGGAGAAAGCAGCCCTCAACCACACAGAAATGAATGTGCAGACCTGTGTCCCAATAAAACTTTATCGGTAGACACTGACTTCGAATTTTATATAACTTTCTTGTGTCATGAAATGTTATTCTTTTTAATTCTTTTTTCCAATCATTGGTAAATGTGTAAACCATTTTGGCTCATAGGCTGGCTGATTCATGTGGATACATGGCAGAAACCAACACGACATTGTGAAGCAATTATCCTTCAATTAAAAATAAATGAATTAAAAAAAAAAAAACAGGTGGGTCCAGATTTGGCCTTCAGGCTGTGGTTTCCTGGCCCCAGTGATGAGCTTCGGCCCTGCAGCCAGACAGGCCAGGCTTTGCATCCTGCCTGGGCTGCCTGCTGGCTTTCCAGCCCCGGGCATGTTAGTGAACTCTCCAAAGCCCCAGAGTCTTCATTTGTAAATTAGCAATAACTGTACCTGTCCTCCTGAGCTTTGCAGGTGGTTCAGGGGTAAAGAATCCACCCGCCAATGCCGGAGACACAGGTTCCATGGCTGGGTCAGGAAGACTCCTTGGAGAAAGAAATGGAAACCCACTCCAGCACTCTTGCCTGGGAAATGCCGAGGACAGAGGAACCTGGCGGGCTACAGTCCATGGAGTGGCAAAGAGTCAGACACGACTGAGCACATATACGCCTATCTGTCCTGCTGGGATTTAGGTGAAGTTCAAAAGCATAACACCTGAAAAGTGACTGAGAAATAATAAGCGATGAGGATGATGATAGCTCTGGGTAACGGGTGTGGGCTGTGATGGCTTCAGATCTATAGCTAATTGTCTCTGGGAAAACAAGAAAAAGCAAGGTGACCCCAACCCAACTTAAGGATAAATATACAGACTAGAAAATAAAACAGACGAAGAGGGATCCAACAAGAGCCTAGTCAATGGGTGACAGAAGATAGATGGTTCGATAGATCATCGGCTCAATGAACATGAGTTTGAGCAAACTCTGGGAGACAGCGGAGGACAGAGAAGCCTGGCCTGCTGCAGTCCGTGCAGTCGCAGAGTCGGACACGACTGAGAGATCGCATAAGGAACAACTCAGAACTAAGTTGACTAAATTATGATGGTTTGCGATAGACTTCGTGTGTGTGTGTGTATGTAGGTTATAACGTGAATACCTTTCCACAGCAGAAGGAGGGGGTTTTAGGAACCGTGTACCAAACCATAGGCACTGGCTCACAGGAAGGAAGATATGTGAGGAAGCAGAGCGGGAACAAGACTGAGATGGGGCAAAGCCAGTGGTGGTGGTGGGTCCAGGAGGAGCCTGCTACTGGGGCTTACCTGGGCAGAGGTCCCTGCTTGGTCACAGGGCCGCCAGCTGTTAAGAACTGGCAGCTTATCTCTGACAACCTTTCAGATGCTCGAGTTCAGAGGTGACTTGCCAACCAGCTCCTAAAACCAGCACGGGATGAAGGAATTCACTTCAATCCTATCCCACTGGACTCTCCAGACAACTCATCTTCGTCCTGCGTATTTTTTGAGCTGAGAGAGGATCACGCAATCTTTAAACCTGCTTAGAAGGCCCAGGCAGGATGACACTTCTTCAGGAACGGTTCAGTTGCTTTTTACGCTATCCTTGCAACTTTCAAATAATCAAGCCAAGACAGAGTGGAGACATCAGTGTGGAAAAGGAAACACAGGAAAACTGCATTATAATTTGCTTACCCCACACCTTTTATGGAAAATGATAGAGAGCCCCACTGATGAAAAATACTTGCACTGTCAGACATTCACTGAGCACCTATTGCTCATAAGCTCAAAGAGGCAGAGTTGCAAGATGCAGAAGAAGAAATGTTAGCTACCTAGCAAGAGGCTTTCAGAGATGATCCATAAAAGGCAAACAACTACAGCGGCTACAGTTTGCAGCTGTATAGTGTAGGCACTGGAATTAAAATGAGAGCATTTGCAAAATATCCTTTGGCAGAAAATTGATTAAAAAAAAAAAAACCACCACTGTGATCAAGTATCACAGTTTCACTCGGGTGCAGAAAGCACCTCTGCTGATTGTACTGTCGGCCCTGCCTGCCAGCATGCTTCCCACAAAAACAAACAAAACAAAAAAATGTGAAATATCCTCAAGATTCTGGAAAAAATGTTTTATAAATGTGGATTCCGAGTGTTTGTGTGCGGTTGAGTGAAAAGAACACTGGGGCAAAGAATCAGGAGGTGTAAGTCCCACCCATGGCTCGGTCTTCAGGCAAATCACCTTCTTTCAGAGCTTCCGTTCGCTCTTTGTAAGACGAGATGATTAGATTATAAAACTCCTTTCCACAGCTGTACATTCTACTGCTTCATATCAGGTGCATAAATAGGAGAATTGAGTAAGGAAGGCTGTATCAGGAAAATGTGAACGGTGACTGACTTGATACAATTTCTGAGGTCATCAAAACAGAGCCTTGCCTTCATGCTTCCAACAAATCTAGCAAAGGAAACCCCTTTTATGATTAGCTGTTACGCATGAAGCTAAAAAAAAAAAAAAAAGAATTATTCTGCCACGATGCACATAATACAACCAGGTGCTTAGGTAAGAATCACTCATGAAACCAGAGAAAAACTACTTTTGCCTGTAGAGATAACTGAAAATGCCCAGATGTCCAGAAGTTAGTAAATTCCAGATGGAATTTAAATCAAATCATTATACTTTTCTTATTATTGTCATCCAGATTTGAATAGCTACAGACAGTAGAACAAAATGAGTCTACAAAGTATATGTTTACTTAAGACATTTTGGTTAAAATTAAAATTAGAACTCACCAGGGAATTAAACTGTTTAGACGCATGAAAGTTGAACCCGGCTTTGAACCCATGATTACCTAAGCTCTGCCATCTTGGAATGTTCTGGCTTAACTCTGAAAATAATCTGATCCCCAAATTAAAATTTTTAAAGACACATTTTATGAGGAAAAAAAATTCCTCATGAAACACAGATGTCAAAAAGAAAAATTCAACGTTTTTATCACTAAAAAAATTCAAATGAGAGTAAAATAGTAACACTTGTTATCAAATTGGCAAAAAAAAAAATTTCCAATTATTATACCCAGGATGAAGGAAAGAGAGCATAACCTTTTTTTTTTTTTTAAGTTTATATTGGGATATAGTCGATTTATGATGCTGTATCAGTTTTAGATGTCCAGCAAAATGCTTCAGTTATACACATACATGTATCTGTTCCTTTGCAAGTTCTTTTCCCATGTAGGTTACTACAGAGTAGTACATAGAGTTCCCTGTGCTCTGCAGTAGGTCCTTGTCATTATCTCTTTTATTTTGTTTATTTTTAAATTGATTTTTATTGGCATGTAGTTGCTTTACGATGTTGTGCTGGCTTCTGCCGTGCAGCCAGGTGAACCAGCCGTGGGCATACGTGCTGCCCCCTCTTCTGGACTTCACTCCCATTTAGGTCACCACCAAGCACTGAGTGTAGACTCGCCTGTGTGCTTCAGGTGGTTCTCCATTTTACATACAGGCGTGTGCATCACCTCTCTGAAGAGTAATCTACATGGCAACATTTACCAGGATGCTTAAAAGGAGCGCGTGAACACTTGCAAACATCACTGGAGAGTAAGAAGCAGTGTTGGCAGCCTGGGGGGCAGCACAGCCACGCCAGCCTCCGCTCAGCACTCCCACTCCACGGGATCCATCCTACAGAGACAGCTGGGCCGACGTACAAACACGTGTTCAAGGTGTTATAGTCCCGGCAGTATTGTGCACAGCTGTAAAAAAGTGGAACTCTCTGAGAGTCCAACTGGAGACGGATGAAAGAGTTACCTTCTTACAAATTAAAATGAGCAACTGCTAAAAAGAAGGAGGAAGCTGTACGTGTATGCCTGTGTAAAGCTCTCCGATGATACACGATCCAGTATAAAGCGGGCTGCGAAATACCACATGCAGTGTAAGACAGCACGTATGTTCACATGCAGGGAGTCCCCGAAGAGTCAGCAGGAATCGGCTGTGGGTTCTGTGACTCTGAGCGAGTTTTATTTTCTCCTTATGAATTTCTCTTCCGCTTGAATTTTTTTTTCAATGAGTATATATTGTCTTCATAGTAATAAAAGAGTTATTTTTAAAAGGTGAAGAAAAGAATGCAGTATGGGGAAGAATTAGAGATTCGTAACCTGTAGTTCTATGTCCTGGAATTTAGTCAAAGGCCATAGTATATATAATGTCTGAACTGGGACATTTATCACAGCAATGCTCATAACATTGAAAGCCAATAAACATTCATGTTCTATTTAAATAAATTCTAGTATTAGAATTAGATTATTAATGTAGCGATATATTAACTTTGACTATTTCATAGTATTATTGGCAAGTGAACCAAAGGCTCCTAAATCATTTTATAAACATTTTGGATTTATTCATATTCACATATATATCAGAATATGAAAAAAGTCCAAAAGGATATATGCCTAAATGTACACTGCAGTCACTAATGATTCTTGTTTTTCTTTCCTACAATTTCAACTGTTTCTACAATAAAGTATTACTTAGGCACTTTCCTAAGTTTTAAAAATACTCCTTATAGACCTTTCAAACTTTAAGATAATGTAAAGCAGTTATAATGATACTAATCTGTGAAAAACAAAGGAACAAGAATCTCAACCCTTTCCTCCAGCATCAGATTTACCGCCCAGAGACCCCCTGGGAAGCCCTGTTGCTGACCTGCGTGTTGTAAAGTCGTGAAGGCCACATGGCTACAGAACAAACCCAGGAAGCCCAGGCCACCTCTTCTGATTTTATGTCCTGAGATGCACGAGACTATAAAACAGACTGGCTCAGATTACAGGCTAAGCATGACAAGTCTCTCGGGTACAACTTAACAAAGGAATTTACAGAATGAGAAATGTACACTTTCCATTTCCCAGGCTGGCGTAAATTTCAGAAGCAAAAAGCCCACAGTAGGGGTGGGTCCCCTGACAGTCCTTGCCTGTCACTGTCCTCTACAGGCTTCTGAACTGTCCCTGACACACAGTCCCCACGACACAATGTACCTACCACTATTTTAAACAAAGACAAACTAATATTTTTTAAAGGTGAGTCGAGCAGGGGGTGAGAAAAGTGCATTGGTAACAGGGTCCAACTTTTTCTCTCTTTTCAGGTGAACTGGGGGATGCCAGACTCCCTCCCTCTGGCCGTCCCTCCCTCAGATCATTGTGGCTGATAACAATAGTTTTACTCTCTGGGGTAATGTAGATGACACATTTTCCTGTAGCCTGTCTTCCGGTAAAGTGCAGGAATTCCTGCACTCTCTGGGTGCCCTTCCTGTTAACTTACATTTCAGATTTCCTCAAAAGGCATTCTGCCACTTTAATATTTGAAAAATGTCAGCTCAACCCCAGACAGCTAATATAAACAAGCTGAAAAGCCTACCACCTAAAGTTACAACTGTGGAAAACAAAATTTCTTTTTAAGAAATTCTTTCTGGGAATCTCACTGTTGGTGAGGCTGGAGAGGAGTCAGCCAGCCCTCCCAGCTCCCGGGGAGTCTGTAATTCTTTTGCCTCTGCTGTGCCTTAAATTAGAGGTCTGAAAAACCGAATTACAGTGATCTAGAAGGTTCGTAAAGGTCCTTGAATTGAACATGTTGTTAAATTCTTCACTACTATGAGGTTGTAGCCACCTTTTGCTTTTCCTTCATTTCATTTGGTTATAGTATTACAAAGAAGTTTGGTACTGTGAAAAAAAAAAAAAATCTTGGCCATTTGAGAATACCGTAGCTGAATTAGACCAGGTCCACACTGAAAAGTCCAGGCCAAAAGTCTCTGCCATTTCTGAAATAATCACACACTTCCTTCCATCGAAAAGTTTTCCTTTTGGACAGGAATCCCACGTTCACACCAGAGGCACCGTCCACATGGGATCCAATCAAGACAACCACTTGGATAAACGGGGATGCGTGTGAAGGACTGCCAGCACACGATGTATTATGAGAGCACCCATCATGGAAGAGGGTCACGCTAACTTCTCTGTCAGCTTCCCAACTTCCTCTGCTAGGAGGGAGCTGCCTTAGGAGTGAGCCCCCAAAATTCACAAAGAAACATGACTGAGTTTAAACCCTAAAGTCCAAAGATAAGCTCACTAGAGCACTACCCTCTTGTCTCCCAGAGAGAAGACCACTGCCATCTCTAAATTACAAATGCACCATTTCGCTTCATGATCTAAGCAATTATCTTGCATCCCAATGATATGCATACACGCTCTGTTTCACCAAACACAAGTAAATTCCTTGAATGAAACACTTACATATGAAATATTTTTATATGTCCCCAAATCCTGTGCCCAACACATACACACACATATATACATAGATACACAGCCACTCATATACTAAAATGACCCGAATGCGTGAGTGAATATACAGCAAATACAAAGTAACCAGATGCCATCTCTCTCGTACATCAAAGCCTGGAATGCCCTTTTAAGCTATTATTTCTCTGCTCAATTAGGAGACTGTACTCACAGGTTTTACCAATATTAAGGAACACTGGCACTTCACAATGCCAATTTCTAGGTACTTGGGCGCTCTTAGCTTTTCAGATTTCCATTTTCTCCCAATACCCAGAGGAAGGAAAGAGCCTTACTTTGAATTTTTGAGAATATATGCTACTTCCTTCCTGGGCTGAGATGTATGACTCCCACTCTCATCACACAGAACTAAAAAGTGACACAGCTCCCCAAAGAGCTGCAGGACATGCAGGACACACTTGAACTCCCTGGGACTCACCCACTCACCCTGCGGAGCCCCTCCTCTCCCTGGCGCCCACCTCTCCCTTCCATACATTCTCACAGGGCATGTGCTCTCCCCATGGTCAAGGAGGATTTGTTCTGAAACAAGTCACAGTCTCAGGGCCACCTGATAACATACCCTCAGCTCTATAATGTCACTTCAGGATCTCTATATTTTTAACCCCCCAGCCTAACATTAGGTCTGTAAAATACAACTGTGTAAAAAAAATAAAATTTTTTTTCAAGGAAAAAAAAAACATAAAACAACCATAACCCTGAACTTCTGACCTATGCTAAATATAGGCAATTACACACTTAAAAGATTTCATTATGGTTGTCAATGAAACCGTGCAGTCCCCCCACCTTGGGGTAAAGCTTAGAAGTACAGTTTTTCTCCCAATATTTTCCCTGGAGATGCAAAGCATCTCCCAAATGGGAAAACATAAAACATCGATGTCCTTATTGCTGCTTCTAAATACTGTGAACCAATAAGCAATTAGCGTAAAGTGCAAAATCTCGGAAGAGAAAGACGTCTTGTCTGCTTTTTTGTAAAATGCTATCACTCACCTTCACTTCCTTTAAAAATCAAAAGTTGCTTAATGTTCAGAGCGATATCAATGGAAATGTAGCTAAATACTAGCACCGCAACGGTTCATTCCCAAAGGAATATAAGATTACATTAATTTCCTACTAGTTGAACTCAAGTTTTACCTTTCATCTTCATCTAC
Source organism: Bos indicus (assembly GCF_029378745.1). Lineage (NCBI taxonomy): Eukaryota > Metazoa > Chordata > Mammalia > Artiodactyla > Bovidae > Bos > Bos indicus. The sequence continues at coordinate 62,446,026 of NC_091778.1, forward strand.
CGACTTTTTAAAAAGTTCGTATTCCTGTCGCATATAAGATTACCTATTATATCTGTGCATACTACAGAATTTTATAATTATATAAAGCATTGCACATTCAGACGCTACCAACCTGCTCTATCTCTCCTGACTGGGCAAAAGGCAAAAAAGAGCTCAGCAATCCTAGCAGAAGAATGCAAATAACGTCAATGCACAGCTGAACTGCAAGCCCTGCCTTACAGGAACTCTCTGTGTCTGCAAAAAAAAAAAAAAAAAGACACATACTAAACAGGAAATGCAACTGAGCTGTGGAAAACCTCAAACTTAAAAATGCAATCGCCAGGCGTAAATTGCATCCATGCATTCATAAATGCATGCACAACCCTTTGCATTTTTTGCAAGTAATGCAAATAGGCTCTTACCTTTCGACTGAGACATTTTCCCCTTTCCTTTGATGGGGGAGGGGAGCACAAAAGACTTTGCCTGGCTTCTCTTCTGTAGCTAGTTTTGCAACAAAGATGCAAGCTGCAGGCGTGCAATCTTCATGCAAGTGGAGTTTCTCTTGACCGAGGCAGCAGATGGACTTCCAGGGGATCCAGATGGAAATGCACGCCTTGCAAAGCAGACTGGAAAGTGATTTTTCCCCCAGTTGCAACGTTAGGGAAGGCTGTGCTGCAGCTACATGATGGGCCAGGGCTGGCAGCTAAAAGCTCCAAACTTGGAACTGAGTATCTTAGTGCGCAGACGTCCTTCCTGCGAAGGGCGCGGGGGCCGCTGGGAAGTGTAGTTCCTGAGCGGAGTCCGTGGGGCTCTGACTTCAGGACACGTGGTCGCGCGGGTCGCTGCGCGGGAAGATTGGAGGCGGCAGAGCTTGCGTCCAGGTAAACAAGTTGGACACGCACTCGGTACCCGGTGATGGGAGAAGCCGGGCAAGGCCGAGGGGAGCGGGCATCTGTGTTCTCTAAAAACCCCTGAAACAGCAGCTAAAAAACATTGGTTTGGCTGAAAACCACTCGGCCGGCTCAGAAAGTCAGTTTCGGGCTTCACGTGTTTGCAGGGCAGTACCAGTTGGACGGTTCCTGCCTGAAGACGTTTCTCTTCCCCCACCTCAAACGTCCATTTTTAAAAAACCTTTTTCTTGCCTGGAGAATTCGCTGGTGATTTGGCCAGGGGGAGGTGGCTGCAGAGAAGATGCAAAGTTTTATTTAGTAAGCAGAGGTCCAGGTCGCTTTGGGGAATCTGAAATTCAGTGCTGGGGCAGGGTGGAGGCGGGGAGGCGGGGGGGGCGGTGCGGAGTTCTCATTTCTGGAAGGATCACGGAGGAAGTTCTGCTTTTTATGTGTCAAAGCAAACTTTATCAGAGTTAAATTGCTTAGATGTTGTTTCTCACCTGAAGGGGTCTAGGAAAGTCCCCTGGCCTCAGGGAGAAAGTGGATGGTCATGCTGTATTAACAGTCAGATGTCTCGGATTTGTTCAGCAGAGTTTACCGAGTTTTGTTGAAACACTGGAGTGTGCCAGGCCCTCTCCAGGACCTGGGGTCAGCCGGTAATGCTCACAGCTAGGAGCTGGACAGCAGGTGGGCAGAGATGTAGCCCCTTCTCAGGGATGGGACATTCCTTGCAAGTGAGCTCAGCCCGCTTCACTGCGTGGACCGGACTCAGAAAGGTGCTTTTCAGGTCCAGTGGAACTGAGAGTGTGAACCTCCTGAGGCGTGAACAAGCACAGTGGACAGCTGCGTGTCATGTCCAACTCTCTGACCCCGGACTGCAGCCCGCCAGGCACCCCTGTCCATGGGATTCTCCAGGCAAGAACCCTGGAGCGGGCTGCCATGCCCTCCCTCCTCCAGGGGATCTTCCCCACCCAGGGATCGAACCTGCGTCTCCTGCATTGAAGACAAATTCTTTCCCGGCTGAGCCATCAGGGAAGCCAGGTGGGCATCTGAAGCAGCCCTGTTTAGGAGAGGGCAAGGAAGCCTGTCTACACTGCATGCAGACGTGGGAGTGGGTGGGATTCACAGCGGGGGCCAAGCCAGAGGCTTGGGCTTTATTCTGCAGGTACTTAGGAGCTGGTGAAACGGCTTTGGAAAGGGATGTAACTGAATCAAAGCTTTGTTTTAAGAAGGTAAATATGCCCTCAATGATCAAGATTTGAAGCCAGGAGAAGCTAGGGCTAGGTCAAGTTGGTAGCGAAAGGCAAAAAGAGGCACTTTGAAACAGGGTTCAGCTGTGTTTGATGACCACTGATGAAAACTATTGGAATTTTATTAAGAATTCTAAGAAGCCAGGGCCTTCTGAGTAATGGATGAATCAGAGGGAAGAAGGCCACCATGTTTCGGCTACAAATCAGCTCTTAAAACAAATATGCAGTAGGTCATGGAGCTAACATCAATTTACTTAAGTTGATCCCCTCTGCTGACATGAATGAGAATTAATCAAGGTCACCTCATGTTCATATTAGCTTCTGGCTCTAAAAGGAAGGCGCTCGGTCCCATGAGCCCAGATACAAAGACTTGCTGTTTTCCTTTCTTCCTTTCTTTCACTATCTTTCTGAGCAAATCCGTACTGTGTATTCCTCCCTTTCTTGCACATACTATCTGAGCCTTCTTGAACCAGCAATTTTCCCCTTAAGTTTCATTTAAGTAGGAGACGCTGTGGGCATGGAGATCCATTTCAGCGCATCCAGTTCACTTTCCCAGGCATTGATGGAGGAGCAGACACGGGCCTGAGCTCACTACCATTTGCATGTTATGTGGTCAGCAGCATTGCGCCCTCTTGAATTGGCCCAGACTCCCTTCTTTCCTGAAGAGCTTGAATCACATCACGTCTGGGGCATTTTGCTGGAGTGGTTGTGCTTGTACTTCCTCTGCTCAGGTGTGCACGGTCCACAGCACGTGGCTTATGTCCTGCAGGTCGGTCTGCTGTTCATATTCCTATAGAGACAGTGATGTGTTTAACAGCCAGTGCGCGCACACACACATACACACACCTGTGCAAAACACCTTTGACCTTTGGTTGTTGTTCAGTCGCTCAGTCGTGTCTGCCTCTTTGTGACCCCGTGAACAGCAGCATGTCAGGCCTCCCTGTCCTTCAGTATCTCCTGGAGTTTGCTCAAACTCATGTCCATCGAGTCGGTGATGCCATCCAACCATCTCTTCCTCTGTCGTCCCCTTCTCCTGCCCTCAGTCTTCCCCAGCACCAGGGTTTTTCCCAGTGAGTCTGCTCTTCTCATCAGGTGGCCAAAGTATTGGAGCTTCAGCTTCAACATCAGTCCTTCAAATGAATTTTCACGGTTGATTTCCTTTAGAATCAGGGTTGATTACCTTTGACCATAAATTAAACCATATATATTTTTAAACTTTCTGTTTTGTATTGAAGTGTAGCTGATCACAATGTTAGGATAGTTTCAGCTGCTCGGGAAAGGGACTCAGCCAACTGTATCCATGTGTCCATTCTCCCCCAAACTCCCTCCCATCCAGGCTGCCACATAACTTGGAGCAGAGTTCCCTCAATGTGATTTACAATTGGCAACATATATTGTTTTTTCTTTGTGGGAAAAACATGCTTTGAATTTCCGCAGGGAACTCAGCCTCTCTGCAAAGGCTTGGAGTCCCAGAGGAAAAGTTCTCTTGTCCAGGTGGTAACAGGCTCCCTCCAGCCCCCTCCTGGGTGGAGGAGGAGGTTGTATTGATACATCTGTACGTTTGGGAGCTGTTCCTCTTCTCGGAGTCTGTGGGGAGTCTGTGGCCGTGCTTCTACCAGAAGAACCCCACCCTTGGTGGTGAGTGTGCAGGCCAGCAGGTGTTTCTCTTCCAGTGACCTGTGCTCCTACTTTGAATTCTTCATCTTTAAAATTTTCTGTGCTTCAGATCTTTCTAGAATATAAGGCAGTCTCGAATACAAGAACTCGAGGCAGTCTCTCCCAGCTTCTTGTCACCTTCGAGAGCAATGCCAAACTCTCAAGCTGGGTGTACCTGGCTCCTTGAAGCCTGGGTCCTAGTTCTCTGCAATTCATTCTCACGCTGTGTTGCTGCTACAGGTGTTGCTGCCGGAAGCCAGGATTGCTCCGTCCGGGCTTTTTTTTTTAAAATAGATCCTAACTTTTATGGCTGCCTAATTCATTTTTGCATGAAACCCTGATAGTTTTTTACAGATGTTCCTATGTTCGTAGATTCCAATTTATGCCTTTCTTGAGAAAATTTATAGTTTATATAAGAATTGACCAAGTGATAAACCGAAAACAAGAATATAATGAAGGAGAAAAAAATTAAATTTAAAAAACTTCAAATACACATTGAGACCAATTTAAAAATAGAAGTGAGTCATACTAAATGGGAACTGAATGCAGAATAATCCTAAAAATAAGATGTTTGTAACATGATTATATGATAATCTAATAATAAAAATCTGGCCTTCATTTTTAAATTTTTTTATTGGAGTATAATTGCTTTACAATGTTGCATTAGTTTCTGCTGCACAGAAAGTGAATCAGCCACATACACACACGTACCCCTCCCTCCTGGACCTCCCCGCGCCCCTCTAGGTCATCACAGGCCCCGAGCTGAGCTCCCCGTGCTGTAGAGCACCTTCCCGCTGGCCTTCCATTTCACCCATGTATGAAGTGTTAGTCACTCAGTTGTGTCCAACTCTTTGTGACCCCATGGACTATAGCCTGCCAGGATCCTCTGTCCAAGAGATTGCCCAGGCAGGAATCCTGGAGTGGATCACCATTCCCTTCTCCGGGGGATCTTCCCGACCCAGGGGCTGAGCTCGGATCTCCTGCATGGCAGGCAGGTTCTTCACCATCCGGGCCACCTGGGGAGCCCTGTTGCACATGTGGCAGGGTATGTATGTCGATAGCACTCTCCTGATTTGTCCCACCCTCTCCTTCCCGCCCTGTGCCCACACCCCACTCCCTCTGCCTGGCCTGCCTTATCCATTCCCTTCCTAGCTCCTTCAGATTTGTCCTTGAAGACGCTCTAAGCCTCTTGGCTCCGTCCTGGGATCATCCCTGTGGCCGCCCTCAGGGCGAGGAGCGAATCCCCTCCTTCTCTTGCCCTGCCTGCAACACCCTCCCGACACTCCCCGAGAGGCAGACACGTGTTTGTCGCCACCTGTGTCTCCCCCGGGAGACTGACCTGCTGGAGATCACGGAGACTGATCCCTGCATCCCCCATGCCCAGCATGGAGCATACAGTAGGCACTCAAATGCATGCTGTAAGTAAGGGATAGAGGAGACCTGTCAGCACGATGACCTGGAATAACTGGATTCCAGAGACCAGAGTTCACAGCTGCAGGGGAAACTGGAGCCCCTGGGAGGGGGCCTCAGGTGAGAGGGAGGAGACTGTGGAAAGAGGCACTTAGGTTAGGGCAGCCTGGCTCTGGAGGGACTGCTCTAGAGGATTATGTGGGGTGGACAAGGTGAAGGGTGGGGGTACAGTGTCCCCACCGGTGGTGATTTTGACCCCCAGGGAATGTGTGACAGTGTCTGGAGGTGGATTGGATCACCACAACCAAGAGGTGATGCTGAGCGTGGCATCCAGTGGGTACAGACCAGAGATGTGGCCGTAATACCACGGTCCACGTGCAGCCTCCAGCAGAAAGAAGCATCTGGTCCAAATGCCCACAGCACTGCATTTGAGAAAGCCTGCCGGGCGCTACCGTGAGCAGGTATACACGCGTGCTCAGTCGTGTCCGACTCTGTGGCCCCGTGAACTGTAGCCCGCCAGGCTCCTCTGTCCATGGGATTCTCCAGGCAAGAACTGGAGTGGGTTGCCATGCCCTCCTCCAGGGGATCTTCCCGACCCAGGGGTCAAACCTGTGTTTCTTACGTCTCCTGCATTGGCAGGCGTGTTCTTTACCACTAGCACCACCTGGGAAAGCCGCTGAGAAAAAGTTAGGTGAGTCTTCTCTCGGAAGTCACTTCACCTTTCTGAACCTCTTTTTGTTCTCCTAAAATAAGGAGGATCAGACTAAGGCCCCTTCCGATTCTAACAATTCATACCTCTAAACCCAGCTCACTCACGTATCTGATTAGAACCACTAAGGATTAAAACAGAGACAGAGCTGCAATCATGCATTCTGTTTTTCTACACTGCCTAAATACCGTTTTGTTCAGGAATTTGAAGAGTTCCTATTTCCCCGCTCCAGCAAGGCAACCAAGGACCACGGTCACAAGCTCTTCGGAGGTGAGACAAGGAATATGTCACAGCTTGAAACATTGTCTCCCAGGTGGCAAAACTCACCCTCGCCTGACATTTATGAGTGTTTTCCAACTGCGTCCATTGGGTCTCTGGAACAAGGGAAGCGAAGACATCAAAGGTAGAGCTAAGAATTCAGGGCTAATATCTGGTTTTCTAGGTCTTAGAAAATTATCATGTAAACAGGTGTGTTACATATTAATATATGGGGTTCCCTAGTGGCTCGGTGGTAAAGAATCAGCCTGCTGATGTAGGAGATCCTGGTGTGATCCCTGGGTCAGGACGATCCCCTAGAGAAGGAAATGGCAACCCACTCCAGTATTCTTGCCTGGAGAATCCCATGGACAGAGGAGTCTGGAGGGCTACAGTCCATGGGGTAGCAAAGAGTTGGACATGACTTAGCGACTAAACAACAGCAATGTAATATGATATATAATTAAGTATATTCGGGCACCCCCACATGGGAGATGGTTTAGGGGACTGGCTGGTGAGTTGTGGTTACATAATATCTTTTAGTCCTTTTTTTTTTTTTTTTTTACTGTATCAAAGTATGACCGTGTATTATGAGGACTGGCAGAAATTCTAGAAATCCCCAAATAGATTCAGCGTGGCTTTCAGCGCTCTTCCCCATATGGCGCAACCGTACCTGTTCAGCTTTATCTCCCCCTCATCTACTCCAAGCTTCCTTTGTTTAAACAATCTGGTCAACACAGGATTACTTGTCTTAACTTGGGACATGAATTTACAGGTTTCAGTGTGTTAACTTCTGCTGTTCTCTGTCTTCAGCCTTATCTAGCCCCCACCAAAGCCTTCATTTTTCCAAAGTCTACTTTTCATTGAAGGTTCGAGGTCATCTCTGCCCAGCTGTCTTTGATCACATCCTCTTGTCTCGTCCAAGAGTCTTATTTGCTCAGTCATGTCCAACTCTGTGTGACCCCACAGACTGTAGCACACCAGACTCCTCTGCCCATGGGATTTCCCAGACAAGAACACTGGGCTGGGTTGCCGTTTCCTCCTCCAGGGGATTGAACCCAAGTCTCCTGTGTCTTCTGCACTGGCAGTGGGAAGCCATCAGGGAAGCCATCCAAGAGCATCCCTCCCCTTAAATTCTGACAGCACCCGTTAGCTCTTATAAGCCATATGTCCACTAGTATCTTGCTGTAAAATTCGGCATTTCAGGTCATTTTGCAAGTTCAGACAAATTATCATTACAAAACATCAGATTTTGTTTATCCAGTCTATCAGCAAATCTATCTTGAGAACGTATTAGGTGTGAAACATTTTGCTAAGTAGTACCTGGAAAGCAGAGTTCATTCATCCGGAGGCAATGTGGCTGGTGGCTAAGATGAAAGGCTGTGGCTTTAACAACTACTCCATCTGTGTTGTTCAGTTCCTCGGTCGTGTCCGACTCTTTGCAGCCCCATGGATTATAGCCCACCGGGCTCCTCTGTCCATTGAATTATCCAGGCAAGAATACTGGAGTGGATTGCCACTTCCTTCTCCAGGGGATCTTCCCGACCCAGGGATTAAACTCATGTCTCTTGCACTGGCAGGAGGATTCTTTACCACTGAGCCACCAGGGAAGCCCAGATTTAAGTAATACAGGGAACAAAAAAGATTTCAGATCCTGCCAGATCAAGAGAGGAAACTGGAATCTTGTCTGATCTCACTTATGCATACAGCTGTCACTTGTTATCTGCAAGGAATTGGTTCCAGGACCCTTCCCCTGCCCCACCCCCTACAGATACCCAAATCCGAAGACGCTTAAGTCCCTTAGATAAAATGCAGCCATGCACATCCTCCCATATACTTTAAATCATCTCCAGAAAACTTATACCACCTAATACACTGTCACTGCTATGCAAATAGTTGTAAATACAATGTCGGTGTTATGTCAGTAATTGCTGAGGTGTGTGGCACATTCAAGTTTTGCTCTTTGGAACTTTCTGGAATTAATAGTTATTTCCCATCGAGGTTGGTTGAACCTGAGGGTGGAGTGTCAATTGTATATTTCCTCTGCCTTTCACCAATGAATCTCTTGTTACTATATATATGATATACATACACATACACGCATATATATATAGTAGCTTGCCTGGTGGCTCAGACAGTGAAGAATCTGCCTACAATGCAGGAGACCCATGTTCAATCCCTGGGTTGGGATCCCCTGGAGAAGGGAATGGCTACCCACTCCAGGATTCTGGCCTGAAGAATCATCCCATGGACAGAGGAGTCTGGCAGGCTACAGTCCATGGGGTCATGAAAGAGTCGCGCTGACTGAGCAACTTTCACTCACTTCACAGTTATAACAGGTCTGATGTAGGTTAGGAAAATGGACAGAGTATGATCCCCCGTCTGAGAAGCTTAAAATCCTGCGGCTGTTTTAATAACACTTTTGTGACATTTTAAGGCTTTCAAGCTCCTTCCGTCTGCTGTGTTGTTTTATGCCTACAGTGACACCCTGGACGGCATTGTTCCAGCATCCCGGTTTATCCTCATCACCTCGTGGCACTGCTTCCTTTGGCCAAGGTGGAAAATCTTGTGATTTAAAACTGTCTTGACTACAGATGTGAAAGCGTGTCTTCTGATTCCTGGTTCCTTCCTTTAAGTTGTCCAGTCTAGCCTTAAGCTAGGTAACTTTTTAAAATGCCCTGGAGAAGTGCCTTATTCAGGCTGAGAGTAATCTGGTAACATTTTACCTCATTTTCTATTTGTTATTCGTGGGACAGGCTCAGTTCAGGATAAATCTGTGTATCTCCTTTACTCTCTGTACCTCGGCCAATGCTCTGTGACCATTGGCTATTTGCTGGGCTATCTGAGGATGAGCTAGAAACACTGATATAAGGCAATGCTGTGTCCTTCAAATCTCCTTGATCTGTTTACATTGATATTAATAGATGGTTCTGGGCTTCAGTCACAGGCCTGAATAATTCAGGTCAGACTGACCTGCTGCACTTTTAAAAAACTATAAAATATTCTGGGAAATATTTTAGATAGGTAATATATGCAAGTTATAGAAAGCCCACAGGAAAGTAAGAAACTGAATTACCGTGGTATAGAAGTAATTATAGACAGTATAATAAATCAGCTGCTTCTTAAATTGTTCCATTCGGATTAGTGGCCAAAGAGAATGTTTATTGGCAACAACCTGTGGCAAGATCACAGGAAAAACTACTGATTTTTCATATTTATCATATTTACCCTTCTTTTGAAAGATCTTTTTGATATGGGCCTTTTTTTTAAGTCTTTATTGAATTTGTTTTAAGTCTTGGCTTTTCGGCAACAAAGGCATGTGGAATCTTACTTTCCCAACCGGAAATGGAACCTGTGCCCCCTGCGTGGGGAGGCAAATTCTTAACCACTGGACCTCCTGGGAAGTTCCAACTCTCTTTTTGATATAGGTAGATTAATCATTTTATTTTTGGCACAAACTCATAAAACTGGTTCAGGAGGACGGGGAGAAGGGATAGTTAGGGAGTTTGGGATGGACATGTACACACAGCTATATTTAAAATGGGTAATCAACAAGGACCTGCTGTATAGCACAGGGAACTCTGCTCCACGTAACGTGGAACCCTGAGTGGTAAAGGGATTTGGGATGCATGTGTGTATACGACTGAGTCCCTTTGCTGGCCACCTGAAACTGTCACAACATTGTTAATCAGCTATACCCTGATACAAAATTTTTAAAAAGCTTAAAAATAAATAAATTTTTAAAAATGAAAAAAAAAACCAGTCTTATTAGATTCTCATTGGTTCAGATAGGGAACTGAATCTGTATAGACAAGCCTTCAGCAGTCACCATGGAACTGACTATACACAAATATGCTCAGTTTGAAAATGACAGATGTATGTTTATGTAATTTCACTATTAAATGATATGCCCTAGCCTCACTGGGGAAAAAAAAAAAAAAAAAAAAACAGGCTCAGTGTCTTCTTTAATTAATATATAGCATCACATCAAAAGTATAAGTATTATGAAACTGTATAATATTAGATGGGCTAATAGCCAGGTGGTGCTAGTGGTAAAGAACCCGCCTGCCAATGCAGGAGACAAAGGAGATGTGGGTTCAGTCCCTGGATTGGGAAGGTCCCTTGGAGGATGGCCTGGCAACCCACTCCAGTGTTCTTACCTGGAGAATCCCATGGACAGAAGAGCCTGGTGGGCTACAGTCCATGCGGCGGCAAAGAGCTGGACCCGACTGAAGCGACTTAGCATGCACACACGCATAATATTAGACATTGGCTATTTGGGGCTCTACTGAACAGCTGATGGTATCTTATGGACTGGGCACTGCTGTGAGCCACATGCTACAAACCTGTTGGTGACTTTGTATCCTGCAGTCTAAGGAGTGAAAGAGTACTGATATGTTAGACTGTACCTGCCGGAACTCCGGAAATCTGTGGAAATTATTCTAGAGCCCTCGTCCAGCAGCCTAACCTACTGACATTTAGGTGGGAATTGAAGACAACCCCAGATCTGCTCACTTGGTAAAAACTACAGGTTTCCGCTTTACAGGGCCTTGTCTCTCCTTTTGTTGCTGTTTTTGTTTTTAAATCCAAGTAAATATCAAAATGCGTGTGTTAAATGTGTTGGGGGTATGAAGCCACATCGAATGCTGCTTTGCGTAAGGAAGCCATGTGGACTGTGGTCAGCAGCCCATCCTGCACCCTGGTGAGATTTGGAATGCTCGTGGAAACCTCAAAGAAAAATGTGGGAAATTTGTGTTCGTTTCCTAAACGTGGGCATCCCTGGTGACTTAGACGGTAAAGAATCCACCTGCAATATAGGAGACCCCAGTTCAGTCCCTGGGTCAGAAAGATCCCATGGAGGAGAAAATGGCAACCCACCCCAGTATTCTTGCCTGAAGAGTCCCATGGACAGAGGAGCCTGGTGGGCTACAGCCCACAGAGTCGCAAAGAATCAGACATACTGAAACGACTTAGCCCGCGTACACAGAAGATGTAACAACATGTGTCCTAGCAAGTGGTGATTAAAAAAAAAAAAAATTTTTTTAAGAAACCTTTTAAGACAAGAGATAAGAATGTTAAAATGATATAAAAAAGTTTAAAAAAAAACACACAACAGGAATGTTTCCGTGGGTATAAGGAGATAGGGACAGAAGTGCTTATCAGTTGCATGGGAGAGAGAGGGAGAAGAAATATTTTATTACTGCAGCAAATCAGAGCTCTGTTGGATGTTCGTGAAGAGGAAATGGGGACCATCTGGAGAAAATAGTTCTTCTCCACTGTGTGGATTGGATTTGAGGACAGCTGAATAGCTGGGGCATGAATTATGTGGGCCTTTGACCACAGAGTGTCACAGCCCTGTAAAGCTAACAGCAGGGGGCAGAGTGGTAGTTAATGAGAAGTGAAGACGGTTGTCAGACTTCAGTGATCAGCTCCTAGGATATGGCTTTCCTTATTGAAGAAATACGCCAATAGCATTTCAGTTCTTTCCAGGCATTTGAATGCACTGGGACCTTCATATTCTAAATCCTTCTGTTGTATTTATTCTATCTACATACTTCTGATTCATTGCCTTTGTGCTAACGTTTTTCTTGTAACCGTTTCTTCCGGTTGCTAGCTGTTTTACTAATTAACTAATCACGTGACTTAAACATTTACATTAAGTATCTTTTTAAAACCACCAAAATATGTTTTCTTTGGTGGCCTCATCACTTAATAACTAAACAGAAGAGGAGTTTAAGGGCTTCCCTGGTGGCTCAGACACTACAGAATCTGCCTGCAGTGCAAGAGATGAAGGTTCCATCCCTGGGTTGGGAAGATGCCCTGGAGAAAGAAATGGCAACCCATTCGAGTATTGTGACTGGAAAATCCCACGGACAGAGGAGCCTAGCGGGCTACAGCCCATGGGGTCCCAAAGGGTTGGACACACTTTCGTTTCTCACTTTCAGGAGAATTTAAACATGTGTTGCAGATATTTTATAATTTTAAAATAGAGAAATTCTCACTTATTAAGTATTTTTAAATTCTTATTTATTAACTGAATCCGTGTTTAAAATAATTGTTCAATACCTATCCAAAATGATCCATGTAAAGTGTTTGGAATTAGGCAGGGATAAAGGGAGACAGCCAGTAATTGAAGACAAATTATTTTTTTTATTAGCTGGAAAATTTTATGTTCCATCATGATGCATTTTTAAAAGTATGTAGAAAAGAAGTACATATTCTTCCCTTGTTAGTGTTACTAGAGATCCAGATATGAAAAGCATCCTGTCAGAATCTGCAGAATTTCAAAAGGATTGGTGGGTTTGTACTGAAGTTTTCAGTGTTCACTAAAGCCTGGCCAGTAAGTAACACGTGCTATTGCTCTCTTTGCATAATGTTGTTACTATTTTCTCCAGGCGTTGTGAGATATAGGGCTTCCCGGGTGGCTCAGTGGTAAAGAACTCGCCTGTCAATGCCGGAAATGCAAGACTCCAGTTCCGTCCCTGGGTCTGGAAGTTTCCCTGATAGGACATGGCAACCCACTCCAGTATTCTTGCCTGGGAAATCCCATGCACAGAGGAGCCTGGCGGGCTGCAGTCCATGGGGTCGCAAAAGAGTCGAACACAACTGAGTGACTAAACACACACAACACAACAATGACAACATTGTGAGACATAAAGCTGCGTTTTTTGCTTCACTAAAAGTGTCTGCCTTTTAGCCTTTTAACTTTAATTGATCTGGGTGAATGATTTTAGCCATTTATGGTCAGTGCTGCTTTGGAGTAGATAGAAAGTGAAGAAAACAAAGAAAGCATTTTTAAGATCCCATGCTCCCAGTGACTGAGATTCCTTCAAAGAAAAAAAAGTTTCTGCGGCACGAGCTGAGCAAACGTCTATATCAGAGTGCCTTCCAAAAGATGAATTGAGCCTTTAAGTATTTTAAAAATAAATCATAAGGGAGATGCAGAGCAGAGCTGTGGTGGACGCTCTTCCAGGTATCCGCCCCGTCAATTCTGTGTAATGCTTTGGAAGCAGAGGAACAAGTCGTGTGAAATCATTTTTTCAGGAAGCTACATATGCGCCCCCCTCTTCTATTTCTATTCTCTGGAGCGGGCAATTTATGCAGTGCGCTTGTGAGACTCCAAGAACAAAGACCAATTTCCCTGAAGGTTATGAGTACTCTTCAATTTTACAAATGCAAAAAAAAAAAATTTTTTTTTTAAGTCACATTGTCGCATCAAGATAATGAAGTGCCCTGGGCTCTCGAGTCTCCTCGAGGAGCCTCAGAAGGGATGCCGCTGCGTGTCACTTTTATTCCGAGATTCTGAAAGTGGACTCAGGCAATTAGTCTTTTATATGTAATTTTATTTTTATCCTTTTTTTTAATTTTTGGCTGTGCTGCGTCTTCTTTGCCGCGAGGGCTTTCTCTAGATGTAGCGAGGGGGAGCCGCTCTCTGCGTGCGGTGGGAGGGCTTCTCAGGGCGGCGGCTCTCTTGCTGCGGAGCGCGGGCTCTAGGCGCGCGGGCTTCAGTAGCTGCGGCTCCCGCGCTCGCGAGCTTAGTTGCTCCAGGGCATGCGGGATCGTCCCGGACCAGGGATCGAACCTGTGTCTCCTGCATTGGCAGGCGGATTCTCAGCCACGACGAACCGCCACGGAAGCCCCTAGGCAATTAATGCTTGACAAGCGTGGACTAGTAGTGATGAGCAGGGAGACCGTGGAAGATGGGGGGATGATGGGAGGACGCTGCGCCCGCTTCGGACCCCGAGCGTCTTTTCTTCTTGAGCAGACGGGGTCCCGCTCATGGCTTGGGATCCAGAGTCCCGGCTGCAGGCTCGGGACGTGAAGCTCTGTGTGGCCGGGATGAGCCACCTGTTCCCTTCAGACGGGAGTGAGGAGAAGGTCGACCGAGGACAGCGTATTAATTCCCCTGGCACCTCGCGCCCCTGTTTTGTTGCGCTTCGGGGAGACGCGCGGGCCTCTCATGTGACGCCCGTGGCGGCGGCCGGCGCGCGGGGAACTCCGGGGCTCAGAAGCAGCCCCGTGTGTGTGCTCGTCTGTCGTGGTTTTTTTTTTTCCTCTCAAATGTTTACACGGGTTTGTTTATTCTGCAAGGCGCCAGGGGTGCCTTACGGGCCAACTATTTCCCCTCACGACGTAGGTAGAGGCAGTGTTTGTGTTTAGCACGTTCGTAGCTGCCTGACAAATAATCGGAGGTGGAAATCCGCGGGTTTCAGGGATCACAGATCCTTTCCAGTTTCCCTGCCTTTTCCCGACATCTGACCCGAGGGAGCGCTGAGCTTGGCGGCCAACCGGCCGCACCTGCTCCCCCGCAGGGCCCCGTGTGCAGGGGCACAGTCCTGCTGAAACTTGTTGCTCCTGCATTCCAGACCAAGGACACAGTGCTCGGATGTGTACACGCTCACCCTCGCCCGCTGCCCCCGTTACGTAAGAGCTGGAAATGCGCCGGTGTGCCTGTGTGTAAGCCACCAGCAGGGAGGGGCTGGACCACAACCCAGCCTTGGTACAGTTCCCGCCAAAAACAGGACCTTGTGGTCTCAGGAGTTTAGGCAGAAAGCTGCTTTTGCCCATTTTGCTAAAGCTTAGTACCCTATTATGAGATCACAGAGGAAAATGAGACAGGAGAGTGTTTGAGAGCCTCCACCCTTAGCCCTTGGGCTTCCCAGATGACCCAGGGGTAAGGAGTCTGCCTGCCAGTGCGGGAGACACAAGAGGCGTGGGTTCAATCCCTGGTCAGGAAGATCCCTTGGAGGAGAGAATTGGCCACCCAATCCAGTATTCTTGCCTGGAGAATCCCTATGGACAGAGGAGACTGGCAGGCTACAGTCCATAGGGTCTCAAAGAGTTGGATGCGACTGAAGCGACAGCATGCATGCACCCTTGTCTGTTAGACCCGAATGCAGAAAATCAGGGCTGGTTTTAAAGTTTTCATTTCTTATTAGCTCAGCTGTTGAGATATTGCTTTCTGTTTCTGGCTGCTCAGAAGCCAGCAGGCTTATTCAGATATAGCCAACAATCGCAGTCACCTCATTCTGTGACTTCATTTAACTGGCAGGGGAAAAAAAGAAGGGGAGGATAAAAATGCCAGAACCTAAACGGGGACTAAAAGAATGCTTTTAGGTCAGCTAGTGTGAGGTTTTTGTTATATGGACTGTAGCTGGCCAGACTCCTCTGTCCATGGAATTCTCCAGGCAGGAATACTGGAGTGGGTTGCCATTCCCTTCTCCAGGGGATCTTCCCGACCCAGGGATCAAACCCAGGTCTCCTGCATTGCAGGCAGGTTCTTTAATGCCCGAGCCACCTTTTGGAGGGAAACACCCCTGACTGTGGACATGGCTCTACGGTGGACGCCTCTCTAAGATAAACCAAGTTGACACGTTTTCCCAAATAGCATGTCTTGCACTCTCAGAAGAGTCGTAATCTGGACAGGGAATCACAGGATCGCAGGGTATGTCTCTGAGAGCAGCGGCCCCAAGTTTGCAGTCGCTCCTGCCAACCTCTGGAGGCATCTCCGCTCCTCTCCTCCTCTCAGAGACCCTGGTTCACTGGGAGCAAATCCAGTCTAAGAAAAGCACCTGGAGGCCGTGCACAGGCCCCAGACTTCTTTGCGTATCCACTGACAAACACTGGCCCAACCTCCTGTCCATCACCCAAAAGAACCTGTCTCCCTCTTGAAGTTGCCAGAGCTGTCCTGTTTAATTACCAAGGGTTTTGTTGTTGTTGTTGTTTGCTTTTTCTTTTAAAGACTTTTCTAGGTGGACCTTCTTTTGAGGGGCAGGGGTTGGCAGGAAGAGTTCTTTATTGAGTCAGTCAGACCAACAAGCAGAATAACACTGCAGCAGGAGCTCTCCCCACACCTGGAAGATGGGCGCCGTTTTTAAAGTCTTTGTTGAATTTGTTACAACATTGCTTCTGCTTTATGTTCTGGTTTTTTGGCCCCAAGGCATGAGGGGATCTTAACTCCCCGAGCAGGGAGCGAACCCACACCCCATGCACTGGAAGGTGAGGCCCTCACCCCGGACCGCCGGGGGTGGGGGTGTCCCTAATTAGCAAGTTCCATCATGTCTCTCTTCTGCTCTGGTCCCTGGTGGCCTTGAGTCCCACTTAGAATAAAAGCCAGAGTCCTTAGAGCGACCCCAGAGTAGCCCTACAAGGTGCGCCCCACCTGCCCTCCCCCACTGCCAGCCGCAGCTGCCCTCCGACTGCCCGTCACGGTTCCAGCCACACCGACTGCCGCTGCGACTCGAACACCCTGCCCGTCTTGCTTCAGGGCCTCCTGGCAGCCCTTGTCTCCACAACTTCCCCACCGCCCCACCCGGGTGTCCACCTGGCTTCCTCTCACTTCTCAAGTCTGCATCCTGAGATCCACTTCACAGTGAAACCTTCTCTGACCACCCAATTTCAAATCACACCCTGAGTTCATCTCTTCTGATTCTGTTTTGTTTTTTTTTACAGTAGCCTCTATCACTATCTGACATCCTAAAATTTTAGCCATTTATTAATTGACTCCCTTCCTGATTTATTGTGTGTCTCTTGGAATTCGTTTGTGGATTCCTCCAGGGCAGGGAGATTTTCCTGTTTGGCTCGCTGTCCTACGCTCAGTGTATTTAGCATTTTTCTCGGAAATCCATAGTGCGTGCGTGCTCAGTTGTATCCGACTCTTTGCAGCCCCATGGACTGTAGCCCGCCAAGCTCCTCGTCCATGGGATTTTTCCATTCAAGAATACTGAAACAGGCTGCTATCTCCTTCTCCAGGGGATCTTCCTCACCCAGAGATCCAACTCACGTCTCCTGCGTTGGCAGGTGGATTCTTTACGACTGAGCCGCCTGGGAAGCCCAGGAAACACAGTCGGCACACAATAAATACTGAATGCGTGCGATGTTGAGTGTATTGAACACTTACTTTCCTCTGGGCCTAGGGATGAACACCGAGTATAGGAAAGTGAGCGCAACACTTTTCCTGCCCTCGAGAAGCTTACCATCTGCTTAGCACATCCGCAATCATACTGATGAATGGTGTCAGTAGCAACCACGAGCCAAACCCCTACCATGAGCGTGAAATTCCAACCACAGCCCCACACATAGAACCCACTGAATGGTTTAATAGCCTCTAGTTCAGTAGGTTTGCAGTGGGTATAGTTGCTTTTTCAAAGAATTCAGTAATAAAATCTTTCACCTACGCAAAAAAGAGAAGAGAGAGAAGTTTACAGTCTTGTAGAGGACACGTGCATGTAAGTAAGTCAGCACCGCAGAATGAGAGGCTGGGGCGAAGAGAAGAACACAACAATGAGACAGGAATCGAAGGGGCTGGTGGAGCGGGAACGGTTGTAGTGGGGGGCCTTCCTGGGGGCTCCAGTGGTTGGGACTTCCAATGCAGAGGATGCAGGTTCGATCCCTGTCAGAGAACTAAGAGCCCACGTGCCACACAGCCCCCCAAAAGAAAAAAAGACAAAACATAAAAGCAATATTGTAGCAAATTCAATAAAGATTTTAAAAACAGTCCACACTAAAAATATCTGTAAAAGATTGCAGTATGTTGAGTGGAAGTGGGGGGAGTGAAGGGTTAATACTTAAAGTGGCCTTTCTTCCCGATCAGATGGAGTCTATCGCCTGCATAGCTGCTGCTGCAGCTGCTGCTGAGTCGTTTCAGTCGTGTCCGACTCTGTGCGACCCCATAGACGGCCTCCCACCAGGCTCCCCTGTCCCTGGGATTCTCCAGGCAAGAACACTGGAGTGGGTTGCCATTTCCTTCTCCAATGCATGAAAGTGGAAAGTGAAAGTAAAGTCGATCAGTTGTGTCCGACTCTTAGTGACTCCATGGACCTCAGCCTACCAGGCTCCTCCATCCATGGGATTTTCCAGGCAAGAGTATTGGAGTGGGGTGCCGTTGTTGCTGCAGCCTGAATTGCTACGCAAACCTTCTCACACACCAGCGACTGCTCACCACTGCACACCTTCCCCTGCACGCCTTCACCTGCCGGCTGGAACGCTCACTCTTTACCCTGGAAGGTGACGCTGGTGCTAATCTGCTTCCTGCCTGCACTAACCTGTCCCTCTGTCCTCCACCAGGGCTTCCCTGGAGGCTCAGACGGTAAAGAATCCGCCTGCAATGTTGGAGACATGGGTTCGATCCCCGGGTTGGGAAGATCCCCTGGAGGAGGGCATAGCAACCCACTCCAGTCGTCTTGCCTGGAGAATCCTGTGGACAGAGGAGCCTGGCGGGCTACAGTCTGTGGGGTCTCAAAGAGTCAGACATGACTTAGCAACTAAGCATGGCACAGCACACCCTCCAAAGAGCCCTTCCTGCTAACCAGGCAAAATGTGTTCTCAAGCCCTGCAGTCTTTTCCTCGATCCTGGAATGCCCTGCCTGCAAGTTTCAAGGTTACACTGAGATGGAATCCCCCCTGTGAATGCTTCCTGGATGTCACCTTCCATCCAGGTGACTTGTCACATCCAAGATCAGGAGCAGCTGCATCAGACAACTCAGAAGAGAATGCATTCCTGAAGGGAATGAACATGGTAGGGAGGTTTGGATAACGGTACCAAAAAATAAATGCCATCAAGACTGCGTGAACTTTGAGTCACTGTAGTCTGAGATGCCCTTTCCTGGAGCAAAGAAGTGACAGGCCTGTCTTGTGCATGCATGCATGCTCAGTCGCTTCAGTCGTGTCTGACTCTTTGCAACCCCATGGACTATAGCTCGCCAGGCTCCTCTGTCCATGGGATTCTCCAGGCAAGAAGACTGGAGCAGGTTGCCATTTCCTCCTCCAGGGGATCTTCCCGACCCAGGAATCAAACCTGCATCTTTTATGTCTCTTGCATTGGCAGACAGGTTCTTCACCAGACCTGTCATAGATCAATGTAAACAAGGACACAAAACAGGATTGGAGCCTGAACAATAAAGGAAGAGCAAGATTGGTATCAGATCAAGATGTATCCCACATTGGCCAGCAGTTTAATCTCAGAAGCTCTGGAATTAAGTCCTGGGCTGTACGGTGCTCATGCCTACACACGGGCTTCCCTGGTGACTCAGTGGCTGTGGAGGAGATGTGGGTTCGATACCTGGGTCGGGAAGATCCCCTGGAGGAGGGCACGGCAATGCACTCCAGTATTCTTGCCTGGAGAAGCCCATGGACAGAGGAGCCTGGCGGGCCACAGTCTTGGGGTCACAGAGTCAGACACAACTGAGCGACTGAACAACGAACAACAAATGTGATTTTTTGAAATCAGTCTGGCTACCCCAGCTTGCTTGTAGTTCACACACTCAAATGCATGAGTCTATTTATCTTCTTCTTTTTTAATATATGTATTTTATTGATAGTTGACTTACAATGTTCCAGTTATATATGTACACATATATTATTTTTCAGATTATTTTCCATGGTAGGTTATTGCAAGATGTTGACTATAATTCCCTGGGTCATACAGTAAACCTTTGTTGCTTGTTTTGTATCTATTTTTTTTTAATTAGAATCTAGGATTCTCTTCATACTAAGTCCAACAAGTGGAGTCCAAATGTCATAAACTTTTTAGCTAGGCAAAAATTCATGTTTTCTTATATATGTTATACAGACTCTATATACATATATATATGATTATACATGTGTGTTTATCTTGTTTACACTTCTTGGGAGGCACTTCGACACTTGAGTCTGTGACCTGGTGACCTCATCATCAGTTCTGGATAATTCTCAGCCATTATCTCTTCAAATTGGCCTCTGCGCCTTCTCTCTTCTTCTGTAACTCATCAAACATAGAGTTCTCCCCCTTTCTTAAGCTCTTTTCTGTATTTTCCACTTTGTTTTCCTACTCTGTATTAAAATTCTGGGTAAATGCTTCAATCTCCTCATGAACTAATTCTTCTACTTTGCATTATCTGCTTCTTCACACATCTGTTGAGCTTTTTTTTTTTTTTTTTCCTTGTTTTTATTTTTTGACCTCACCGTGCAGTTCATGGAATCTTAGTTCCTTGAGCAGGGATCCAGCCTGGGCTGTCAGCAATAAAATCAGCAAAAGAGTCTTAACCACTGGACCACCAGGGAATTCGCTATGGAGTTTTTAGTTCCAGTCATTATATATATATTTTTTATTTTGAGACATGCCACTTGGTTCTTTTTCAGAACTGCAAGGTCATGCTTTTACTTGCCTGTTGCCTGCAAATATTTTCCAAGTGTGTCATTTATTCCTTTAAATGCTGCGGATGTTTGTCTTATAAGCTGTATCTGGCTATTTGTGGGGCTGTTTCTGCTGGATATCATTCATGTTTCCTCGTTACCTTGGGCCTTGGTTATTGTTGATGGAATGCTGGTCGTTGTCTTTGAAAACCTTGGTGGGCATTCTCCAGGGCCTCTCAGGATGGTGGCCTTCTAAAGAGATTTGCCAGGACCAGAGAGTGTTTTACCAACTGTGGGACACTTCAAACTGACCTGAAGGCTTGGGGCTCATTGGTGCGTCCGAGCTATGCCTGTCCACGGTGCAGATCAGCCTTTATTTCCATCACCTACAATTAATTATGTAAATATCCTCTCATATTTATTTTGCTATATTACTTTTTAAAAATTATCCATGCTGGGATTTCCCTCATGGTCCAGTGGTTAAAACTCTGTGCTTCCAATTCAGGGTGCCTGGGTTTGATCCCTGATCAGGGAACTAAGATCCCACATGCCTCACGGCACAGCAAAAAAAATAAAAATAAGTAATATAATAAGAAGAACAATAAAATAATCTTTAAAACTATCCATGCTATTTTGAAGTAATTTAGACAAGAAAAGTGTAAATATGTGAGTATTCTAAAACTTTTCTTTCAACCTTCATCAATGTTCTATACATCACTGATGCCTGGGAAACTTTTTTTGCATATAGGCAAAGTATTGATAATGGATGAGTAGATTGAAAGATAAAATTACTTTTGTAAAGATGGTCACCATAAATGTTATTGTAATTAAAATAGTAGATTTTATTGAATCTAGTATAAGAAAAATAAAAGGAAGTGAAATTGAAGGAATTGTTGGACTTCACATCTCTTTACCACAGGGAAACTCGTTTCCTGAAACATATCTCTAAGGGTTTTTTTTAAAGCACAGGTGTGAGTTTTTAAAATATTATATTAGAGACATTATGCCTTTTAAAGGGGGCTTCCCCAATGGCTCAGCAGATAAAGAATCCACCTGTGATACAGGAGAATCAAGAAGCTGGTTCGATTCCTGGGTCGGGAAGGTCCCTTGGAGGAGGAAATGGCAGCTCACTCCAGTGTTCTTGCCTGAGAAATCCTACGAACAGAGGAGCCTGGCGGGTTACAGTCCATAGCGTTGCAAAGAGTCAGACACGACTGAGCGACTAACACTTCCAAGCTCGTGATGGCTTTCCTTGGTCAATAACACTCCCTTTGTGTTCTGTTCTCGAGCTGCGTCTCTCCTAAGGTGGCTCTGTGCCCCTTGCAGGCTGTATTCCTCTGACCTTAGTAGGATGTTTGCACAGTTACGAAGCAGCACAAGGCTGTTGAAGGCTGGGGTGCCTCTGTCTCACCGGATATAACGTGGTAGCCTCTCGACTTCTTCCCACCACGCATCATACCTGTTCATTCAACACTTGGACCGTTTCTGAGATGCAGAGCGTGGCCCTGGAGCCTTCGTCCCCAAGTGAGGCTCCTCGTTCCTTCTTCTGATCTCACTCCCTCACCCTGGACAGCCGTGCGATATCATGATTTATGGAAAATATACATGTTTGGCCCCTCGGATGACCAAAATATATTTCTCACACGTATTTGTCCTCCATCCACAATTCCCGGCTCACCGCTGCCCCAGACCCTTGGACGCAGCATCCTGAGTGATGAGAGAAAGGGCAGCGTTTTTGTAACGATGTTCAGTGTCTTGTCCTCAGTTCCTGCCAGACTTTCAGAGGCGTAAAAGTGGAACTGCTGTCTTGTTATTCATGGCAAGCCTCTTTCCCCGAGGCTGGGTTTATGTTGACGAGGTAACTTTTGGAAAGCACCTAAGGTTGGAAGCTGGTTGCCAGGGGAACCAACAGGCCCACTCCCTGATTTCTGGGAGGGAGGAGGAAGTTCGATCACCCATGACCCGGGATTTAATCAACCGTGCCTGTGTATGAAGCCTCCATAAGAAGCCAAAAACAGGAGGAGGTTAGGGGGGCTTCCAGGCTGCAGAGCCAGAATGCTCGCTTGTATCACTAGGCTCCAGCCTCCAGGAGGGCAGCCGCCCCTTTGCCCAGGGCCTCACCCTGTGTATCTCTTGCTTCTCCTGACTGCTGACTCAGTCCTTTAATATCCTTTGTAATAAACCAGTAACCTAGTGAGCCAATGGGCTTCCAGTGTTCTGTGAGCCGCCGTAGCAAATTAATGGAACCCCAGGAGGAGGATGTGGAAACGTCTGATTGATAGCCAGTTGGTCTGAAGCCCGGTGATCAGCGGGGCTTGCAGTTGGCACCTGAAGTGGAGGACGGTCTTGGGGCTCGGAGCCCTTCCTCTGTGGAATCCCATGGACTCTCACGCTGTCTCCAGGAAGGTACAGGCAGACCACAGCGGTAATGCAGGTCCAATTCCAGGTCACCACAATAAATTGATTACCACAGGAAAGTGAGTCACACGGATGTTTGGTTTCCCATAAAAGGCTATGTTTATACTGCAGTTTACTAAGTGTGCAATAGCATGATGTCTTTAAAAAGTTACTGTTGTTGAGTCGCTAAGTCGTGTCCAACTCTTACAAACCCCATGGCCGGTAGCCCACCAGGCTCCTCTGTCCATGGGGTTCTCCAGACAAGAATACTGGAGTTGGTTGCCATTTCCTTCTCCGGGAGATCTTCCCGACCCAGGGATCAAACCCACATCTGCGTCTCCTGCATTGGTATATGGATTTTTTACCATGGTTCCACATGGAAAGCCCTTAAAAAGTACATGCCTTAATTTAAAAATATATTATTGCTATTAAAGATTGTGACCGATCACCAGAGCCTTAAGCAAGTCATCATCTTTTTGCAGTAGTAACAGCAAAGATCACTGATCACAGATCAGCCTAACAAATATTATAATAATGAAGAACTTTGAAATACTGTGAGAATGACCAAAACGTGGCATAGACGTGAGAATGACCAGAACGTATGCACAGACACACGCTGAGCAGATGCTGCTGGAGAAATGGTGCCCGCGGACTTGCTGGATGAAGGATTGCCAACAACCTTCAACTTGTAGAAAATAACAAGTGCAGCAAGGGGAGGTGTGCCTGTCGTGTCGAGATTGCCGTAGTGCCCCCAGCTGGCACCCTGAGTGCTGCTTGGTGATGAGGACCCCTGCCCCCTGCCCACTCGTTGGAACTGGGTGCAGAACCCAAAAGAAACTGTTTTACTAATCCTCAGAGAAAAAAAGTAAAGTGAACCCACTCAACGTGATCCAGGTTTAGGGGTGGGGGAGATTTTTCAGGATGGCTTTTTGGCTACAGGGGGCTGGGTGGGGAAGCCCGGGAGTTAAACTAAATGCTTCTCTCTCTTACATGCAGCTGAGTCACTTCAGTCCTGTGGCTTTGTGACCCCATGGACTGCAGCCCGCCTGGTTCCTCTGTCCATGGGATTCTCCAGGCAAGGATACTGGCGTGGGCTGCCGTTTCCTCCTCCAGGGCATCTTCCCGACCCAGGGACTGAGCCCCGTATCTCCCGTCTCCTGCACTGGCGGGCGGGCTCTCTACCACTGGCGCAGACTTCCTGTTGACTGTTCTGAGTTGTCCTCCCCCATCCCCAGCTCCGTGGTCCTTTTCAAACCTGCCCGGTTACACTGCTCCATTCAGTTCCCCAGTGGACCCGCCCCCCATCTTCAGAGAGGAAAAGCTGCAGCCTCTCCCAGCCTGGCTGGCCCTTAGGCTGTGCCTGAGTCCTCATCCCGGTTTCAGCCCCGACCTGGTCCAGTTCGCTCCTCTGAGCTCTTCCTACCAAGACCTGCTGGCCTCCTTGCTGGCCCCCAGGCTCCCCAGGGGTTCCCTGCCTCGGGGCCTTTTATTCTTCTATTCTGCCCAGGGTTTGCCTCTTCTCTTTCTTTAAACCTTTGCTCACACATCCCCTCAAAGTGACCTTCTCTGATCGAGCTCTTTGAATCCTTGTTTTCGTCTCTCCTCCCTGGCATCTGTCACTTTCTAATACACAGCACGTGTACTTCTTCATTTGATTCACAGGCTCTGTCCTGCTCTGCTGCCTCCCAAGGTAAGCTTCACGAGGGCAGCAGAGATTTTTCTGGCTAAAAGAGCTCCTGGCACATCGCGTTTCATAAATGTTGGTTGAACTGACTTCTTTGTTTTGTGCGTTTTATCTTGCTCATGACATCTAGGGAGAGAAATTCTTTGACGATGTTTCTCCTGCCCCTTCAATCCTTCTGTCTCCATCTTCTCCAACAACCTCCGTATAGCTTGATGAAAGCCAGTCTTGTTCCTAGAAAACCTGTTTCAAGGGTGCAGGAAACTTGCAGCCAACCAGTTCCAGCCTGTAATAAGCTTCTAAACAGGATTCCTTCCTTGTAAAGCAGTTTATCCGAACTATATCTTTCATCATCGTCAGCTCAGGTTTCTTTGTTCCATGGAGTAACATAGAAATACATACTAAAATAAAATATCTTTCACTCTGCTTTGCAAAGTCTATCTATTTAGATGGTAAAGTAGGCTGGGAGGCAAAAGGTAGGGCAGCTGAAAGTTCAACTTCATTTTTTAGATCCATTGATTTGCCGTTTCTTCTTTTATTTCCCCCACATTGTTAATGCATCTTCAGCAAGAGGGTGACTTCTGCCGGGGGCAGAATTGTGAGCAGTGGAGTGAGTACCCTGCAAACTCCACTGCGTATTTTTCCAGGCGTTGTTTTTCTTGAGCCTCTGCATCTCCAGGCATTTCTGTTGCTGTTTGTTGTTTTTAGTCACTAAGTCGTGTCTGACTCTTTGCGGCCCAGTGGATCGTAGCCAGCCAGGCAAGAATACTGGAGTGGGTTGCCATTTCCACCTCCAGGGGAGTCTCCCTGACCCAGGGATCGAACTCGCATCTCCTGCGTTGGCAGGCAGATTCTTTCAGGCACTTCCAGCGTGCACAGCAAAGCCAGTCTGCTGACCCTGGGCTGAGGTGAAGGGAAGTCCAGCGTTCATTGCAGGCCACCCTGAAAGGAAGACAGGCAGCTTCTGTTCAGAAGGCCCAAACTCCCCTATGGCTTTTGAAGAAGCCAGGTTTCCTTTAAAGGCAGCATTTCCAGTGACGCTTGCAGGGTGCACGCCTTTCTGTTTGGTTGGTAGTGAGGTCACAGGGTGATGTTTCTGGAATCTTAATCATCATCCTTTTTGTCCCAACCAGCCAGGGCTCCGTGTGCCTGCACCTTCCTCCACCTGGGTGGCGGGGGGGGCGGTGGCTCAGGGGGAGCAGAGGGTGGGGAGGCAAGGGAGGCGGGTGGCTTAGTATCTACAGAATGACTCCAAAGTGTCAGATTGTTCTGTACGTCCCAGAGGAGGAGCTCAGAGTCTGTTTTATCACTGAGCTCTTGTTTTTTGTTTTTAATAATTTTGCTTTTTGTTTATTGCCGGCTGTGCTGGGTGTTCACTGCTTTGCTGGGGCTTTCTCTAGTGAGCGGGGACCCTCTTTATTGTGGGGCTTCTCTTGATTGCGCACAGGCTTCTCACTGGGCTGGCTTCTTTGTTGGGATGCACCAGCTCTAGGGCGTGTGGCCCAAGGGCTCAGGAGTCACGGTCCCGGCTCTAGAGCACAGACTCCGTAGTTGCGGCTCACGGGCTTAGTCGCTCTGTGGCATGTGGGATCTTCCTGGACCAGGGATCGAACCCACATCCCCGGCATTGGCAGAGGGTTCTTATCCATTGCACCCATCCCTGAACTGTTGTTTAAGCCGCCATTCCTTTTACTCCCTGACCGCTTTTGCTTATTTCTGCGTTCCCTTGCCTTCCTAATTACTAACTGCTCGAGTCTGCTCCTTGGAGCTCAGAATGCCTAGGAGATCAACGGCTCTTTCTGCAAACAAGAAGTGGGGGTACCTGGGGGCCTTTGTACCCAGGTGGGCCCTGCAGGGTCTTGCTCAATTTTAATCCCCCTCTTTCTTTGCTACTCCGCAATCCTGAGGGGAACTAGAATGCAACAAGAAAAGGAATTCAGTTTTGGATAAAGAAGTTAATCATAAACTTGGCAGGGGAACTCTATTTTAGGGGGACTCAGTTTCACTATGATAAAAATAAACTGAAGCAGTTATCAGTTACGAGAATTCCCTAAGATCCTAGTTCAGGGTAAAATCAAGGGCTATGTTGGTATCAGAAAACTTATTTTATCCCATCAGAGCAAATGTAATGAACTCACATTGCCTAATGACACGAATGGTATATTCATTTTAAAATTACAAATGTTTCTTCTAACCTTAAGATTTCACTGAATTGATTATTGTTGTTTTTGATTCACTGTATCTGCAAGGAGACATTCTCTGCAAAGACATACTCATCACCTGAAGTTCTCTTTTTAATTAAGTCAGGGTATTCCCCTGCCTTAAGGACACATGATCAAAGAGATTACTTCAGTTACAGACTTGAACACTGATACGGCAAATTAACGACGTGCCTGACATTTAATGCAACAGAACACCAACCTGAGTGCTACAGTATTTAAATGGAAAGTCAAGTCATGTTCAGTTTGGATTCATATGTGTAAAAACAAATCAGTTGGTTGCAGTGTTTCTTTAGCTACTGAAATGTAAACACAGCTAATCAACACAGCCTGAGGTAACATACTTTCACAAATGGGAAAGTCCTGGAAATCCAGTGATCTGCTTATTCAGATTGACATTGCCAAGATAGGGAGACCTCAGGGATAACGTGACCACTAAAATAAAGCGAATATTAGAATAAAATGAGTCACATGGATGTTTTGCTTTTCCAGTACATGTAAAAGTTATGTTTATGAGGACCTTGGGGATGGTGAAGTGTCAATGCAGTTTATCTCTGGTTTAAAAAGCAACTGTTACACCCGTGGCTGATTCATGTTAATGTTTGGCAAAAACCACTACAATATTGTAAAGTAATTAGCCTCCAATTAAAATAAATAATTTTTTTTTTTAAAGAAAGAAACTGTTGACAATGGTTATGCACGTGAGAGGGTAAATGGGGACTTTCTGTACCTTCCTGTCAATTTTGTTGTAAACCTAAAACTGCTTTAACAAAAACTCTCAAAAAACATAAATAACACTCAGGGTAGATGTTTTCAACTCGACTTTTGTTTCACTTTTATGTGTGTGTATGTCTGTTGGATCCAGGCTTCCCCGAGGCGCAGTTAGTAAAGAATCCGCCTGCAAGGCCGGAGACCCCGGTTCAATCCCTGGGTTAGGAAGATCCCCTGGAGAAGCAATAGGCTCCCCACTCCAGGATTCTTGGGCTTCCCTTGTGGCTCAGCTGGGAAAGAATCCGCCTGCAATGTGGGAGACCTGGGTTCCATTCCTGGGTCAGGAAGATCCCCTGGAGAAGGGAAAGGCTACGCACTCCAGTATTCTGGCCTGGAGAACTTCATGGACTGTATCATCGATGGAGTCGCAAAGAGTCGGACACGACTGAGTGACTTTCACTTTCGCTTGTTGGATTGTGATGTTAAATGTATTTTTTACATCAGAAATGATTGCAGTTAAATTATACTGGCAAATAAAAGCACAAATTAATCTAAAAATAAAAGCTATGTTTACACGATACTGTCTGTTAAGTGTGCAAAGCATTACATCTAAAACAAATAGGTAATTTATGTAGATATGTAATGTAGATAACTGAATTTTAAATATTGCTGTTGGAAGAAATGACACCGATTGCTTTGATGGATGCTGAGTTGCCTCAAACTTTACAATTTGTAAAGAAAAGAAAAAGTGCAATATCTGGGAAGCATGATAAAATGAGACCTGCCTGCCCGTATAACAGTAACTAAACAGATAGGATAACTTACTGTCGTGGGGAATACGTGAAGGCTGTTGAGCCACAGAACTGTGTTTCTTGGACTTACTCTATGTCCGTATTCCAAAACCATTCCCTCTGACTTGGAGAAAGCACTCCTCTGATCAAAATCGTGATTAATCAGTCAGCAGCAGTGTTGGGGAAAGACTGTTTAGCTATTACATGACCTAAGGCTGGAGCACATCTGGTGAACAAGGAAAAAGGGTGTTGCAATCTCTCTTTGGAATAGAGATCTTCTGTCCTGGACGAATACACACTTGGCTTAAAAAAAAAAAAAAAATCACTGTGCTGGCAAGGACACAGAATTTCCCAACATAATGAGATTTTTCTCTTCGGGTCCGTCTTGAGTTTGGGAAAATCAGAAATGTAGGAGGGGCTGCTGTGAAATCTCGTCTCTGTCCTTGCCATTCGGGTTGGTTTTCCTTCCAGTACCAGGATGAGTTTTCGAGGCCACTGTCTGAATGCTATATTGAACACTTTGGGTCTGTAAAAAAGCTATTAAAATTGTGAATGGGGACTTAAGGACACAGACTATAGAGGTTAAATGACACTGGGATTAATTCTAGAGAAGAGAAAAATGACTTTTAGGTCCTGAGTTAGTATTAATAATTCAGTAAATGCAGAGACCTTCCGAGTTCCACGTTTAGCTGGCAGAGTGCACATAGCCCCTCTTTTTCTCACGCGGGAAGATCCAGTCCACGAACGAAGCTGTAGGCTCCACCTTCAGCATTTGTCCAAAACTGACTTTTGTCACCACCTCCGAACCACTCTGATCCAAGCCGTGGTCGTCATTCATTACTGTCTCCATGATACTCCAGTACTCAGGCCACCTGATGTGAAGAGCTGACTCATTGGAAAAGACCCTGGTGCTGGGAAAGATCGAGGGCCGGAGGAGAAGGGGGCGACAGAGGATGACATGGTTGGATGGCATCACCGACTCCGTGGACATGGGTTTGGGTGGACTCTGGGAGTTGGTGGTGGACAGGGAGGCCTGGCGTGCTGCCGTTCATGGGGTTGCAAAGAGTCGGACACGACTGAGCGACTGAACTGAACTATAATATTATAATGAAAAGTACTGGATTTCTCTACAGGGAACATTAAATTACTATTTCTTGAGAATTTTGATTGTCTGTTTTCACTGTCTGTGTAAAACATGGTCAACAAAGGCGTTAACAAATTTCCAGGACTTTTTTTCTTTTTAACCATAAACCACTTGATTTCAGGAATATTTGTAAGAGTATACTTAGACATATCTAACCTGGGCTAGGCTCTGTGCACTTCTACTTTGAGAAACATTCCTGTGCAACTCTTCCTATTGTAACACGTCAAACAAACTTAACCGAATTATTTCTAGCATCTCTCTCTTCATAAAGTAATAGACCTTTGTGCTTTTCCAGAGGCCCTCTAGGAAATGTCAAAGATAGTTTTATTATAAAAGATAGCCTGAATTTTTAAAAAATCTATATTTCATATCCAATTGTGGGAAGGCTGTTAAAAATGTTGTCGAAAGAAATTTGGGGATTTAATTAAGATAGAATAATGGGAGTCTGAGAAACTACTTAATCAATGGGACAATGTAACATTTAAAGATAAGCGTAGATGGGAATTCCCTGGCCGTCCATTGATTAGGACTCTGCGCTTTCTCTGCACGGCCCAGGTTCAATCCCTGGTTATGGAACTGAGATCTCGAAAGCCACGCAGCGTGACCTAAAAAAAAAGCAATAAAAAATTGGCCATCTATAACCAGGAAGTGGCCCCTCAAAAATACAGTATGTGAGAAATTCATTTCTGTTTTTTATTAAATAAGTAAATACATTTTTAAAAAGCATGGGCATAGCATTATGTACAGAACCTTAGCTCTTTGTAATCGAGGATCTTTGTGTTTCTTTTTCTTGAATGATCAAGTCCATAATAAAGTCAATAAAAATGAAGAAAAGTATTTCTGTTAGAGGCAGACTCTGCTTCGTAGGCAGATTGCGTGTGGACCAAGTGTGTTTAGTCGCTCGGTCGTGTCCGACTCTTGGCGAACGTGTGGACTGTGGGCCACCAGGCTCAGTCCATGGCAAACTACACACCAGGTAAACAAGAACTCTGATATTGTAGGTGAAGGTGATGGGTAAACCAGAGAAGCTGGCCCATCAGAATTGAGACAATTTTGTTATAATTTTTAATATTTCGTGGCTTTTATTGAGACTCGGGTATAATAAATCAAAGCAGATAAATTCACTTCCAAAGTTTAGTGCTTAATTATACTCTGGAACAACCTGACATTTTGGGATAGTAGTTCCTTGTTGTCGTTCAGTCATTAAGTTGTGTCTGACTCTGTGAGCCCATGGACTGCAGCACACCTGGCTTCCCAGTCCCTCACCATCTCCCGGAGCTCGCTCAAACTCATGTCCATCGAGTTGGTGATGCCATCCAACCATCTCATCCTCTGCCGCCCCCTTCTCCTCCAGCTCTCAACTTTCCCAGCATCAGCATCTTTTCCAATGAGTCAGCTCTACATTTGTTAGGGTATAATATCAAAATAATACTCATTAAACTAGGATGACGTTAACGTTAATATGCAATGTGTTCATTGGTGCTATCTTTAGGCCAATCAAATAATTTTCAGTGTTTCAGTTTCCAAAACATGAAGACTTGATTATTATAACTCAAAGAGACAGAAGTTCTTTAGGGTACCCACGCTGTCCTAAAAGTGTAAAGTAACTCAGAGACCAAAAAGCCTACAGATTGTTGCTTCAGAACAAAACCACCCTTTTCTTGAAAAATGAAAGCATGATGGTATTTATTATGTAAGGGTAAAACATAAAATAATTTTGGAGTATTTGCATTTATCACTTGCCGGTGCAAATACATATAAATTATTTCTGAATGTGCTTCTGTAGAAAGAGGTGAGGAACAGAGGCGTCAGATCAAAGAGAAACCAGTTCAGGAGTGCGAACCTCTCATTGTAGTTTCATGCCAAACTTTTCGTCATCCTAGTGAAACTTTAATTTCAGAAGGGACCGAGTCCAGCTTAAGGGTAGGAGCGGGAAGAGCTTTCTCCAGCTGTAGTAAGTCAGGTGCGTCTTTATTTCCACTGAAGCTTGAAATTCAGCTGTGTTTAGAAAATTGGAGGATCCCAATGTCAAAAATAAGGCAAAGCATAGCATGTTAGATGCAAACCAAGAGAAAAAAAAAAAGAGGCTGGTTGTGTGTTCCATTCAGCAGCCCCAGCTGAATAAATTAGATTTATGTAGATGCAGGTTCGATCCCTGGGTAGCGAAGATCCCCTGAAGAAGGGAACGGCAACCCCCTCCGTTATTCCTGCCTGGAGAGTTCCACGGACAGAGGAGCCTGGCGGACTACAGTCCACGGGGGTCACAAAGAGTCGGACACGACCGAGCGCACGCGTGCACACATAGGCTTTCTTCAGTGTAAAGCCGTGACCTATTTGCAGCAAAAGATGTCTTTTTGTTAGGAAAGAGTGACAGAAAGATTGTCACAAACATAGAAACTACGCTCTCCCTCGGTGACTTTTTATCAGGTGTTTAAACGCAGCCCTTATGAGCAGAGTGCTCTCTCCTTCAGTTGTGACTGTTCCCTGAACAAAAATTTTCCTTTGCTTCGGCTTACAGCAGAAATCAGGAACTGAGAACTCAGTTCATTCTGTGTCTGCTTCTGTGCTGAGAACATCATACTGTACTCCGCATGGAAGCAGACCTTCCCAGCGTTAGGTTCGTTTGCTGTGAAATAGGAGCAGAACGTCGCCAGTTCTTGCCAGGGACGGTTCTTCCTGAGGGTGGGTTCCGGGTGGTGTGGCGTGAGTCTGACTCACTTTTCCATTCTCCGTTTGTGGCTCACCTGTTCCATTCAGGATTACTTTACAGTACACTGTGCTCTGTTTCCCTGACTTTGCCTGGAGCTGGCACCAAGCGAGTGCAGATGAAAATATCTTTCACGTCAGTCGAGCTTCAGAACATTCTCAAGCTGTTTTCCCCATTTTAGCGTTTCAAGGGCAGTTCTGCTCCACTGGGCCTTCTTAAAGCGGTTTGCATTTCTGGGGAAGGGTGGCCTGCACAGCTGATAATCCAACAAAGGAAAGAGAAAATTACATTCACTTGGGTTGACCAAGTGAGTGAAAGAGAGTGATCCAATGTCAAAGGATATTTCGAAAGTCAATCTTAAGGGACTTTTGTATAGAAAACCCAGCTAGAGATGCCCTCAGCTCAGAAAGTTTTGCTTAAGAACTTTGTATTTGTATCTTAGTGGTTCAGATAGTAAGGAATCTGCTTGCAATGCAGGAGACCTGGCTTTGATCCACGGGTGGGGAAGATCCCCTGGAGAAGGGAATGACAACCCACTCCAGTATTCTTGCCTGGAGAATCCCACAGACAGAGGAACCTGGTGGACTACAGTCCATGGGGGTCTCAAAAAGTCAGACACAACTTATGCAACCAAGTACACACAGAAAGTTTTTCTTATGAGCTTTGAGTTTGTATCTTAATGTTATTTTTATAGCATCAGTACTGGCTTTCGTCTGCCATAAATAGAAACAACAATAACAGCAGACCTCTGAGTTGAGGAATTGAAATGCTAATCTGAGCAGAGTGATGAGTGGGCAGGATATAGAGTAAAAATTCCAGTTCTTCATATAGAAGAATGTGCTATTTCAGGAAAAAAAAAAACACAAAACAAAACTCTTGTGGTTCTTTAAAAAAGTCAATTCAGCGATGCTTGTTTTGTTCAATTTAGAAGTGCAGGTATAGCAATTCTAATTTCTTAAATGTCGAATGCTGTTTACATTGAACAGGAAAATATATAATTAAGTGTGTAATGTACTTGGAATTAAATTAGGCTCAAATTTAATTCTTCCTCTTTGCCCACTGCAATGTGAAAAATGCCAGTTTTTTTTTAAACAGTCATAACAGTCATATATATATATATGGGCTTCCCTGGTGGCTCAGACAGGAAAGAATCCGCCTGCAATGCAGGAGACCTGGATTCAATCCATGGGTGGGGAAGATCCCCTGGAGAAGGGAATGGCAACCCACTCCAGTATTCTTGCCTGGAGAATCCCATGGACAGAAGAGCCTGGCGGGCTAGTCCAGGGGGTCACAGAGAGTCAGAGAGGACTGAACACATGCGCACACACATGTTTATCTCTCCTTAGTGGTATGCCCTGGGGAATTCTCGTGATGCAATGGAAGCTTCCAAGCTCACTACCAAGGGGTTTGCTCAGAAAGGCTCACAGAGCAAATTAAGATGCTGGAAGCCCATGGTTTGCTGGATCCATTTAAAGCCAACAGCAGAGGCAAGGGAAAAGAGTGTGTTCAGGGTGTCCTTAGGGAGGGCTGCAGTTGAGACAGAAGGACCAGGTTACCTGAATCCTCTGTTAGGAAATGCTCAGGCGGCCCGTCTCCCATTTTTCTGCATCATCTTTCTCTGCTAACATTGTGGCTGGGAGGACCAGCGTTGAGGAAGAGCAGATGGAACGTGTCTGGAGCCAATTCATCCTTTCTCTACCAGACTTAGCAACTGGGATGTCTAGCTACAGTTGTAACCCATCGCTGATAACTTGCTGAGCATCCATGGATTTTTATCCAAGTGGCTTGAGCAGAGAACTCAGGGGGCCACAGTAAACCTCCACGGGTTTTTGGTGTCTTGTGTGTCTCATGAATCTACTTTCCTGGTCGGTCCATCCCTTTCTGTTTGTGTGTTCAGTATCCATATATTCTGTAGCAACGTATCTTTGTATCTATTAATTGTGTCTTCCATTTGCTATTAAAGAATTGAAAGTGAAAGTAAAGTGAAGTCGATCAGTCGTGTCCAACTCTTTGCGACCCTGTGGACTGTAGCCTACTAGGCTCCTCTCTCCATGGGATTCTCCAGGCAAGAATACTGAAGTGGGTTGCCATTTCCTTCTCTAGGGGAGCTTCCCAACCCAGGGATCGAACTCAGGTCTCCTGCATTGCAGGCAGATGGAAAGAACTGAGTGTTCTTAAATGTCACCCTGTTTATTTAACTTATATGCAGAGTACATCATGAGAAACACTGGACTGGAAGAAGCACAAGCTGGAATCACAAGATTCCTGGGAGAAATATCAATAACCTCAGATATGCAGATGATACCACCCTTATGGCAGAAAGTGAAGAGGAACTAAAAAGCCTCTTGATGAAAGTGAAAGTGGAGAGTGAAAAAGTTGGCTTAAAGCTCAACATTCAGAAAACAAAGATCATGGCATCTGGTCCCATCACTTCATGGCAAATAGATGGGGAAACAGTGGAAACAGTGTCAGACTTTATTTTTTGGGGCTCCAAAATCACTGTAGATGGTGACTGCAGCCATGAGATTAAAAGACGCTTACTCCTTGGAAGGAAAGTTATGACCAACCTAGATAGCATATTCAAAAGCAGAGACATTAATTTGCCAACAAAGGTCCGTCTAGTCAAGGCTATGGTTTTTCCTGTGGTCATGTATGGATGTGAGAGTTGGACTGTGAAGAAAGCTGAACGCTGAAGAACTGATGCTTTTGAACTGTGGTGTTGGAGAAGACTCTTGAGAGTCCCTTTGACTGCAAGGAGATCCAACCAGTCCATTCTGAAGGAGATCAGCCCTGGGATTTCTTTGGAGGGAATGATGCTGAGGCTGAAACTCCAGTACTTTGGCCACCTCATGAGAAGAGTTGACTCATTGGAAAAGACTCTGATGCTGGGAGGGATTGGGGGCAGGAGGAGAAGGGGACGACAGAGGATGAGATGGCTGGATGGCATCACTGACTCCATGGACGTGAGTCTCAGTGAACTCCGGGAGTTGGTAACCGACAGGGAGGCCTGGCGTGCTGCAATTCATGGGGTCGAAAAGAGTCGGACACGACTGAGCGACTGAACTGAACTGAACTGAAATGTTGCAACAAACAGGTGACTATAAATTTTTAACTTGCATACTTGATTTTGCAATACCTGAAATTAACCAGTGATTGAACCTCCTCTCAGAAAAACCAGAATTGAGAAACACAGAATGTTTCAACTGCAACCTCCCTTTTTTTCATGTCACAACATTTTAATTTTCTTCATGAGAATGCATTA
Organism: Bos indicus; assembly: GCF_029378745.1. Lineage (NCBI taxonomy): Eukaryota > Metazoa > Chordata > Mammalia > Artiodactyla > Bovidae > Bos > Bos indicus. The sequence continues at coordinate 62,481,199 of NC_091778.1, forward strand.
TTTCTTAAATCAATATTCTCCTGCATCAGTGATCAAAGTTACAATGTACGATCAAAGTTGGTTGTACAAGAATCAACATTCGTTTATTGTAGTTCCCCCCAACATGTGAAATTGGACCTCCAAAGATTGGGACTTGGAATTCTCATGGGAACGAGTGCTTTCCCTACCCAACCGAGGCTGCTGCGAGAGAATACGCTTGGCAACATCCTGAGCCTTCAAACACTGACAGTCTCTTTTGGGTCCTGATTTATACAGGAATTTCATCTCCAGCTTCTCATTAAGTGGCTCGAGGGTCACGTCGACATGGAGTTAAAACCTCAATTCCTGGACCTTTTTACTGCTGTGAATTTGAATTTCTTCATTTCTAGCATCTGAAGCTGTTGCTTTCTCTCTTTTGAGCTCACCTTTATGTTTTGAAATACTTACACTGCTCCTGTCATTTCTAAAACATTGGTGTCTCATGTCATGATGTCATTTCTAGATGGAAAGATGATTCGGTTCTGCATGTCCTGCTAATGAACTTTATCCAAATTATTCAAGAGACTGTCACGAAGAATCATCATCTCACTTTGATTCTTAAGAGTTCTGGGCAACGAAATGTATGGATATTGTTGAAATCAACTTAGTAAATAATACCGTGCTAAATACTTCATGAGGGCTTCCCAGCTGGCTCAGTGGTAAAGAATCCACCCGCCTGCCAATGCAGGAGATGCAGGTTCAATCCCTGGGTCGGGAAGATCCAGAGGAAATGGCAACCCACTCTGGTACTGTTGCCTGGAAAATCCCCTGGACAGAGGAGCCTGGTGGGCTGCAGTCCGTAGCATTGCAAAGATTCAGACACCACTCAGTCAACCAACATGCTCAGCGACTGAGCATGCACACAAATACTTAAGGAAATATAAAGATGACTGAGAGAGTCTCCACACGGAAGAGGCAAACATTTTATAGCCCAGAGATAAAAAACTGTTCATAAATAATCGTAAGGCAGAAAATCTTTAAGTGCTAGAGAAGTGCATATCATGGTGCAGTGATGCATGCTACGTTTATTATTAAACAAAACAGTAAGCTTGCTAGAAGAGGGGAAACGGAACCCAAAGAAAGCATCTTCTTGCGGTAGTGGTGTCCTGGAAGAGGGACCACTTGAAGTGTGTCTGGGAGAATCAGTGAGGTTTCTAATAGTGAAACGGAGGTGGGGGATTAGGAGGGAGGGAGTGGGGCTTCCAGATGGAGAGAAAAGCCTCCGTTTAGCCAAGAAGATGGGAGAGAGGGGGCACACAAGCAGAGAATAGCAAGTAGTGCCATTTGCCAGGTGGCTTAGTCGGGTCCAACTCTTTGTGACCCCATGGACTGTATAGCCCCCCAGGCTCCTCTGTCCCTGGGATTCTCCAGGCAAGGATACTGGAGTGGGTTACCATGCCCTCCTGCAGGGGATCTTCCCAGCCCAGGGATCAAACCCAAGTGTCCTGCCTTGCAGGAGGATTCTTTACCAGCTAAGCTACCAGGGAAGCCCATTTGCCAGGTTGGGATGTTACAAGACAGTATATTACTAGAATGTCAAAATAAAAGAAATGAAAATAAAGCTTGGGTCAGGATGAGGTGATACAAGATGGGCATGTACTTTAATTTAAAATTTCTTACTGTTCTTACTTTCCTGAAAGAAAGGAATATGCTTGTTTTACTTTTTTTTTAATTTAGTTTTTCGGCCAAAGGGCAAAGCATGTGGATCTTAGCTTCCTGACCAGGGGAGGAACCTGCATTGAAAGTGTGGAGTATTAACCACTGGACTGATTGGGAGGTGTGCAGTTTTACTTTTTAAGGATAAATTTAAGAGCCAGAAACACCTACAATGCAGTCTGGGCTGTTTCCTCTTCTCGGGTCCTGATTGCTCAGGTTCACTTGTTTCCAAGGTAAACGGAATCAGCATTTTTGTCTCTCAGGCATGCGAGCGCCATCTAGCGGCCAAGGAAGATAAGCACTGGAATGAAACTCCAAACCAGAAAACGTGTTTTTCACTTTTTAATTGTGTCATGATCAGCTAATAAAAGTGCCCATAATAAAAATGCCTAACTGGATAGAGAAACCAAGTGTTCTGAAATAAATTTGATCATTGATTTAAGAGAATACGGGGTTGGATAAACATGGATGATAGACAAAGGGCTTCTCAAATAGGAAACCTTTGAAAATTTCACTTAAGGGAGTTGACATCCAACTGTCTTTTGGAAGGAACTTTAAAGCAGGATCTAGTTGAGCTTGTAGAGAGAGTCGAGGGAAGGAAAAACGTAAAGAAGGAAGAGGCTGAAATACTGAAGGTAACGGCCTCTCCTTCCCTGAGCCTAATTCCATCTTTGCCTTCAGATCTTATTAATAATGTACAGTGACTTCTGGACTTCTCGGGCCTGTACCAGATGAATCCCTTAAGGTCGTCTTACCATCGCCCTCTCCTCGATGCTCTGACCACACCTCCCTGCCACTTCCCGTTTTTGTCGATAGACCTCAGTCCAATTTAAACCCTAAACAGCTGGTCCATGCTATTGGTGTTTACTTTGCTATCCCTAACGCTTAGGGATATATAAGATGTACGGGCTATATAATAGGCACCCCAAGTGTATGATTGACAAACCGAAGGGACGGATTCATGAAGAGAACGTGGTGGAAATGTTCAAGGAACAAATATTGAAAGTTAATATCAGTAAAGCTTAAATGAAAAAAGAATATTTTCAGGGAAATTAAGAGCAGAGGGACTTCCCCGGTGGTCTGGTGGTTGGGACTTTGACTTCCACTGCCCAGGGTTCGAGTTCCATCCCTGGTCCAGAGCTTAGACCACACATCCCCCCCAGCTAAAAACAGACAAAAAAAAAAAAAAAACAGAAACAATATTGCATCAAATTCAATAAAGACTCTTTAAAAAATGGTCCACATAAAAAAACTTAAAAAAAAAAAAAGTACTAGTAGATAAAAAGCTTTTTTGGGGTGGGGGGGCTGTGGGATCTAGTCCCCTGATCAGGGATCGCACCCCGATCCTTGCCGTGGAAGTGCAGAGTCCTAACCGCTGGACCACCAGGGGAGTCCCCCTGCTTCAAACGCATTTCTTCATTGTATGTTGACTCCACCCATGAAGCCCATTTACTTGTCATCTCTGGTACGTTAGCATTTTCAAGTCCTTAACAGTGGAAACAGTGGCTGACTTTATTTTGGGGGACTCCAAAATCACTGCAGATGGTATTGCAGCCATGAAATTAAAAGACGCTTACTCCTTGGAAGGAAAGTTATAACCAACCTAGACAGCATATTAAAAAGCAGAGACGTTACTTTGTCAACAAAGGTCCGTCAAGGCTATGGTTTTTCCAGTAGTCATGTCTGGATGTGAGAATTGGACTGTGAAGAAAGCTGAGCGCCGAAGAATTGATGCTTTTGAACTGTGGTGTTGGAGAAGACTCTTGAGAGTCCCTTGGACTGCAAGGAGATCCAAGCAGTCCATCCTAAAGGAAATCAGTCCTGAATTTTCATTGGAAGGACTGATGCTGAAGCTGAAGCTCCAATACTTTGGCCACCTAATGGGAAGAGCTGACCCACTGGAAAAGACCCTGATGCTAGGAAAGACTGAGGGCAGGAGCAGAAGGGGATGGCAGAGGATGAGATGGTTGGATGGCATCACCAACTCAATGGACATGGGTTTAAGCAAGCTCTGGGAGATGGTGAAGGACAGGGGAGTCTGGTGTGCTGCAGTCCACGGGGTCACAGAGAGTTGGACACAACTTAGCGACTGAATAACAACATTTGTTCCAGTTAAAAAAACAAAACAAAAAAAAGCTGCAGAAACACAAAATAGTCTGGATGCTGGTGTAGCCACGTCACCACCACCCAGAGGTGTTAGTATCTGCCCAGTGGGCATTTACTAGTCCACTCGGGGAGCTGACCGTCACGTCTCTTAACACTTTCCTTGCTTCACCTGAGGATCCCTTTGCCAGGCTTCCCCTTGGAATTCACCTGCCTCCGGAATAGGCAGAATAACGCCCCCATCCATCCAAAGACATACCCGTCCTGACCCCCCAGAACCTGTGAATATGTTACTTCACATGGAAAAAGAGGATTACATTTGCTAATCAGCCTGCCTTAAAATAGGGAGATTATCCTGGATCATCTGGGTGGGGCCAGTGTAATCTCAAGGATCCTTAAAAGTAGAAGAGGAAGACGGGAGCGCTGTCAGCAGGCTGTGTGCTGAGGATCTGACCCCCCACTGCTGGCCATGAAGATGCAGGGAGGGACAGGAGAGATCAGACACAGACTCTGCCTCAGAGCCTCGAGCAGAACATGCACCTGGGCCAGCACCTCGGTGTTAGCCCAGAGGAACTACGTGGTGGACTTCTAACCTGCAGGACTATAAGCTAACACACTGGTGTCCTTTAAAGTCACTGTTCCTTGCTGTTGTTCAGTCATTTAGTCGTGTCCCACTCTGCAGCCCACCAGGCCTCCCTGTCCATCACCATCTCCCAGAGTTTGCTCAAACCCATGTCCATTGAGTCGGTGATGCCATCCAGCCATCTCATCCTCTGTCACCCCCTTCTCCTCCCACCTTCAATCTTTCCCAACATCAGGGTCTTTTCCAATGAGTCAGTTCTTCACATCAGGTGACCAAAGTATTAGAGTTTGAGCTTCAGCATCTGTCCTTTCAATGGATATTCAGGGTTGATTTCCTTTGGATTGACTGGTTTGATCTCCTTGCAGTCCAAGGGACTCTCAAGAGTCTTCTATATTTCTGTTAAGTGTTATATTTAGGTTTTGGCTCAGTGTTAAAATTGTTAAAATAATTTAGTTCCCCAGTACTGCCTTCAGTCCTGTTTTTTACGCTATATAAGTTTTGTTTCATACTGTGATTTGACCAGAAAATGATTTTCTACATCTGAACCTATGTAAGTTATCAAAAACTATCAACAAAAATTGGCTACAGTTATCCAACAGACTTTGAGTGTACCTAATTATAATTATGTTGAGTCCTTATTTTAGCTCAGTTGGCTCGGTGGTAAAGAATCCACCTGTCAATGCAGAAGACGCAGGTTCGATCCCTAGGTAGAAGATCCAGAAGAAGGAAATGGCAACCCATTCCGGTTCTTGCCTGGGTAATTCCATGGACAGAGGAGCCTGGTGTACTATAGTCCATTGGGTTGCAAAAGAGTTGGGCATGACTTAGCAAATTCACAACAACAACAACCTTATTTTAGAGCCTCATCCACAAACATCATGAAGGATCAGATTAAATGCTTTGAAATTAACTTATGTCATGACTATATAATTCCCATTTTTAATGAGAGGATCAAAACAGAAGAATAGTATGACTTAGCTTTAATTTAGTTATACTGGTTCTTAGCAACCACTCTCTTCTAAACATTCATGCTGCTGCTACTGCTGCTGCTGCTAAGTCACTTCAGTCGTGTCCGACTCTGTGCAACGCTATAGACAGCCTCCCATCAGGCTCCCCAGTCCCTGGGATTCTCCAGGCAAGAACACTGGAGTGGGTTGCCATTTCTTTCTCCAATGCATGAAAGTGAAAAGTGAAAGTGAAGTCGCTCAGTTGTGTCCGACTCTTAGTGACCCCATGGACTGCAGCCTACCAGGCTCCTCCGCCCATGGGATTTTCCAGGCAAGAGTACTGGAGTGGGGGGCCATTGCCTTCTCCACTAAACATTCATAAAATATATTTAATGAAGGACTCTGGAGTTTTACTTTTCTGTTTTCAAGTTTTCACTGTCTTTTAACGATTTTTTTTTTTTTTTTTTAGAAAGCTGATGATCTATTATTTTTTCAATTTTTACAGTTTCACTGAGCTTATCAGCAATGCAGTAGGTCTCAGGTTCCCATAAGCAGCTGTGGGATGTAATTTGTGCCCAGAAACATGACCTTATTTGAAGTAGATAGGTGTTCGCTTACTGTCTCCTCAGCCATCTGGAGTTTCAGCTCTCTTCCTGTGCTGGTTTGCCTTCAGCACTCGAGCCCGTTTTCCGTACCGTAGAGGGAGAGAACACACAGACTAAGTCATCTCCTCTTCAGAGCATATAGTATTCTTTAGGTAAGTTGATCATTCAGAGCTTATAAAAACCTATGCAGGCCTGTTTCTCTGTGCCCTTTGATATATTCTCCACTCTGGTTAAATTTATCTGCCCATCGTCCCCTCTGGGGCACCTGGTAACTCTAGCTCTCAGTGATTTTTTCCTATGGTACTTTATCGTTTGCACCACGTGGTTTAACAATGGAGCAGGGGGTCCTCTTTATATTATTATTATTATTTGGTCTTAGAATAATGGTTGATTTGTTGACATTTTTGGTTCCCCTGCAAAGTTGGGGTTCTTGCTAAGCAAGACAATGAGCCACTCCAGAGTTAACTGTTGGTTGACTGAGTTTTTACCTATCAAATTTGTCTAGGTTTTCAAATATTTATCTTCTTGAGTAATTTTTCCATTTGGGGAAACACAAAGAAAGAATAGAATACTTGAAATCCTTCTCAAGGTAATGAAAACAATGATGGTAATTAGTAATAATAGCAAGTATTAAAAGCCAAATGAACTAAAACTACCTTTGGAAGTCATTCCCTTGTCTGACCTTCCACCAATCATTAGTCACTTCCCTAAGCCATTTATGAACAACCTCAGCCGCATTTAAGATGGCAGTGTAGGGACTTCCCTGGCGGTCCAGGCGTTAAGGCTTTGCCTTCCAATTCAGGGGTGTGGGTTCAGTCCCTGGTCTGGGAGCTAAGATCCCGCATGCATCATGGTCAAAAAAACACCGAAACAGAAAACAAATTCAGTAACGATGGTAGTTTGGAAATCTATCCTTCAAGACTATCGTTAAATCTATTGTTAAAGAGATTCTCTGTCCGCTTTGTTGGTCAAAGCTGTGTTTCTTGATTTGTTTTGCTGTACTCTAGAAAAAACTACCGATTTGAAATTCTTCAAAGTTACACCGGAGTTAAACCCTGACTTTAGAAACCACATCTCTCTCTTGGCATTCTTTTTAGCTTGTAGAAATGGTAAGCGCTTAAAAACAAAGAATAATAATAAACTGTTTCTTAGTAATAGATTTACATAATGGATTGTGTAATTTCAGGGTATTGATATCATGCAAAATAATGTACTGATTTGATGTCAGAAAAAAAACGCCCTAACAACTTAGCAGTTTTGTTCTTAAATTCTTGGCATGAAAAAGCCATGAAGAAAGGCTTTGGTCTCCAGCAAGTAAAAAAGCAGCATAAACAGACTCCTTTGTTCATCAGCAGCGGGCCTGGTGTTCAGCAAGCAAAACAAATTCTTTTTCTCTACATTAAATGCATGAAAAATTTGTGTCCTCATTTATTTTGTTTGACCAGCAACCTGTTCCATCTCGGTCTACGGCTTCTACGCTGTGTGTTCCCATGTGACTTGTTTGTCTAGAAATCTATTAATGAGATATGGGCATTTGGGTTGCCACCATGACAACCAGGCAGTATAGCTTGTTTGCTGTTTCCTAGAGACAGAGTCTCAGAAAGGAACATCGTCCCTGCAGTTACTTATTGAGTCCTGGAACCTGGTAACCATGGAAATGTAGATCAAGATGATGTGAATAAATTGTTTACCAGGTACACGCAGGCTGATAAGCAGCTGGCTCAAAGAGACGGTGGAACATGGCATGACCAGTGCATCACTTTGCAGTCGTCTTTTTATTAAAAAGATCTTATTTAGTATGCTCTCTGTTATAGGATTCCAGAATCCGTATTATCATCATAACTTTTCATCCATCCCTGAGAGGGGTTTAACGTCTTGCTTTTATTAGGTAGATTTTGTGCAGTGCATGGTGTGACCTTTCGTGGAAATATTAATGACAATGTTTGCATACTGTTGGACGCGTTTTCTCCTCAGCAGGGTTAGCCGCAACATTTACTGCCCACTGTCACCATGCACACAGACCTGGGGATTTAAGTTGGCACAAGAAACACCTGTTATATGGAAACCTGTGGCTGATCCATGTTGATGTATGGCAGAAGCCGACACAATATTGTAATCATCCTTCAATTAGAAGTAAACCAAGAAAAAGGAAGCAGGAAAAAAAGTTGTTAATCTCAGACTGTATCGATACAATTGAAGGGACAGTACATAAGGAAAACCAGGTGAACAAGAGGGTTGCCTGTGTCTAGCAGAGGAAAGTGAGATCGTTTTGTCTAGGGTGATGAGCTTTTTAGGGTTTTCGTCATGGTATCTTGAAGCAAGAGTAGAAGTAAGAGCAGACTGAATGACAGAGAACATTGCAAGGGTAAGAAACCAGGAAACAAATGTCTAGAAGAGCGGTAGAAACGATGCCTAGACTTCTGACGTTAAAGCTGGTTGAAGCTACTAGTGAGAAGTACAGCTGGAGAATTGGGGTGAATGTATATTTTCAGTAACACATTTTCACAGGTAGGTTTGTTTATTTAATAGATTTATTTTTGACCTCCATTTATTCACTTGCCCACAAATCCTAGGGCATTAAGAATATACTCTTCTGAATTTGTAACTAGAATGTCTTGGATATTTCAAGAAAAAAAAATGTATCACGTATAGTTTTCACTACTTGTCCTCCTCGGTTCTCCGACATCCTAGTTTCTAGGACGTTCTATCTCCCTTCTCCCATGTCTCACTGCCAGGTTTTCAATCAACATGGATTTCACTGTAGCTCTTTGAATTTCCTATTTAATCCATATTAAATAGGAGAAATAACATTTGTTTTCTTGATATATATATATATACACACACATACATATTTATGTATTTTTGGGGTAGAACTTAGTAGAGTGGCTGTGGTGGAGATTTGGTTTAAATTCAAGAAGCAGAAAAACTAAGATAAGATTTTTTAAAATTACTTGATGTATACAGGATCAAGGGAATTTTTTTAGAACTTAAATTCCCCAAAAGTGAAAAACTGTGCCAAGAAATGTGACCCTACAGAAATCTAGGGGACAAAGTCTGTTGTGAGCTTTTCTTTCCTTTGCAATAATTTTGACCAGCATTTAGGTCACTTGGGCAATAAAACTCAGAACACCAGTTTACACTTTTACCAAAAATAATTGCAGTGTAGAACCTCCCACAGATGCCATATGTCTCGGGCCATTTGGAAGAGTCAGGATCTGCCACATGCCAGACTCTCAGGAGGACACATCCTTGGCGTCCAGATGTCCTAGGTCTGGGTCTGGTGGGGACAGGGGCACCTTGCACCCAATGCGGGCGACGGGAGGAAGAAAGGGGCTGCTGGACGCAGATGTGGGAGCATGAGTGAGTTCTCAGTAGTGTCCGACTCTTTATGACCCCGTGGACTGGAGCCCGCCAGGCTCCTCTGCCCATGGGATCCTCCAGGTGAGAATACTGGAGTGACTGCCATTTCCTCCTCCAGGGGATCTCTTCCACCCAGGGATCGAACCAGCGTCTCCAGCATTGACAGGTGGATTCTTTACCACTGAGCCTCCTGGGAAAACCTGGGAGAGGACCGTTCAAAGGCGGGAAGCAGAAAATAAAGGAGTCTTGAAGTATGTGACTCAGGAGGCAGATAAGAGGGCAGTGTGCACCAAAGTCACCCGGCAGGAGGCTGCAGGGTTTGGGCTCAAACTGGAGGCCTGACCTCAACCCGTGGTTTCTGCCTGAGCCTCCAAGGCGAGCGGGGCGAGGTCTCCGCGGAGGAGGCACATCCCAAGAGCAGGGGCCTCCGGAGACGCGCAGCCGGGAGGGCCCACTCGCCCCGCCCCGTAACCCCGCCTCCTCAGGGCTTCCCCCCGTAACCCCGCCTCCTCGTAGCCCCGCCCACACGCTTCTCGGGGCCGAGAGGCGGGAGCGCGCGCGCCCGCAGGCCGCGTCTCGGGCAGCCCCGCCCCAGGTGCGTCGGGCGCGGGGCGGAGCGCGACTTCCGGCGCCGCGCCCGCCCCGCCCCGCCTCTCGCGGGCCTGCGGCGTCGGGGGCGCGCGCGGCCGCACTCTCGGATCCAGTTAGAAGCTGAGGTGCTCGCGGACCCCGCGGCCCGTCCGTGAGGTGAGGCGGGCGCTGGGGGCTGCGGCGTGGGAGGCCCCGCCCTGGAGCTGTCTCCCCTCGGGGAGGCGTGAGGGCTCAAGGAGGGTCCGGGCGAGCCGGGGGTCCGGGGCGCGGAACGGCCGAGCGGGCGCTGGGGGGCAGGATGGGCCCCGAGGCTCGAGGGTGCGTCCTGTGGGGGTGCTGCCCGCTCCCCTCCAGGGCTCGGGGCGTCCGGCCGCGGGACGGCCCCCGGGCTCGGCTGGACGGTCCCCATCCTCCGGCGTCGTTAGGAGGGGACGTGTGGAGAAGGACGGTCCTCTGACCCGGCCCCGAACGGGGTCCCCTGGGGGCTTGGTTGCCCCCAACCCCTCGCCTCAGGAGGACTGCGGAGGGATGCGCAGAGCCCGGGCGCAGTCAGGGGAGAAACACCCGATTCTCATTCCGAAAACGCCAGGACGGGCTCCAGGCGTGAAAGTACTTAAAATGCGAACGCTCAGGAGGCTGGAGGCTCTCCGAGCTGCAGCAAGGTTGCTCCTGGCTCCCAAGGCGTGGATGAGTGAAGTCGTTCAGTCGTGAACGACTCTTTGCGACCCCGTGGACTGTAGCCCACCAGGCTCCTCCGTCCATGGGATTCTCCAGGCAGGAATACTGGAGTGGGTTGCCATTTCCTTCTCCAGGGGATCTTCCCGACCCAGGGTTCGAACCCAGGTCTCCCGCATTGCAGGCAGACGCTTTAACCTCTGGCTCTTCTGATATCCTGGCCAAAGAGTTTTATATGTACATATGATATATAACTTTTTAACAGTTACCTGGTATTCTGTTGCATGAATGTGTCATAATGTATTCATAAGGCGTTTCTAAATAAATAAGTCTGGAAGAATCTACTTTCCAGGGAGGACGTCCTGGTTCTGCAGGAGCAGAAGGGGAGTCAGAGAGTGTATGTTGGACTCCCGGCCATAGGCGAGGTTCAGTATTATCTTACTCAGTCTCGCCGGCATCCTTCTGAGGTCGGAGGGGTTTTATTCCACGGGGCAGATGTGGAAAACGGTCCCCGCAAAAGATTAAGTCACTTATTTAGGTCCCAACTAGCAAGAATGGCTGAGATTCCAACCCAGGGATGCCAGACTCTAAGTTCTCATGGAATTTAGCAAAAATTCTTTTGCTTCCAACCAGAGAGCAATATTACATGTTTTTAGGGAAGACTCCATACAAAAGGACATTATTTAGGCAGTTAGGGCTTTTGGGGTGTTTGGGTTAAACGCTAACTTGTAAGGCATTATTGTTGTTGTTCAGTTGCTAAGTCGTGTTCCGACTCTTGGCAACCCCATGGACTGCAGCAAGTCAGGCCTCTTTGTCCTTCACCGTCTCCTGGATTTGCTGAAACTCATTTCCATCGAGTCAATGATGCTGTCCAACCATCTCATTCTCTGTCGACCCCTTCTCCTGCCCTCAAACTTTCCCAGCGTCAGGGTCTTTTCCAGTGAGTCTATTCTTTGCATCAGGTGGCCAAAGTATTGGGACTTCAACTTCAGCATCAGTCCTTGGAATGGATATTTAAGGTTCACTTCCTTTAGGAAATCAATTAATCCTCGAATATGTGCTGTTTAAGTGTATTTTCCTTCAGACAGGATTTAGTATAGGGAAATCTCACATTCAAGGCAAGAACAAATTTATTAATACAGATCTAGTTGAGTGTCTTTTATATTCCATATACTAAACTCTGTGCCAGAAATACCAAAATAAATACAATTTGTAACCTCTGCCCTTGAGTTTGAGAGGGATGATTGTATAAAAGAATTTCATAGCATTCTAATAAATTGGAATCTTTGCTAGTGTGTGAATTAACCAGATTAGGGTAGTTTTAAGCACAAGTTTTTAGGAACCTGTTATGTATACGAAAGGGCTTCCCTGGTGGCTCAGATGGTAAAGAATCTGCCTGCAGTGTGGGAGACCCAGGTTCAGTCCCTGAGTCAGGAAGATCCCCTGGCGAAGGAAATGGCAACTGACTCCAGTATGCTTGCCTGGAGAATTCCATGGACCATCCATGGGGTTGCAGAGTCAGACACAACTGAGCAGCTAACACTCTGTATAAGAAAAGGTACTGTGTGACTTATCATGTGGGTACCTTGGCATTATTTTCCCATTCAGTGAGAAATACTGTCAAAAAATTTAGGTTAAATCATATTGATGGTTATTATTTTCTTTTATCATTACACTACTTTCAGTAAATTTTAAAATGCTAGAGAAGAAGAGAACATTTATAATTTATCCCCCGTTAAGGGGCTTGATTTCAGTAGTGCTTTTATTTTATTAATTGAGGAGCCAGTGGTATGTGTAGCGGGGCAGGAATTTCTTTCAAGTCATCTGCCAAAGATGTTCTTAACCTCTTCTTCCAAAATTTAAATCTTAAATTAAAGGTACCATTAACACCAGATTCCATTTGGGCTTTATTGCTCAGAGACCTAGTGGAAACAGAGTCTCTAGTTTAGGCAGAAATGGTAACTTGCTGAAATGGGTTACATTGCCTCTGGCATGGCTGTAGGTGGGTGGATAGAAGGGGTCGTGGGGCATTTAGGAAATTTCTCCCAATGGCTTCAGTTGCTCAATAAAGTAGCAGTCAAAGTCATAATCTGAGGGTGGTGCCGTGGGTGGAAGTTTGAGGTTTGGAGATTAGAGTGAAAGGGCTAGTGAAATATGGGCTAAGTCGCTTCAGTCGTGTCCGACTCTGTGCAACCCCGTAGATGGCAGCCCACCAGGCTCCCCCATCCCTGGGATTCTCCAGGCAAGAACACTGGAGTGGGTTGCCATTTCCTTCTCCAGTGCATGAAAGTGAAAGTGAAGTCGCTCAGTCGTATCCGACTCCTAGCGACCCCATGGACTGCAGCCTACCAGGCTCCTCCGTCCATGGGATTTTCCAGGGAAGAGTACTGGAGTGGGGTGCTGTTGCCTTCTCTGAGTGAAATATGGGATATTCCGGTAATTAAACAGTTCTCAGATATGAAAAGTGAAGTCAAGGAAGTAGCGATGAGCAAAATAAAAGTATTTAATCTAACTTTGCACACAAGGTACTTGACCATCCGTGTCCCGGGTTCACTTTGCCTGGCTTCTGCCTTCTTGGCAGGTCCCCCTGTTCTTTACACGGGGCTTCCTGGGTGGCTCAGACAGTAAAGAATCCACCTGCAATGCAGGAGACCTGGATTTGATCCCTGGCTAGGGAAGATCCCCAGGAGAAGGGATAGGCTAACCACTCCAGTATTCTTGGGCTTCTCTGGTGGCTCAGATGGTGAAGAATCCACATGCAATGCAGGAGACCTGGGTTTGGTCTCTGGGTGGGGAATAGCCCCTGGAGAAGGGAGTGGCTACCCACTCCAGGATTCTTGCCTGGAGAATTCCATGGACACAAGAGCCTGGCGGGCTGAGCCACTAACACTTCCACTGTTCTTTACACAGGTCAAGCCACTTGCAGAGTCTAGTTTTTTTCATTCTTTTTTCTCTGCCTGGAATTTGCATTCCACTCTTCCCCATGCGCTTTCCCCAGTTGCACTTAACACATTATATTAAATCTTGTCTGCAAAGTCAGTAACAGTGTCTAATACTTCCTTTTTTTTTAATGTTTGCTGAGTAAACCCCTCAGTAAATGTTTAATGAGTATGCCACTTTTCTTCCTCCTTTAATCTGTAAACAGCGGTCAGCAGACTTTTCCTGTAAAGAGGCAGCTAATAAATACTGTAGATCTTGTGGACTGCACTGTCTCTCTCTTCACTACCTGACTTTGCCATTGTCACACAAAAGCGGGGGTAAGCTGTGTAGAAACAAGTGAGCGTGGCTCCATTCCAGGAACCCTTTATTTATAGACTCGAGATTGGAATTTCATATAATTTTAACATGTCACAAAATATTACTGTTCTTTGATTCCCTCCCACCTCAACCCCATACATTTAAACAAGTGAAAAACAGGCTTAGCTCCCAGGCTGTACACACGCAGGCTTTGGGCTGCATTTCACCCCCTCATCCTCCACTGTACTTTGCAGACCTTTGATTTGTAAAGACAGTGAATCTCGATAGAGGGATTTGCAGTGAGATCATACTGGTTTTAGTATTATCATTAGTGGTAGAGAAGCAAAGATAAAGAAGGCAGTCTTCTTTGTCAAGGATTTCATGGTCAAGTTCAAGATTAAGATGTAGACAGATAACGATGACACAATATGGTAACTGCAGTAACAGTTTATTGATTGGAACGAAGGAGTCATAACTAGTTCTGCTTGGTTAGATCAGAAGTTACATCTAATGGTCCTCTGCTGGGGACTTGGGAACATTTTCAGCTAAGATCCTTTCCAAGAATCTTTGCAAACTTGCTGAGAAGGTGACTGACCACATCTTTTGCCAGGATGGCTATGAACTTCAAGATGACTCAATTCCTCTGTTTTGTAGGATGTAATTTCATTTGTTGTTCTCAGAAATAAAATTAATACATTCCAAATGATTTTTTCCTAACAGTTATTTCCAAAGGTCGTGCACATATTTTTTATTGCTTTGAAAAAGGTGAAATATATTTCATAGTGCATCTAATGTAGTAATCAATGTTTGTTTAATACATTAATGAATTTCTGATATTGAATTTTGGGCCTTGTAACATTTAGTCTTTAAGTCAATTATTAATGCATTAGAAAAGGAAGATGGCTTTAGTGGGCTTTCAGTATCCTTGCCACTTATTAGATTTACTCTGAGTCATTTCTCTCTGGGAAAAATATATGGCCATTAGCATCACTGATGCCATCTTGTACCGTTACAGTCGATCCTGTGCTATCCCCTCCCTGACCCAGGACTGAACTGTGCAGAGGGTCACTTCTCTGTTGTTAAGGGCTTTGCAGTTACTAGAAACTGTTTAGTAATCATTAGGATCAGGTGCCCTGTGTGCTCCATTAGTCCGTGAGTCTCGTTGCTCATTCGTGAATCTTGACTTAGAAATGCACGTTCCATTATCCAAGCACCTACCTCCATTCCCTTCGCCAGGAGATCTTCCCCACCTGGACCAAACCTGAGTCTCCTGCATCTCAGGCAGGGCCACCAAGGAAGCCCCACCTACCACCACTCTAGGGTAACTGTAAAGTTGTCCCTGTCGCCCCAGGAGTGCAGATTGCA
Source organism: Bos indicus (assembly GCF_029378745.1). Taxonomy (NCBI): domain Eukaryota; kingdom Metazoa; phylum Chordata; class Mammalia; order Artiodactyla; family Bovidae; genus Bos; species Bos indicus. The sequence goes on from NC_091778.1 coordinate 62,496,339, forward strand.
AATGCTTCCAGGTTGCCACCCCCTCTCCTGACCCCAGGCCCACCATGTGAGAAAGTTACCCTGTAACAAACTGATCCACTGATGACACAGAGCTTCCTGCCTCGTTTCTTGGTTTCAAGATAGCTTTCTCGGTTCTGTGAGCACTTTTTGTCCCCTCCATCCTTCAACAGGAAGTTGAATGTTATTACACCTTCAGGGATAGTGGGTGTTTAAAACTTACCTAATTATCATTTTATGCTCTATAACATATCAATACATTCCCCAGACATACTGTGGAGCAATGGAAAGTAACTTCAGAGGTTTATAAAAATAATTTTGTGCTCTTATTTCCTTGTCTTTGTCATAGTTCTTTAGCCAGTTCTTTTTTAGTTGAGAATTTGCCTTTGTTAAAGAGTTTTCAAGGTACTGTATTGGAAAGACTTGGGAACTGGATCAAGTATTATGAGTTTTCCAAAAAAGTACGATTTGTTAAAAACATGCCACGAAAAGACTTATTGTCCTTTAATTGTCAACTTATGCTTCTAAGGATCATTTTCTAGTTTATGTTGCAAAAGAGAAGGTCTTAGGTGTGTTGTCTACTCAAAAAGCCGCTTTCTGTGGTTGTCTGTCCTCTCTTTAGGATGCCTGGGGCTTGTGTGAACTGTGTTCCTAGTGGGGGAACTTCTGGATGTTGGCTCTCTGCTTCTTTTCCACTTGCAGCCAGTGATAAATGGGGGGCAGGCCAGGCATCCGTCAGTCCCTTTCTCTTTTGTCCTTTTGAAGGCCACCACGTAGACTGTGGGCTTCCAAGGTGGCTCAGTGGTAAAGAATCCTCCTGTCAATTCAGGAGACTCAGGTTCCTGGAAAGGGGCATGGCAACCCACTCCAGTATTCTTGCCTGGAGAATCCCATGGACAGAGGAGCCTGGCGGGTACAATCCATGGGGTTGCAAATGAGTTGGACACGGCTGAGTATACACACGTAGGCTATAATGTTTTGAATAATCAAGGTGCATCATAGTGTAGAAAGAGGAGGAACTTAGAACTTGATGCTAAACACAGGTTTTCTTTGGGACCAAGAACAGGTGCAGCACAAGTTTTAAAGCTTTTAAAGACATCCCCTTGCTGGCCACGCCTCATCTCTAGCTTTTCAGCCCCCTTTCCAGCTGTGCCCTCCTGTCAGAAGAACCACTTTCATGTCCTCTCTGCGGGGAGGATCCCCAGCTTTCAGGAAACCTCCCTGCCCCACCAACCTGTAGGGCTTGGTTTCAGCTCAGACAGGTCTCTTTATCTTTGGCCCAGATCTTCAATGTAGACGGCACTGCCTTCCCACACTCCACCCCCACCCCGAACCCTCTTTCCCAACCTGCTAAACAGTGGGGACAAGGGGGCACCCTGGGGACTTGGGATTATCCTGCCAGTCTGGCGTAGGCTCCCCTCTTCTGTTGCTTTTCCTTCTGTCCTCTTGACAGAAGGGAACCCCCAGAGACATTGTGGTCCTCACACTTGAAGAAGCTGCACGGCATCTCCCCACACCTGTGATGTGCGGGTGGCTCTCACGGCCCTTGGTGCTTCCCGTCCCGATGCAGAGCCACCCTCCCGGGTTGACCACCCCCACCCCCTGGCCCTTTTCATGGTGCACCTGATTAGACCAGCGTGGCTGTGCGCGTGGGCGCAGGGGCGGGCAGATAAGATCAGAGTTGTGTCAGCTTACAAAAACCTGACTCCAGCTTTGAAGTTCCCAGTTAGATGCACGTGAAAAGTTAATCGACATTAAGAATGTTTCTTTTGAGTTTTCAAACAGCCCAGCCAGGCACTTCATATCTCAAAAAAAACAAGCAGTTAGTTGATTTTCCTTCTTTAAGATGTTTTGTTTTCCACCACAAAATTACCAGAGCTAATCAATGAATATAGTAAAGTTGCAGAATATAAAATTAACACACAGAAATCCCTTGCATTCCTATATACTAACAATGAGAAAACAGAGAAGGAAACAATTCCATTCACCATTGCAATGAAAAGAGTAAAATACTTAGGAATATATCTACCTAAAGAAACAAAAGACCTATATATAGAAGACTATAAAACACTTGGTGAAAGAAATCAAAGAGGACACATAGATGGAGAAATATACCGTGTTCATGGCTCAGAAGAATCAATATAGTGAAAATGAGCATACTACCCAAAGCAATCTATAGATTCAGTGCAATTCATTTCCCTATCAAGCTGCCAATGGTATTTTTCAGAGAACTAGAACAAATAATTTCACAATTTTAATGGAAATACAAAAAACCTCAAATAGCCAAAGCAGTCTTGAGAAAGAAGAATGGAACTGGAGGAATCAACCTGCCTGACTTCATGCTGTACTACAAAGCCACAGTTATCAAGACAGTATGATACTGGCACAAAGACAAATACAAATATAGATCAATGGAACAAAATAGAAAGTCCAGAGATAAATCCACCCACCTATGGACACCTTATCTTTGACAAAGGAGGCAAGAATATACAATGGAGAAAAGACAATCTCTTTAACAAGTGGTGCTGGGAAAACTGGTCAACCACTTGTAAAAGAATGAGACTAGAACACTTATGTACACCATATACAAAAATAGAACACCATATACAAAAATAAACTCGAGACGGATTAAAGATCTAAACATAAGACCAGAAACTATAAAACTCCTAGAGGAGAACATAGGCAAAACACTCTCCAACATAAACCGCAGCAGGGTCCTCTATGACCCACCTCCTAGAATATTGGAAATAAAAGCAAAAATAAACAAATGGGACCTAATTAAAAGCTTCTGCACAACAAAGGAAACTATAAGCAAGGTGAAAAGACAGCCTTCAGAATGGGAGAAAATAATAGCAAACGAAGCAACAAAGAATTAATCTCAAAAATATACAAGTAACTCCTGCAGCTCAATTCCAGAAAAATAAATGACGCAATCAAAAAGTGGGCCAGAGAACTAAACAGACATTTCTCCAAAAAAGACATACAGATGGCTAACAAACACATGAAAAGATGCTCAACATCACTCATTATCAGAGAAACGCAAATCAAAACCACAATGAAGTACCATTTCACGCCAGTCAGAATGGCTGCTATCCAAAAGTCTACAAGCAATAAATGCTGGAGTGGATGTGGAGAAAAGGGAACCCTCTTACACTGTTGGTGGGAATGCAAACTAGTACAGTCACTATGGAGAACAGTGTGGAGAGTCCTTAAAAAACTGAAAATAGAACTGCCATATGACCCAGCAATCCCACTGCTGGGCATACACACTGAGGAAACCAGAATTGAAAGAGACACATGTACCCCAATGTTCATCGCAGCACTGTTTATAATAGCCAGGACATGGAAGCAACCTAGATGTCCATCAGCAGATGAATGGATAAGAAAGCTGTGGTACATATACACAATGAAATATTACTCAGCCATTAAAAAGAATACATTTGAATCAGTTCTAATGAGGTGGATGAAACTGGAACCTATTATACAGAGTGAAGTAAGCCAGAAAGAAAAACACCAATACAGTATACTAACGCATATATATAGAATTTAGAAAGAAGGTAACACGTGCTGGGATTCATGGGGTCGCAAAGAGTCGGACACGACTGAGCAACTGAACTGAACTGAATGATAACCCTGTATGCGAGACAGCAAAAGAGACACAGATGTATAGAACAGTCTTTTGGACTCTGTGGGAGAGGGCGAAGGTGGGATGATTTGGGAGAATGGCATTGAAACATGTAAAATATCACATGTGAAACGAATCGCCAGCCCAGGTTTGAGGCATGATACAGGGTGCTCAGGGCTGGTGCACTGGGATGACCCAGAGGGATGGAATAGGGAGGGAGGTGGGAGGGGGGTTTGGGATGGGGAACACATGTACACTCATGGCGGATTCAAGTCAATGTATGGCAAAACCAATATTGTAAAGTAAAATAAATACATTTTTTAAAAAATAGAAAAAAGATGTTTTCATTCTCAGAGTAGTGTGTCTTTTTTCAGGCTGCTACAAAGAAAGTAATGTCCGCTGGTTTGTAAACAACCAAAAAAAAAAAAAAAGGATGTTTCACTTTAATAACTTGAGTAGATAGAAGGTCAAAGTTATTGACATTTACATTTTTCACATGATTAGAGTTTTAGAATATTAGAATCATGAGATTTTTCTTGTTGTTGTTCAGTCACTAAGTCATGTCTGACTCTCTGCAACCGTGTGGACGGTAGCCCACCAGGCTCCTCTGTCCTTGGGATTTCCCAGACAGGGTACTGGAGTGGGTTGCTATTTCCTTCTCCAGGGGATCTTCCCGACCTAGGGATCGAACCTGGGGCTCCTGCACTGCAGGCAGATGCTTCACCACTGAGCCTCCTGGGAAGCCCTGCTCCCTGAGAGACTTGAGCACAAAGTGATGGAGGGCACTCTGGCTGAGGAAGAGCGATGGGGAGGTAATCCATCTGGGATGGAGCTCGGGGCAGGAGGAGGACGGGGGAAAGCACCTTCTGCTGAAGAAGGGACTGTGTGTGTGTGCAGCAGGACTGTGTGTGTGTCAGTGTGTGCGTGCAGCAGGACTGTGTGCGTGCACATCTGTGTGTGTGTCAGTGTGTGTGTATGTGCAGCAGGACTGTGTGTGTGTCAGTGTGTGCGTGCACATCTGTGTGTGTGTCAGTGTGTATGTGCAGCAGGACTGTGCGTGCACATCTGTGTGTGTGTCAGTGTGTGTGTGTGTGTGTACAGCAGGACTGTGTGTGTCAGTGTGTGTGTGTGTGTATGCAGCAGGACTGTGTGTATGTGTCTGTGTGTGTGCATCTGTGTGTGTGTGTGTGTGTGCAGCAGGACTGTGTGGGTCTGTGTGGGTCTGTGTGTGTGCATGTATGTGTGTACAGGACTGTGTGTGTGTGTGTGCATCTGTGTGTGTGCAGCAGGACTGTGTGTCTGTGTGTGTCTATGTGCGTCTGTGTGTGTGCAGCAGGACTGTGTGTGGGTCTGTGTGTATGTGTGTGCAGGACTGTGTGTGTGCGCGTGTTTGTGCGTGTGTCAGTGTGTGTGTGTCTGTGTGCGTGTGTGTGTATGTGGCTGCAGTTGTGGCATGCAGGATCTTGTTCCCCAACCAGGGAGCAAACCCCAGTCCCCTGCGCTGGGAGCACACAGTCTTAACCACCTTACCACCAGGGAAGTCCTGGGACTTTGCTTTGGAAGAAAGGGGCAAATAGGCTGAACAGACACCAGCGTGACTTCTTTGCTTAGTTGTCTTGTGTCATCTTCTGCAGAGATGCTTCCCTGTTAATCTTACTTTTTAAGCCACTTGAAAACCTTTGCAACAGCAGTCCTCAGCTTTCTGCCGCCCTGCACGCTCACGCCCGTGGGTGCCCTGCCCTTCGTGGGTGGGGAGGTGGGCAGGCGTGGAGCGTCTCCCTGGGTTACTGCCGCGCTTCGCTTGGACAGTCTTGGTTACCCTTGGGAGCGTCCTAACCATGGAGTCAGGAGCATGTTATCCTGTTACGCTGGTTGAGTCCATTGATAGCAGAGACAGAAACTGTCTGGTCTGGCTGCCTTCAGGGTAAATGAAATACTTTGGGTGGGTATCAGGGCATTTCACATACTCCAAGGAAGAAGAATCAAGTTTTGGGCACAGTAGATACCAAACCTTTGGGGAAAACTTAGTACCAAGAACGTATGAACTCTCTTAGGTGTTTCTATTACTCTGTTCCACGATCCCCAAGCCCTGCTCTCTTAGTTAAAACTTCCATGCTGCCAGAAGAAGATTTAATTGGCACAGCTCAGTGGCAGTAGGGGTGACGGTGATGGTTTAAGAAGCCCTGACTGCGGTGGGCAGGTGCAGAGGTTTCTGGACTTCAGGCAAGGCCATCAACTCTAATTGAGTTCAGGGAGCACTTCTCAAAGGAGGAAAACTACTGGGAGTCCCATCAGCTGCCTTACGAGGGGCCCATTCTCTAAAAACAAAGAACAAAGCATGCAGCGTTCAATTCGAATGAATAATTCAGTGGCACCCACTACGCTAAATCAGTGTGCTTTGCGGAGGACTTGAGGCTGTTCTTGCTGCTCTGCTGGTTAGTGTTTCTATGTTTGTTTTGTAGGAAGTCATCCTTGAACAAGTATGACCCATCTGCCTGTCTCCCTCCCAGTCCCCTCCTTCCATTCTTCCTTTCTTTCATCAGCCTCGAGAAGATTACCAGTTCTTTACAGAATCTGATATAACATCCATGAGGCTGTTAGAAGAATTTATTTTTAGTGTATCTTCCTTTCCTGACTGCTTTAATTTTGCTTTTTTTAATTTACTCATTTCTTATTTTTACAGTATGTCTAATTGTGTAATTTGTTTTTTTTTCCCCACTGTCTAAAGAACACATATTGATGGGAAAATAGAAAAAAAGCACAGAGAAAAGTTGTCTGTAATCCAGTCGTTAAATTAAAAAAATAACCCTTTTGTCTGTCTTCTGTACCTGTAAAGAGGATGTTTATTTGATCCCAACTTTAGTTATGTATATTGACTTTTGGGGGTTAAGATGAGCTGCCTCTAAAAAGTCGCCTGCTTTTTATCTAGGAGGAGATGGCCAGCCAGCCTGGAATAGATGGTGCTTGTTGTGGACGGGAGTCATCCCAGTGGCTCCCATCAGATGCGTTTATATAAAGCAAGGCAGCGAATTCTGCCCCGGAAGGAGGCTTAGCAGAACTGTCTGGGCGTCTCCTCCGAGCTGCCCGCTCAATGCCTTTTAGTTTGCAGGCATTCTGGGTTATAGGGGCAAGCAGATGGGGATAAGGCCCCTGGAGGGAACCAGTGGGGGGCTGGCCACTCTGATTGCTGCTTTCACATAGCCTCTCTGAAGAGCAGAGATAGTTCCAACAGAGGTCCACTCGCAGAAGGGCCCCTAGAGGATCAGCTTACCCTGGGAGTGGGATACTGGGCCTGTGATGCGGTGGTTTAGGTCATACAGCTCAAAAAAAAAAAAAAAGGTGAGGTTTTTTCTGTCGCTCCAAAGTAAAACCCCTGACTCACTAAGCGCTTTCTCCCCTTCTGCTCCAGCAACCAACTGTCCACATTCCATTTCTATGGATGTGTGTGTTCTGGAAATGTCATGTAGATGGGCTCACGCTTGACCTCTCATGTCTGGCTTGTTAAGCGCTCACTGCAGCGTTCCGGAGGCTCACCCACGTCGTAGCGTGTGTGAGTGCTTCACTCCTCTTTGCGCTGAACAGTGAGTCGTGTGTGCGCACCGCCTCCACTTGTCCCCCGCTCTGTTGATAGACATTCAGGCTGTTTCCGTGTCTTGGCAGTTCTGACCCTGCGTGCACACGCATTTGTCTGTGCTCCTGTTTCCAGTTCTTTTGGGTGAATACCTACAAGTGGAGGAGTGGAGTCACACAGGAATTCTGGTTTCCCCTCGGGGACCAGCGGCAGTGTTTGTCTCAGCAGCGCCACCTCTCTGCGCCCCGCCAGCTCTGTACGAGGACCGCCCCCGCCCCCACCCCCGTTAGCCCCGGAGTTTCTTACGAGAAATTTGCTCTCATTCGGAGCATCACTGCCCTGTAGCAAAGCACGTGGTTAATCTCCGGCTGCTCTCAGGATTTCTCTGTCTTTCACTTTTAGCAGTTGGGTTATGATGTGTCTAAGTGTGGACTTCTTCAATTTATCCTGTATGGGCTTCGTCAAGCTTCTTGAAACTCAGGCTTTTCATCTCTGGCCAGATCGTGGAAGTTTTTAGCCATTAATTCTTTAAGTATTTGTCCAGCATTAACACACTTCTCCCTCTCTGGCCATTTGAATGTTAGACTCTTCCTATCTCAGTTCTCTGAGAAACGATACTGTTAATTGTTTAAAAACAACACACACAGCTTGTTCTCTCTCTTTTTGAGACTGAATAGCTTCTCTTGTTATGTCAGGTTTACTGACTGTTTTCCTCTTGTCTCCATTGTGCTGTTGAGCCCTTTCTGTGGATTTGCCTTGTTACTGTGTTTTCCTGTTCTGAAATTACTACTTGGTGCTGCTTTTAAAGTGTTGTTTCTTTGCTGACACTTGGGTTGTTTTCGAGAGGGAAATGAGTGTTTTCTTTCATTGTCTTCTTACCATTGTTTGCTGGAGTACCTCTTAAACAGCTGCTTTAGGGTTTTTGTCAGATAATTTGAAAATCTGGGTCACCTTGGTATTGGCATCTATGGGTTTTCTTCTCCTAACAGAGTTGGTGTTTTCCACACGCCTCATGAGTGGAACGATGCTGGGTGGTGTGAGACCTCGAGTTTTGTTTTCATCCTGCAGAGAACATTGGTGTCTTCTGCGAACATGCCATCCACCTGGTTAGGTTCGGGTCTTAAGTTTCTGCCCACAGTCTGTGAGCTTCGGGTCTAATTTCAGTTTAGTTTTCAGAAGCCTCTGCAGTGCAGCTGGGATCTGCCCGCGTGTGCCACCCAGCTACCCGTCTGCATCTGGGCAGTGGTCTGCTTCCCTAAGCTCGTCTGCCCATTTTCCCTCCCTGCTGCTTTCAGATTCCCAGTGGGCCCTCGCTGGTTTCACAAGCTGCTGTTTACCTTTCAGAACCTTCTCATTTTGTTCAGTGCATCCTGTCCAGGTAGGAGAGATGGTGTGGAGTGTGCTTAACTATCTGATCTGCGACTCAGACATCTGTCTGTCTGTTTTTAACATTAAGAATGGCCTAGACGTGACTGTGTGGTTGCAGTATTTTTTCCCTCTACTCTCCCTTCTCCAGTAAACTAGCCTAGAAAATATGGCGACTGCAGTTCGGGAAGACGGGGTCTGGAGGCAGACGAGAACGCTGCTCCTCAAGAATTACCTGGTGAAATGCAGGACCAAGAAGAGCAGTGCTCAGGTGAGCTGCTCAGCCACCGTGCATCACTGCAGCATGTCTCACCTCACTGTGTCCTGTCTTTAAGAGATGATTTGTTCTGCTGCATGCACTTTTATTATAATGTTGCTTGCGAAGTGAAAACTTACTGTGTTAGCCTCAGAAAAAAATATCTAAGTTATCCAACGTTTTCTAAATGTCAAAAATGTTGATAAGTTTCCAAATTTAGTGACTTTCATGTCAGTGCTTGATTTTGAACCTCAAGGCATGTATTTCCTGTTTCATGAGGTGAAAAATAAATTCTGCAAATAACTTCCTGGAACATTATTCCACATTTCCTCCCCATGGCCTCCCATCTTTCGGACTCTGGGTTGAATTGGCCAGGATTACTACAATTATGTCACATATCCGTCTCCACAAGCATACATCATTTTATTATATATTTATTTGTTTAGCATACATTGATCTAAGAGATAAAAGGAAGTAAGAACTCTGGACGACCAGTCAATAATGATTTTAAAGGACAGAATGGTATTATTCTTTTGGCAGAACAATTAAACAGCAAGATGAAACAGTAAATAGTTCATCCCCATTAAAGGCAATTATTGAATGTAACTGAGTATAGTTTTAGGAGTAGAAATCTAGGTATAATTAAACATAAGTCTTAATTCAGACTCAAAAACATTTTTATGGTGTCTTTGAGTTATAGATAATTGGTAAGTCACTTTAAAGTTATATATGAATAAATTTATTATTATATTTGATATTATTAATCTCAGATGTTTAAATACTAGCTTTTATGTCACTTAAATATATTATGGTGACTTGAATTTTAAAATATTTTAGTGAAATTGAATGTAAAGGAAAAATTATTGCTGTTGGGTTTGGTTCAGCACAATATATCTTTTAGGATAGAAGTGCTTTTACTTTTTGTGCTTAAGAAAGGAGACCCAAGTTCTTCATGTTTTTTTCTTAGTATTAGTTATATTCATAGAAAGCTTGATGACTTTTGCTGCCTTTGTTATGCTTTGTAATCATTTTGTTTCCTGTGTTGCAGGAAATTCTTTTTCCACTGTTTTTTTTGTTTTGGTTAATATTAATTAGCATGATGCATCCAAATAAGAAATATGAAGAAGTGCCTGATGTAGAACTCAGTGCCCTGGACACGTCCGTCCTCACCAACGTCGTGCTTGGATTCACGCCCGCGACTAACATCACGAGGAGCGTCATGCAGAAAGTGTCTGTGGATCACCTTCTTGACGGTACTGTGAGCTGGCGTGGGTCCTGTCCCTTACAGACAGCCTCTTTTGTGTTGTGCTGTTTGCTTTATTGAGTAAATACCGTTCTTAACATTTAGGTATATATCCTTTAACCATACAGAGTTTTAAAAAAATGTTAACGTCATTTGATTCTACTGGCCTGTGTTTCTTGTGAAACTTTCATTTATAGTATACTCTATGTTTTAATATTTTATATCATGGGCCATTTATAAAGCAAGCATATTCGTATAGGATAAAATAAGCAATACTGGGTTTAAATGTCAATTTTTATTCAAAGAAGAGTTGTATCATAGTTACCAAAATATGTATTTTGTTTCTGAGAAGGATTGTGGAATTTTCTTCCTAAGAAGGAATATTTGAAAATAAAGTATCCATTCATTTATCAAGGAGTTATTTCATGGTTTCACTTGAGATAGGTAAATGAACTACATATATTACATGTAAAGTGTATGCTCTAATTTATCATGTTAATAGCTTATGTGTTACACTGACACATAACTTATGTATAGTCAAATGACAGATAAGAAAGAAATAGTGTCTGTAAAATTGCACAACTTTGATGTTTGTTACTTTTTAGTTTGGTTTTTAGAAGAGCTGTATTCATTATCTAAGAAGTTAGAGCATTCAACAAATGCTTATAAAATACTACATTCATCAAGTATAAAGGTAAATTTGGTCTGTTGTACTATAATAAACTATTCATGTATTTGAGCTAGTTTTGTTTTGTTATTTTATAGTCGTAACTATTGAAGAATATGCAGATGAAAAAGAATTGGTAACATCTAGTCTTTCCAAGTCTGACACCTTTGTAGGCGTTGTGTTCAAAGACTTCATGTCCTACGAGCTCCGGTTTTTTCCTGATACGATTCCAGTATCTTCTGTTTATATGGATTCAAGAGGCAAGTAGCCCTAAATGGTCCATGAAAATCAATTAAATGCATGTCTTTATTGCTCTTAGTTCAAATGCAAATTTTGATGGAGTCCTACATTGGAATTTCCAACTATAATTATTCAGATCAGAAGACTGTCAACTCTAGCATGAGAACATGTGTGTATATCTGTGTATCCACAGCTACATATATAATATGAAGTATAATTTATACTGTGCTTCCCCAGTGGCTCAGTGGTTAAGAATCCACCTGCAGTTCCATTCCTGGATTGGAAAGAGCCTCTGGAGAAGGGAATGGCAACCCACTCCAGTATTCTTGTCTGGATTATACCACGGACAGAGGAGCCTGGCAGACTATAGTCTATGGGGTTGCAAAGAGCCTCATACTACTTAAGTGACTTAGCAGTCATGCACGTGTAATTTATATTAAACAATTTTATCTTGAGTTATATGACTTTCTAAGTCTATGTTCTTTTCTCCACATAATTGTTTTTGTACATGGTATGGTACATATTTTAAAATCTCAAGTTCTTCCACCAATAAACTTTATTAATTCTATGTTTGAAACATGGAAAACAGCCTTCAATGCCTAAGCCTCTGAAAAAATAATTATCAACCAAAAACATTTATTGAAACAATGTTAAAGTCACTATATTAAGTTTTATATTTGTGACTTGATTCCAAAAAGCCTTCAGATAATTTTCTTTTTTTTCTGTGCTCTTCACTTGGACCTGCCTTTGCATCTGGAAAGCTTTTAAAGCTGATAATTCATTGTAAAATGACTTACCTTAAGCCAGAAAAGTGACTTGTTTTAAAAAACCTCATTGGAAAAGACCGTGATGCTGAGAAAGATTGAAGGCAAAAGGCGAAGGGGGCAGCAGAGCATGAGGTGGTTGGATGGCATCACAGACTCAAAGGACATGAGTTGAGCAAGCTCCAGGAGATAGTGGAGGACAGAGGAGCCTGGCATGCTGCTGTCCCTAGGGTTGCACAGGGTCAGACACGACTTAGCCCCTGAGCAGCAGCCACTGATTTATTTGCTTCCATTTGTGTGCATTTACTACTCAGTATCCTAAAACACGTAACTCTCTGATTTCAAACATTTCAAATAAACAGTAAGGGGTGTGATAGACTTTGTTTGCCTTTGGAGGGCAGTTGCTCTTTTCAGAGCTTTTCGTTGCTTCTGTCAGAGCTGGATCAGCTGTGTCGCTCTGGTTTCTGTCAGAGCTGGATCAGCTGTGTCGCTGTGGTTTCTGTCAGAGAGGGATCAGCTGTGTCGCTGTGGTGACCCACTGGGCGCTGCCTCCTTGTGCTGAGCCTTACCTCTCATGCGTTTCCTCTGTAGCTGGCTGTTCCCCATCGTGTGACGCCGTCCAGTTCTGGTCCTCAGGGTTCACAGTTCTGCAGGCCTCGATAGACGCAGCCATCATACAGGTAAAGGTGCTGAAGGAAGGCAAGGGTTCATACCATGCCCCACGTCTTCACCGGTGAAGTTCATTTCACTGCTGTCACGTGTACCAAATTACATCACGCAGGTCAGCTCCTTTACAAAAAAAGAGAAGGAAGAAGCCATATTTTCTGATTTAATTTTTTTTGAAACCCACTTTTGTTTCATGGTCTCCAAGCACACTGTTCAGCACTCTGTATGCCTGTGTTATCCTGTCTGTGCTGTCTGTAGGCAATATTTATGAAAGGCCTGTATTTGCAGATTTTTCCCCTTGAATAAGAATAACTTAGTTTAAAGAAGTTACCTTTATTATCTTAATCATAGTGGTCGATCTTATTTTTAACAGATATTTGTCACTCGTCTGCAAAACGTTGTTTCCCCCTTGTGTACTAGCACCAGCCCATTGAGTCTTGACACCTCTGTGAGGCTGGGGCTCTGTCTGCATTTCATTTATGCACTTGACACACAGGAAGATGAAGTGGCTTTCCAAGCCTCAGTCGATCAGTGGCAGAGCTAGTTCAGACTGTGGCTGTTGGGCTCTCGTTCCTGTGTTTTAGTAGTATACTGCCACTCCAGTTGTTGTGTATAAATGTTGTGTTTAGACTCTGAAGACCTGACCCAGTGTTTCTCGTTTTAGTAGAAATGAACCGCAGACCTTGGGAGGGAGCCCTGTCACTGTCGGTTGTTAGACTGCTACACGTGAAATGACTGCAGAAGTAATGCTTACTGGACAGGGCCGCTGTTAGAGCCGCATGAGACGATACACACGTGTCCTGCGGGCTCTCCCAGCATGGCAGGAACGTATCGTAGATACAGTGTTCAGTAACACACAGGCGCAGGCTGATGACTGTGAAATAAGTAGAGGGCATGTTGCCTTGACGGTGCTGAAGTACCTGTTTGTGTTTTGGCCAAAGACCTTGGCTGCCACAGCCCAGACCTCACCACACGAACAGGTGCAGCAGAGCTCCTTGTAGCCGTTCACGTGAACAAGAGGCAGAAGAGTGTCATAGGGCATGCATAGTTCTATTATCCTGTCTCTATGCATGCTGCATATGTATATATATTTGTAAACAATAGAACTTACTACCTAAAAGAACATTTTTTAAAAAGAGAGTTATTCTTTCATGGCACTTGTCATCATTCTTTAACTCCTCAATTTTATAAACATGTATTTTTATTAAGTTGCATACATAACTGTCACTAAAGATGGTTATTGTGCAGTTTTATTTTCTTTGACAAATTATTTAATAAAAACATGTGTACTTCCCAACTTCAAACTTTAAACTTTCTGACGTGCTTCCAGAATGCGTGACAGCAATGCTCTATGCAGTACCGTGATACTGGGGGCGGCCACTTTGTTTCTGGTACATAGTGTTCTGAGGCTTGTGTTTGCAGTAGGTTATGGACTAACTCTGGGGATGTGATTGTCTCATTATTTCAGGGGCTGCTCTCTGAACTAAGTTAACTGAATGTGTTTAAATTTTCTTGATTGTAGATGAAGACCAATGTTTCTTTTTGGAAAGAGCTGGAGTCAACTAAAGCTGTTCTTATGGGAGAAACGGCTGTTGTAGAAATAGACACCTTTCCCCGAGGAGTAATTTTAATATACCTAGTTATAGCATTTTCACCTTTTGGATACTTTTTGGCAATTCATATCGTAGCAGAAAAAGAGAAGAAGTTAAAAGAGTTTTTAAAGATAATGGGACTTCATGACACGGCCTTTTGGTATGTTAATAAAACTTTGTTATTTAGTGTGGTTAATAATTGCGAAAGTTCTACAAATCTTCAGTACTGCAGTTTTGTTACTCACTGGACTCGACGAGGTCCTGAACCTCTTTTCTTGCAGTTCCCACCTTTGTCATGGAGTTTGAGACTCATCACAAAGCTCCAGCAAATAATTATTTCCAGAGAAACAAATGAAAAAGTTCACCAATGAGCACATTAACATTTTTGTACAATGATAATTTTATAGAGGCATGAAATTTTATAAACAATTCCAAGTATGTTTTCCATACTTTCCCCACTATGCGGTAAGAACATTTATTTTGACCTTACTTTGGGGGAAACATTCAGTTCAGTTCAGTCACTCAGTCGTCTCCGACTCTTTGCGACCCCATGAATTGCAGCACGCCAGGCCTCCCCGTCCATCACCAATGCCCAGAGACCATCCAAACCCATGTCCATTGAATTGGTGATGCCATCCAACCATGTCATCCTCTGTCGTCCCCTTCTCCTCCTGCCCTCAATCTTTCCCAGCATCGGGGTCTTTTCAAATGAGTCAGCTCTTCACATCAGGTGGCCAAAGTATTGGAGTTTCAGCTTCAACATCATTCCCTCCAATGAACACCCAGGACTGATCTCCTTTAGGATGGACTGGTTGGATCTCCTTGCAGTCCAAGGGACTCTCAAGACTCTTCTCCAACACCACAGTTCAGAAGCATCAATTCTTCTGCGCTCAGCCTTCTTTATAGTCCAACTCTCACATCCATACATGACCACTGGAAAAACCATAGCCTTGACTAGACGGAGATGTTAGTACTATCAAATATGAGTTGTTATTATCAACCATTTTATTCCATTTAGCTCAATGCAGCAGCTGAACCGTATTACATATGGGGTTATCCCCATATGACATGTGACATCGTCTTTGCTCATTTCTTACTCTGGGGGTTTCACTAGTGGTCAGTCTCTGAGACACACTGGAATATTAAATGTTTTGTGAGGAGACAGTAGCTGGAAGAATTTAGGTAGATCAGTTTCTCAGTGCTTCATTTCTGCCTCTGTAAAATGCTAGATTTAATTTTGGTAGTTTAGGTATCTTTTGACCCTCTTTTGGTGGTTTTTATGATGCTGTGCAGTAAGTTACCTGCTAACTTGAAAAACAAAAGCAAAATAATAGACTGTGGGGCAGTTAGTCACTCAGGCTCAAATCCCCTGAGCTCTGATTTGAGGGAAAACGTTGAGTCCTGTGATGAATCTGTTGTTGATCTTTGTCTCACGTTGAGTTCCATAGTAATAACGTTGTTGCTTAGCAAGGTGGCCTTTACAACTATCTAAAGTACCAAAAGCCGTTAGAGTTCAGTTGCCGTGTGTACCATAAAGAAAATCGTCAGTCATTAAACTCTTCTGTATTTTAAGAAAATCAGAATGTGCATTGTTGAACTTCTGAAAGTACTAGATTTAAATGAATTGTGATTTGCTATAAATCTGTAAGTTTTTTTTGACTCCTGGGAAGATAATCACCATTTTATCTCTATATGAGATGATAACTTGATAATTTTATCTACAGCTTAACCAGTACTATATTTTTCATTACATACAAGAGCTTTAATTTTCAGTACATGAGCATACATAGAAATGAAGTGATTGGCTTAAATTTAAGAATGAAACGGCTAAAATAAAGCTGAAGTTTTATTTAAAATGATTTTTTTTTAATTATTAAGGCCCGTGTATTTAGCCATAACTGTGTCTTTGTTCCCCTTTTAGGCTTTCCTGGGTTCTTCTCTACACAAGTTTGATTTTTCTCATGTCCCTTCTCATGGCAGTCATCGCAACAGCGTCTTCCTTATTCCCTCAGAGTAGCTGCTTTGTGATATTTCTCCTTTTTTTCCTCTATGGCTTATCATCCGTAAGTACTTTCACTTGAAATGGGAATAAAGAACTGTCAAAATATTTGATTAATACAGTAAAGTCTTATGTTTTGGTTTACTTCCAGTCGACTTCCCACGAAAGACAGGATTGTTCCTCGGTTAATTCTGATGAATGAGCTGTATCATTGTACCTCCTCATTTTTAGGAAAGTTACAAAATATTCTCAAGTTTAAATTTAACTAGTTTTCATATGATGTATTCCACACATATTTCCTCTGAGTCTGTCTTTTATGATCTTCATATAACTGGGTTTATACATCATTAAGATGGTCTTGTGGAGCAGATGGCACCCCACTCCAGTACTTTTGCCTAGAAAATCCCATGGACGGAGGAGCCTGGTAGGCTGCAGTTCATGGGGTCGCTAGAGTCGGACACGACTGAGCGACTTCACTTTCACTTTTCACATTTATGCCTTGGAGAAGGAAATGGCAACCCACTCCAGTGTTCTTGCCTGGAGAATCCCAGGGACAGGAAGCCTGGTTGGCTGCTGTCTGTGGCTAGCACAGTCAGACACGACTGAAGCGACGAAGCAGCAGCAAGATGGTCTTATACTAGACTCTATTTTTGTTTTCGTGAAATCCTAAACGTTTCAAGGTAATATGTGTTACAGGATGATGCTGTGTAAAGATACGTCTTTGTAAATTTAATTCTTTGACAGTGCTGGTACGGGCCGGGTATTTGGCTAAATGCTAGTTGTGCACCACCAGGCGCTGCTTGCTTTCTTTAAGGATGTATCTGGCTGCACTGGGTCTTAATTGCAGCCTGTGGGGTCTAGTTCCCTGACCAGGGATCCAACCTGGGCCCCCTGCGTGGGGAGCATGGAGTCTTAGCCACTGGACCACCAGAGAAGCCCCCAGCCTTTGTTTTCCGTGGTCCTAGTTTCCATTCTGATTGGCTCACGTCCCATGCTGTATCAGTTGTGAAATATTTTGATTATCATCTCTGCTCTTTAACATGATAATTTATAAATAACATGTATGTGAAAGTGAATGTTGCTCAGTTGTGTCTGACTCTTTGCTACCCCATGGACTATACAGTCTGTGGAATTCTCCAGGCCAGAATACTAGAGTGGGTAGCCTTTCCCTTCTCCAGGGGATCTCCCCAATCCAGGGATTGAACCCAGGTCTACCGCATTGTGGGTGGATTCTTTACCAGCTGAGCCAGCATGGAAGCCTGCCTCAAATAACGTGTATGCTTCTCTATATAGTTGCCTGGTTGTTAACTGCCTCTGTTTCTTATCAACACATTAAAAGCTGGGTCCTCTATTTGAAAGCTTGCTGAGTTGTTTTGTTCGTATTTGAACATGTCTAACTGCAGAGATGCCTGATAGTTTTTGGTTTCTGTGGAATTGAGATGGTCATGTTTGCCTATTACATAGAATAAGAGCAGTTTTAAATATTTGTCAGTTTATATTGTTAATGTATAGCATTATTTGTATGAAAAGTAAATATCTCAGCATGACCTTTAGAAATTTGTTGTTCTTTAGTTGCTAAGACGTGTGTGTCCAACTCCTTGGGACCCCGTGGACTATAGCTCACCAGGCTCCTTTGTCCTTGATATTTCCCGAGCAGGGATGCTGGAATGGGTGGCCACTTCCTCCTCCAGGGATCTTCCCAACCCAGAGATCAAACCCGTGTCTCCTGCATTGGCAGACAGATTCTTTACCACTGAGCCACCAAGGAATTAATTAGAAATTAATTGAATTTTAGTGAATGTAGTTTCTAATGAAAATAGCTTGTATTTTCACAAGCAAAAATTTAATCTTGTTTTTACATCAGTGTATATGAACAATGCATTAACATTAACATTTGTATCTTATAGGTGTTTTTTGCTTTAATGCTGACGCCTCTTTTTAAAAAATCAAAGCATGTGGGAATAGTTGAATTTTTAGTCACCGTGGCTTTTGGATTTGTTGGCCTCTTGATAGTCCTCATGGAAAGTTTCCCCCCATCGTTAGTGTGGCTCCTCAGTCCCTTCTGTCAGTGCACTTTCCTGATTGGCATCGCACAGGTACGTAAAGTGTTTAATCTTGCTTTCCCAGATGCTTGCTTTCTCTCCACTTCCATGCAGCGTATTATACTACCATGAATCCTGTCTTTGGTTTGCAAAAAGTTATTTTACAATAAACATGGGAAAGGATGCTATTTGAAAACCAGAGAACGTTTTATATTGATTTCATTTATATTTTCTCCATTTTTAAGGTTTTCATTTGTATGACCTTTTTATCAGCGAGCTCTTCACTTTTTGTTTTAATGAAACTCAGTAGTCTGTTTCATTGGAACAACTCAGCTTGTTAGAAGTCACTGGTTAAAGCACCAGGTGGCTCAGTTGTACAGAACTCACCTCCCAACGCAGGAGACACAGCTTTGACCCCTGGGTTGGAAAGATCCCCTGGAGGAGGAAATGGCAACCCTCTTCCATGCAGTATTCTTGGCTGGGAAATCCCATGGACAGAAGAGCCTGGCAGGCTACAGTCCATGGGGTTGCAAAGAGTCGGACACGACTTAGTACCTGGACAACCGTAGTTCTTATCTCACTACTACGGTCATGAAAAATGTGTCTTCCTGACCCAGGGATTGAAGCCAGGTCTCCTGCATTGGCAGGCATGTTCTTTACCATCTGAGCCACCAGGGAAACCCTGGTGGATTTTATAAGTTCAGGACTCAGGGGATTGTCTTTACCTGAATAGTATTGGTGTTTATGGACTTCCCTTGTGGCTCAGCTGGTAAAGAATCCACCCACAATGCGGGAGACCTGGGTTTGATCCCTGGATTGGGAAGATCCCTGGGAAAAAGGAAAGGTTACCCACTCTAGTATTTTGGCCTGGAGAATTCCATGGACTGTATAGTCCATGGGGTCGCAAAGAGCTGGACATGACTGAGCAACTTTCTCTTTCATGTTCATTGGTGTTTATAATGTGATTTTTCTTAGTTTTTAAGAGCAGTGAGGTTCTAAGAGGAAAATTCTCACAAAAACTGCTTTATATATTAGAACATGTGTTTAGTTAATGTATAAAGAAGAAAAAATGTGATTACTTCATATAAGAGATTATTCACATTGGCTGGATAGACTTCTATTTGCAGGACTTGAATTGTTTGTGAATATCAAGTTTAACGGATGCGAATTATTTGAGACCTCAAAGCTGGTGTTGCATGTTCTGAGTATCCACTGCATTCCCCTTCACTGAGAAAGACAGGATTATAGGTTCACGGGTTTGTGTTGAGTGGGAAGGACTTTCGGTGCCACGTAATCCACCTTTGTTTCACGGACGGGGATGCTGAAACCCTCCATGTGCAGTTAGAGTCTGTTTGCCTCATGGCGGGCCTGCAACCTGGGCGAGACCTCAGCACTACTGTCCTTCCTCTGCTCTGTCAGTACATCTGCTATGAATAATTTGATAGCGTTAATTAGTTATAGAACTTTCTCCCTTTTCAGGGTTGAAAGGTGCTGACCATAAGTTTATCCTCTGATAACTTGTTTGACTTCTCTGGACCGTAAACCCTTTTGCTAGCATCAGTTTTCATTTCATTTGATAGCCATAGCACTAAAGAAACATGCTGCAAAAACTGACACACAGCTTTAAAAACAGGATCAGAAAGTGTTGTTGTGATTAACTCATATTTCGGTCAAGTTTTTATTGTTTTCTTTGTAAGTTCATATTACTCATTGGCTAGACCATTTAATCTCCTAAGCGGCCCAGTTTCTTGACTCTGGACATAATGTTAGCTTTTGCTTATTTTTTGACTATTTTTGTATTATCAGGTGGACATTTCTGTTTTTCAGGTCATGCATTTAGAAGACGTTGATGAAGGTGCTTTAGTTTCTAATTTGACTGAAGGCCCGTGTCCTCTAATCATTGCTATTATGATGCTGATTCTTAACAGCATTTTCTACGCCCTCTTGGCTGTTTATCTTGATCAAGTTGTTCCAGGTACGCAGATAGTCACTGAATTTTACTTGAAAGATTTTTCAGGTTTTTGTCCACCTAAAGTTACCTTAATTTTTTTTTTTCTTACAAGATTAATGGTTTATTGTTTTTGATTTTTTAATATTCTTTTTGAAATATTCATTTATTTTTAATTGTGGGATAATTGCTTTGCAATATAGTGTTGGTTTCTGCCATACATCAACATGAATCAGCCACATGTATTCATGTCCCCTCCCTTTTGAGCCTCCCTCCCACCTCCCTCTCCATCCCACCCCTCTGGGTTGTCACAGAGCACCAGGTTGAGCTCCCTGTGGGTTAACCTAATTTTAGATTTTTTTCTAGCTGAGTACTCTAAGTCGTGGAGAAGGCAATGGCACCCCACTCCAGTAGTCTTGCCTGGAAAATCCCATGGATGGAGAAGCCTGGCAGGCTGTGGTCCATGGGGTCACTAAGAGTCGGACACAACCGAGCAACTTCACTTTCAGTTTTCACTTTCATGCATTGGAGAAGGAAATGGCAACCCACTCCAGTGCTCTTGCCTGGAGAATCCCAGGGACGGGGGAGCCTGGTGGGCTGCCGTCTGTGGGGTCGGACAGAGTCGGACACGACTGAAGCGACTTAGCAGCACTCTAAGTCGTTTTCACTGTTAACAGCTTTTAATGTAATTGTAATTGTATTTTGTACCTTATACCTTAACTTCCAGTGAATGTAAGGAGACTGGGCAAAAAGAGACCAGTGTTTTGAAAGCCTTAAATCCCTAATTGAATTTCCTAACTCAGTCCTTCCCCATGTCCATTTTTTTGGCTGAAGCGCTTCACTATTGTACCCTCTAAGATCCGAGACAGTGGAGCAACCTTGTAACCTCTCCCATCCCCGTGTCTTTTATCCTCCACCTACCTCAAACCTGTGCAGGTTCAAAATACCGTTAAATAACTCCTGCCCCCTTTCCTCTCCCCCTTGAGTTCCTCGTTCATTTTGTCTGTGTTCTTGATCTGCAGTCTTACATGACAAGACACCTGTGACTTTTAAGTTTTAATTACTTATAATTGAACAAATGAGCAATTCCTTCCTCAGGAGGGCGAATGTTGTTTCAGTCGCTCAGTCGTGTCCCACTCTTGGTGACCCCATGGACTGTAGCCCGCCAGGCTCCTCTGTCCACGGGATTCTCCAGGCCAGAATACTGGAGTGGACAGCCATGCCCTCCTCCAGGGGATCTTCCTGACCCAGGGGTTGAACTCAGGTCTCCCACGTTGCCGGCAGATTCGCCCTCCTCCAGGGGATCCTCCCCACCCAGGGATGGAACTCCGGTCTCCCGCGGTGCCGGGAGATTTTCCTTCCTCCAGGGGATCTTCCTGACCCAGGGGTTGAACTCAGGTCTCCCGAAGTGCTGGCAGATTCGCCCTCCTCCAGGGGATCTTCCTGACACGGGTTGAACCCAGGTCTCCTGCATTGCTGGCAGATTCTTTACCAGCTGAGCCCCCAGGGAGCAGCGCAGGCACCTGCCGAGGGGTCAGCAGCTGCGCCTGGTCACTGGTTACAGTGCAGACGAGGTCTTGTCCACTGTTGCAGAGTCCTGTCTGGCTGCACTGTTGTAGACCATCGCAGTAGTGCTCATCTAATTACCACCTCAAGTCCAAGAACCTTGCCACTGCCTTTAGTCAATGATCACCTGCTCAGAAACCTTGCTGAGCACATCCTGCTGAATTAAAAAGAAACTTGTCGAGTGTTGATGTCCTGCACGATACTTTTATACATTCAGTCCCTTGTTACCACTGTTACCCTCTCCTTATTGTATTTTATATCCATCCATTCAGTCCTGTTTATTTAAACACATCTCCAGTGTAGCAGTTAGATTATGTTTAGTTACTCATGTAACAGAGGACCTTTTTTTAATTGTCTTAAACAAGAAGGAAATCAGTCTCTTCATTCAGAGTCCAGAGTCAGGGTGGGCTCCCAGTTGGTTGCCTTGCTTGGCTGTGTCATCAGGGTCCCACCTTCTCCATGTTGCTGCTCCTGTCTCAGAGTCTGGTGGATTTATCTCCTGGTGCCTGCACGGGGTTGCACTTCGTTCACGTCCAGTGGGAGAGGGACAGGAGACTTGTGCCCAGCAAGCCCTTCTCTTCTCTTTAGTTGGTGCCTGCTTGTGGCTGAAGCAGAGGAGTCGCCAGAGCCTGCATGGTGCCCATCTGGTCCACTGGACTCTCTCTAGTTGGGAGCGGCTCCCTCTGAAACGTGGTCATCAGTGGGGGCGTGTTAGAAAGGATGGGGAGTGTTGATTCCTTGGGGAGAAAGGGAGGAAGCCTGCCTGTGCCGTGGGCAGCTAGCTAGACTGGAGTCTCCTGTGTTGGCCCTGCTCTGTTACTCTCCTGCATCGAAAAAGTCCTTTCTGTGAGCTGTAGCAGCCTTTCCGAATACTGTCCGCTCCCAAAGACTAAGGTGATGCTGACTCAAACCTTCAGAATACCGCGATGTACCCTCTTCACCTTCTGAACTCTTGCTGGCACTCATGCCTCACGTTGTGTGCCGAGTGTTAGCCATTAGGCATGTACGTGTCCTCATAATGATGGAAGTCTCTAGGGTGGAAAATGTGCTTTGCTTACCTTTTACATTCCATGGACTTGCAGCAGCCCTGAAACTTTATGGATAAGAGTTATCTGTCAGTAAGACTTCTGTTTTTCTCACATTGATGACTTAGTAATTTATGTCTGAACTTGAGGTTGTCTTAGTTTACACAGACTGCCTTTCTGATTTAAACACTAGTTTTCAGAAATAATTTGTTAGGATAACTCAGTTGTGTGTGTGTTTTTTTTTCCTGTATTTTTCAGGAGAATTTGGCTTACGGAGATCATCATTTTATTTTCTGAAGCCATCATATTGGTCAAAGAGCAAAAGGAATTATAAGGAGTTATCAGAGGGCAACGTGAATGGGAATGTTAGTTTTAGTGAAATTGTTGAGCCTGTTTCTTCAGAATTTATAGGAAAAGAAGCCATCAGGTATGATTTAATCTCTGGCAGTTTAGGTCTTAAGAACTGCTGATGGGACATGCCATGTGTAAATCCTGTCTTTTATGTAATGTATGTAAGCATGGTATTTTAGGAGATTTGGTGCACATTTTGTGATTTTTAAAAAACAGTATCAAGGGCTAATTCTCTTTTAAGTTTTTATTTTCTTTGTAACCATTTAGAATAAATTTGCTGCTAGGTTTGACATTTTACGTTTGAATAGAAAATTTTTTAATAAAATCTAGTATTTATAAAATTAAGCCATTTTAAAATTTCTTCATTATATAAATTAAGAGGGATTCACTCATAGCTCAGTTGATAAAGAATCTGCCTGCAATGCAGGAGACCTGGGTTCAATTCCTGGGTTGAAAAGATCTCCTGGAGAAGGAAATGGCAACCCACTCCAATATGCTTGCCTGGAAAATGCCATGGACAGAGGAGCCCGGTAGGCCA
Organism: Bos indicus; assembly: GCF_029378745.1. Taxonomy (NCBI): domain Eukaryota; kingdom Metazoa; phylum Chordata; class Mammalia; order Artiodactyla; family Bovidae; genus Bos; species Bos indicus. The sequence continues at coordinate 62,519,794 of NC_091778.1, forward strand.
CAGTCCATGGGGTCTCAAGAGCTGGACACTACTTAGCTACTAAAACCATGTAAATTAAAGCAATAGATACTGGTTTTCTATTTCTGTTCGAGCTGCATTGTCTGAGACATGCCGGACATTAAACTGTGCTGTTAATTTGATAGACCCTTAGAAACTGTGACATAATTAACTTGTCACACCAGCTTAATTTCAGAGAACCAGAGAAATTCATAACTATTCCTTACTAGTTCAGTCAAAACCAAATTTAAAAAAATAAGGAGAAGGAGAAAAGAGAGAAAAGTGAAAGAAAAAGTATAGTTTGTGTTTTTTAAATTTAAGAAAAACATATAAATGCAAAGGAGAACTAGGTATTTAAGATGCAATCAGTAGACTGGTGGTCAGCCTTCTTAAGAGTAAAAATTAAACTAATGAGCAAGACTGTTAATTCTTTAAAAAATTATGTAAAACATTTAAAGTGCAATGAGAGAATCACTTCGAGACAGTTTGAAACATGTACTGATGTGAAATAGCATCTGATTTTTAAGCTCTCTTAACCGATATGACAAGTATTAATTAATTACAAATGGAAAAGAATCAAATATGAAATAAGAAATCTGTAAATTGCTTAAGTCAAATGTTTCAGTTTCTTTTTAGAAGTTGGCTTGTCATGAAAAATGAATGAATTACACTTAAAATGGAGAGAAGTAATATACTCTTTTCTTATAGTTTCTTTAAAATACTTTTATTATTGTTGCCAGGTTTCTTTGATTTATTGTTTTAGTAGGAAGATACTTCATTCCCGTTAAATATGACAGCTTTGCTTAAAAGTATCATGCACAGAGATACACACTTGGAGATTGCTTTAAATACTTAAAGTAGTAAATGGTGTTTTTCAGAATCAGTGGTATTCAGAAGACCCACAGAAAGAAAGGTGAAAATGTAGAGGCTTTGAGAAGTGAGTAACTCTCCTAGTGTTCAGTCTGTAGGATTAAGGTACAAATGGAAAATTTAAACTCCTTTACCACAATTTTCTATCTTTTCTCTAGAGATACTTTCTTTATGTGATTAATGTTCAGAATAAATTTAACAATGTCAAAGTAGTAAAAGAAAAAAGTAATACCTACTAAGATGAAAAGTTCAACGTCAAAGTAGTAAAAGAAAAAAGTAATACCTACTAAGATGAAAAGTTGTCAGTTCTTAAAACAAACCTGTGCTCTTTTAATTTTATTGTCATGCATGTGTACACAGGGCTTCCCGGGTGGCACTAGTGTAAAGAGCCCACCTGCCAATAAAGGAGGCATAAGAGACTCAGGTTCGATCCCTGGGTCGGGAAGATCCCCTAGAGGAGGGCTTGGGAACCCACTCCAGTACTCTTGCCTGGAGAATCCCATGGACAGAGGAGCCTGGCGGGCTACAGTCCATGGGGTCGCAGAGTCAGACTCGACTTAGTGAGTCCAACAAAATGCTGTTGGTTAACTCATGATTTTTTGCCGATAATTTTAACATGCCTCTAAATACCTTTGGAAACGAACTTTTGTTCTTCTCTTTGTTTTAATTCCCTTTGTTGTTTAGCCGCTCAGTCGTGTCTGACTCTTCTGTGACCCTATGGACTAGCCCACTAGGCTCCTTCTGTCCATGGGCTTTCTTAATACCCTCGGGAGTTCCCAAAAGTGGGTACATAGAAACCTCCCTCCCGATATTTTGTGCCCCCTCTGACTCTGTCAGTGTAACAAAGAAATAAAAGTTTATTTTGTGTTACCTTTTCTTACTGTTCATACTGTTGACTATAAGAAAGAATTATTGTTGTATTACAATATTAAATCTTAGATTATTAAATATGCTGGTAACGTCTGTCTTTAAATCTATTGATTTATTTCAAGATTGCCCAAGTATTATGACTTATCTTATTGTGCAAGACTCAGCAAATAAAGATCACATTTGAACGTCCTTTTTCCCTGCACTAGGTTTATCATTTGACATATACGAGGGCCAGATCACTGCCCTGCTTGGCCACAGCGGAACAGGAAAGAGCACACTGATGAATATTCTGTGCGGGCTGTGCCCGCCCTCAGAGGGTAAGAGTTTTCTGATTTAAGAATCTGCTAATTTGTTTTATTAGGGTTAGTAACTAAAGGACCGTGATCATTTACTTATCCGTGAAATATGTACTGATTGATTTTTGTCAGTGATTTGGTATCAATTTCTGTGTTCATTTTTTTCTCCTTTTTATTACACTCGTTTGTTCTTCAGCAGAAAATAAAGATGATTCAGTCATATTTAAGTAAAAATGATCTAATTTTGTACTTGTTTTATTAGATATTTTACTTGTGTTTATATTTATTGTTCATTTTCAAGGAAGGATAAACCAATTAATTGGAAATTAAATGAGGCCTATAGACATTTTGGTTGAGAAAATGAATATTTCTAAGTGAGCACCAGTAAGTTCAGAAGGAAAGAATGACAAATGTCAGTACAGTCTCCTTAGGATTTTTAGAGCAATACCTCAAATGTGTAATTGCTGTATGTGGTTGCCCTGTAGGTGAGAATCTAGTACAGCAGCTCCGGTTTTCCACAGTCACGTAGAGCTGCAGGGCAGTAAATATTTCACTTTAAGAAGGGGCCGAGTGTCCGTGTATTGAATCTGCATCTTTTTAGATGTGGTTTTACTTTTTTTTCTAATTGGAGGGTAACTGCTGTACCATCTTGTGTCGGCCTCTGCCACACACCAGCAGGGGTTTGACTTTTAAAATTAGTTTGATTTTGTCTCTTATCTCTGTGTCACTCTCTGATGGTATTTATAATATCTTTCATTGATGTAAGGATTTATGTATTTTTGATACAATTTCCCACACTATCACACTGATTTACTAGTTCTTAAGTAAAGCGGGATGTATTAATATTCAGCTTATAGGATAAGAAGGCTCGAATTTAGATCAGGTGATTTTCCCAAAGTCACGCAGCTGGTCAGGGGTAAATTTTAACTTCTTTGTTCTCTTTGCCACTGCGTAGTGCTTAGAAATGAGGGGAAATTGTTGCTGGAGTATTGTTAATAGTGTAAGTCATGCATCAGTGGGCAGTTAGTGTGAAACCTCTGACCCCTTGCTCTCTGCTCTGTAATATGCCCTGAAAATGAAGGCCATTTATAGGGAATATAAATGAGGCTGGAATATAAGTGGAAGCAGATCACCGTTTGTATAGAAATCAGGGTGTGTTGTGTCTTCCAGCTGTATACTAACTCTTATTTTATGTCTGTTATTAATACATACAAATAACTGAATTATTAGTATACACAGGGATCAAGATCATCCCCATGGAAAAGAAATGCAAAAAAGCAAAATGGCTGTCTGGGGAGGCCTTACAAATAGCTGTGAAAAGAAGAGAAGCGAAAAGCAAAGGAGAAAAGGAAAGATATAAACATCTGAATGCATAGTTCCAAAGAATAGCAAGAAGAGATAAGAAAGCCTTCTTCAGTGATCAATGCAAAGGAATAGAGGAAAACAACAGAATGGGAAAGACTAGAGATCTCTTCAAGGAAATCAGAGATACCAAAGGAAAATTTCATGCAAAGATGGGTTCAATAAAGGACAGAAATGGTATGGACCTAACAGAAGCAGAAGATATTAAGAAGAGATGGCAAGAATACACAGAAGAACTGTACAAAAAAGATCTTCATGACCCAGGTAATCATGATGGTGTGATCACTGACCTAGAGCCAGACATCCTGGAATGTGAAGTCAAGTGGGCCTTAGAAAGCATCACTACGAACAAAGCTAGTGGAGGTGATGGAATTCCAGTTGAGCTATTCCAAATCCTGAAAGATGATGCTGTGAAAGTGCTGCACTCAATATGCCAGCACATTTGGAAAACTCAGCAGTGGCCACAGGACTGGAAAAGGTCAGTTTTCATTCCAATCCCAAAGAAAGGCTGTGCCAAAGAATGCTCAAACTACCGCACAATTGCGCTCATCTCACACGCTAGTAAAGTAATGCTCAAAATTCTCCAAGCCAGGCTTCAGCAATATGTGAACCGTGAACTTCCACATGTTCAAGCTGGTTTTAGAAAAGGCAGAGGAACGAGAGAGCAAATTGCCAACATCTGCTGAATCATGGAAAAAACAAGAGAGTTCCAGAAAAACACCAATTTCTGCTTTATTGACTATGCCAAAGCCTTTGACTGTGTGGATCACAATAAACTGTGGGAAATTCTGAAAGAGATGGGAATACCAGACCACCTGACCTGCCTCTTGAGAAATCTGTACGCAGGTCAGGAAGCAACAGTTAGAATTGGACATGGAACAACAGACTGGTTCCAAATAGGAAAAGGAGTTCATCAAAGCTGTATACTGTCACCCTGTTTATTTAACTTCTATGCAGAGTACATCATGAGAAACACTGGACTGGAAGAAACACAAGGTGGAATCAAGATTGCCGGGAGAAATATCAATAACCTCAGATATGCAGATGACACCACCCTTATGGCAGAAAGTGAAGAAGAACTCAAAAGCCTGTTGATGAAAGTGAAAGTGGAGAGTGAGAAAGTTGGCTTAAAGCTCAACATTCAGAAAACAAAGATCATGGCATCTGGTCCCATCACTTCATGGCAAATAGATGGGGAACGAGTGGAAACAGTGTCAGACTTTATTTTGGGAGGCTCCAAAATCACTACAGATGGTGACTGCAGCCATGAAATTAAAAGACGCTTACTCCTTGGAAGGAAAGTTATGACCAACCTAGATAGCATACTCAAAAGCAGAGACGTTACTTTGCCAATAAAGGTCCATCTAGTCAAGGCTGTGGTTTTTCCAGTGGTCATGTATGGATGTGAGAGTTGGACTGTGAAGAAAGCTGAGTGCCAAAGAATTGATGCTTTTGAACTGTGGTGTTGGAGAAGACTCTTGAGAGTCCCTTGGACTGCAAGGAGATCCAACCAGTCCATTCTGAAGGAGATCAGCCCTGGGATTTCTTTGGAAGGAATGATGCTAAAGCTGAAACTCCAGTACTTTGGCCACCTCATGCGAAGAGTTGACTCATTGGAGAAGACTCTGATGCTGGGAGGGATTGGGGTCAGGAGAAGGGGATGACAGAGGGTGAGATGGCTGGATGGCATCACCGACTCTATGGACGTGAGTCTGAGTGAACTCCGGGAGTTGGTGATGGACAGGGAGGCCTGGCGTGCTGCAATTCATGGGATCACAAAGAGTCGGACACGACTGAGCGACTGATCTGATCTGAAAACATACATATTAGTATTTAATATATTTAATGTAAATGTATTTTTTGCTTTTTAGGGTTCGCATCCATATATGGACACAGAGTCTCAGAAATAGATGAAATGTTTGAAGCCAGGAAAATGATTGGCATTTGTCCACAGCTAGACATACACTTTGATGTCCTGACGGTAGAGGAAAACTTGTCCATTTTGGCATCAATCAAAGGAATACCAGCCAATGATGTCATACAGGAAGTATGTTATCTGTCTAGAAACCTTTACTTTTATTCACTATAAATTAGTAACCTTTTGCAGTAACCTGTGTAATGAAAATATGCTTGAAAATCTAAATATAAAAACCTCTTCTGAGCCAGTGTGCAGAAAGTCATCATAAAGAATCAGATGGAATTTGGAGCAAAGTTGCAGCACATAGCAAACGTCCTCATTCCGTCTGGAGGACTCCAGTCTCTCCGTGTGGGTTTCTTTTCTTTTCACTCCTACCAGCTTCCCCTGCCAGACAAACGCGTACACACTGAGCCTATGCACTGACCCCCTTCTCCCCACCGGCCAGGGGTCACAGAAGTAAAACAGGCCCTCGCATCAGGAATCTTTTTTTTATTTCAAAATTATAGGTGGGTATGTGTCCAAATTGGGTTTCTCCTGGTGGCTCAGCAGTAATCTGCCTGCCAATGAAGGACACACAGGTTCCATCCCTGGGTTGAGAAATCCCCTGGAGGAGGACATGGCAACCCACTCCAGGGTCCCTGCCTGGAGAACCCCGTGGGCTGTGGCCCGCCAGGCTCCTCTGTCCCTGGGATTGCAGAGTCAGATGAGACTTAGTGACTAGACAACAGCAGCAATGCGTCACAATTAAATTCTATACCAGGAGAGCAGTTTAAAGGTTGGTATTAAAGTGGAACACTTAGAAAGTAGTGTTGATAATTATGTAAATAATGAGATTTAAACAACTTTTATTCACACTTGCCTTTCATAGGTGCAGAGAGTCTTACTGGATTTAGACATGCAGGCTATCAAAGATAATCAGGCTAAAAAGTTAAGTGGTGGCCAAAAAAGAAAACTGTCTTTAGGAATCGCTGTTCTCGGGAACCCAAAGGTGAGCAGATAATAGTGTTGCCGATGAGATAGTTTTAAATTAATCTGAATAAAAAAGCAAGTTGTAGAAATATATACATAGATACAGTATATGAAACATACATAAAATACTATACAGTATTATGGATGTAATTATAATAATAAAGTTTTAAAACTGAAGTCAGAAAGATACACAACCTCTTGAAGACAGCAGTCATCTCTCAGAAGGAGAAGGGGTCAGATGGACTTCACTTGTGTCTGCAGGGTTTTATTTCTCTGAAAAAAGATCTGAAGTAAACTAACATTTGTTACATTTCAGTGGTGGCTGTAGAAGTACTGTTCTGTTACTCTCTGCAGTTTTCTGTACGTTTGTTACGGTTACAGTAATAATCTAATAATAAGGACAGAATTGAAGGACTCGTCCACTGTTCTGTTGACCTGCTTCTGCTCGTGTCTGTTCCGTGCTGTTCTCTGTCCTGTAGAAGCTGGGCTGGGCCCTGGGTCAGAAGGCTTCCAGGTGCCCGCCTGCAGCCAGGGGCCCCGGGGTCCCCCACCCTGCCCCGTTTAGCCCGCTGCTGTGGCTGGGGGGGACCCGGGGTCCTGGCTTATGGCAGTCCCTCCTCCTCCATGTTTCTGAAATGAAAAATAGTCTTAAACTGCTTTCCTTGAGCTAATATAGAACATAATTCTCTAACGAGCAGTTGTTACATCTACAGAATTTAACTGTTTAGCCAAAAGCGATACAGTCAACGTTGTTTCTCAGTTTATTTTTCAGTGTTTTGTTTCTCAGTTTATTTATCTGGTTGTTGTTATACTTACAACTTACATATTACAGACACTAGTCTTTTAAAATTAAGACCAAGAAAGGATTCACATGCCAAACTGATGACTTTTTAAATTGATGCTAACTCAACGTATGAGTGAAAAACTCAGATCTAATACATTATAATACAGTAACTTTAAATGGGGAGGCTTTTCAGGGTCCACATAGATTTTATATACTTTCATTTTCCTGAGGCTTCCTGCCCTCCCCCACCCCTTTGCACGCAGGTGCTGCTGTTGGACGAGCCAACAGCTGGAATGGACCCGTGTTCTCGTCACATTGTCTGGAATCTTCTGAAACACAGAAAAGCGAACCGGGTGACAGTGTTTAGCACTCACTTCATGGATGAAGCCGACATTCTTGCTGGTGAGATTTTTTACTTGCTTTTTTAAAGGATGAGGTCTTGGGGCCAAATGGGAATTAGACATAGAAATGCTGAATTCTGAGGAGTAAGTAAATTGTGCGTTTTTTACCAAAAAGGTATTATTATACTGCTTTTAAAATCACATGTTTTTGTGTTGGGGGCGAGCCCCTGACCCTCCAGGATCGGTAATCTGCCACAAAAGCTTACAGGACCCCACACAGTCCCACTCCCAGCATGAGTTACTACAGTGAAGCTGACAGGGTACGGGGCAGGGTCAGCAGAGAGCAGAGGCTTTGCTGACCCTGTGTGGGAACCAGACACACTTCCAGGGGGCCCCTCCCACAGAATCGCCCAGGATGCACGCAGTTCCGCCGTGTGGGAAGTTGTTTTAACAATGTAATGATAATTAATGTGATAATTTACCATATTAACATTGGTGTCTCATAGGATAATCCAGAAAATGCAAATACTAGTTATTAATGCTGTCACAGATGGTAAAACTGAAACGCCAATCTCTCTTTGCAGATAGGAAGGCTGTCATATCACAAGGAATGTTAAAATGTGTTGGTTCTTCAATTTTTCTCAAAAGCAAATGGGGAATTGGCTACCGGCTGAGGTATCGATCCTTCTTTTCTTTAAATTATTTTTATTTGTTTATTAAATTATTGGCTGCAGGGTCTCCCCTGCTGTGCGGGCTTCCTCCATTTTCGGCGAGCAGAGGCTGCTCTTCACCTCGGTGTGCAGGCTTCTCATCGCCGTGGCCTCTTTTGTGCAGAGCGCAGGCTCTAGGGCGCTCAGGCTTCAGTCGTGCGGCTCCCAGCCTCAGAGCACAGGCGCAGTGGTTGTGACCCACACAGCTTAGTTGCTCCCGGGCATGTGGGATCTTCTTGGATTAGGTATCAAACCTGTGTCTCCTGCTTTGGCAGTTGGATTCTTTACCACTGAGCCATCAGGGAAGCCCTATGGCACAGACTTTTGCTAAAAGCATTCAGAATTTACTTTGGGCTGTTCAGAGTCATCATAAGAAATCATGTTTTTGGGTTTTCTCCAGCATGTACATAGACAGATACTGTGCCACAGAATCTCTTTCTTCTCTGGTTAAACAACATATACCTGCGGCCACTTTGTTGCAACAGAATGAGCAGCAGCTTGTGTACAGCTTGCCTTTCAAGGACATGGACAAATTTTCAGGTATTCCCTACTTCTGGTTTCATGATTGCTAAACTAAGATCCCGCCTTGGGAACCGGTTCTCTTAATTTACTTGGTTTTTTACTTGGTTTATTTTTCTGTGTAATATTTACATGCTCCCAGGTACCCAGAGTTAATATTCTGTTTCTGCTTTATTTTACTTTTGGAAACCAGAAATGCTATAAGCCAGCGTTTCTTTTTTTTTCATAAATGTCATGCAAGAAATTCCTAACTAGTATGTTAACTTACGTAAATAATTGCTTGTGTTATCAGGAAAGAAACTGCTCCCTTTGTTTGTAGGTCCCCTGGGAATAAGAATATAAATATACACACACATATACATACACACATGCACACAAATATGTACACACATACATACACACATGCACTCACACGCATACAGATGTGACACACACGTACACCCATGCAAATGTGTATACACACCAATGTGTACACATACACACAACACACACACATACATGGTTGTGTACGCCTTCAGTTGCCTTTTCAGTTTCATGATTTCATAACGAATTACCTTATTATACAGTAAACTCTTGCATTATCTTATTTGTAGCCTTAATTTTCTGCATTCTGATGAGGAACTCAAGCTCAGTCTCCTTTATCTGTTGAGGGATCTCTTAATAACCATAAGGATATTACTGCTGAAGATAAGTTATACAGAAATCCCATCGCATTCCAATAGTTAGATAGAAATTGTCTATGTTAGTTGAATTAGTTTGAAGAAAAGGAATCACTAATTAACTGAAGTGTACATGTCAACGTAGTGTACTCTGCCTATCATTCTGTCTGTAAAACATTCCTTAGTTTTAATTTATGTCATGGTTCACATCTAACAGGTACGTGTCCCTAAGCAGCATTCTGTGGGGTCCTCAGCAATTTCTAGAAATGTTGAAGGGGTTCTGAGACCAGAAAGTTTGGGAACCGTGGTGGCAGCACAGTAAATTCAGTCGTTCTCTACTTTTAAAGGACATTTTAGAATCATTCGTGACAGTATGCTTAGCTATACAAAGTTCTTTCATTTGTTTCCTTTTAGGCTTATTTTCTGCTCTAGACAGTCATTCAAACTTAGGTGTTATTTCTTATGGTGTCTCCATGACGACTTTGGAAGATGTATTCTTAAAGCTAGAAGTTGAAGCGGAAATTGACCAAGCAGGTAAAAACAAATCTAACAGAACATTTTAGGCTGTGAACCAGACAGGTAGTGATCCAGACAGTGATTGTGTAAGCATGCTGAATGTCTACTTGGGGAAAGAAAGGGTAGGAGTAAGCAGGTAAATAAGTAGCTCCGATGTTTACGGATAGTGGTAGGCGCTGTGAAGGAAAGTGGGGCGGTCTGGGGAAGCAGGTAACTTAGGTTGTATCTCGGGAACATGAGGAGACGATACTTAGAGTGAGATCCAGAGGCAGGAAAGGTAAGGTTGTATTGCAGAGTCTCCCAGGTAGAGGGAAGTGCTGCCGTAGCAGTGTTGACTGAGGAATGGGTTGGATGTTTTTGGTGACAGAGAAAGGCTACCAGAGCGCCAGGGAGAGCATGGCGTGAGGAGCTTGGAGGTGCAGGCAAGGGAGGGGCATGTGCAGCCCCCGAAGCTCTGCAGGAGCGCTCCGTTTGCCTCTGTGCTGTGTGATGTGCAGCTCACAGAGAGTTCCAGAGCAAAGGGGCAACGTGAGCTGATATGCTTCTTCAACGAGCGTGTTCCAGCTGTTGGATGACAGATGGATTGTGAAGGAAGTCTGGAAGCAGGAAGAGCGGTCAGGAAGCTGTTACCGCTGATCCTTGTTTGAACTTGGATGGCTGTGAAAACTGGGAAACACGAACAGATTTGGGTCGTGTTAGAGGCACTGGTGGTGACCTACTGCTGGGCTCCTGTCGGGGGTTGGGGAAGGGCGGAGTCAAGAAGGTATCTAAACTTTCAGCCTGAGAATTGGAAATGGAATCGCCCGTTTCCTGACCAAAGGGGAGCAGCCAGTTCCTGGAAAGAAGGATTCCAGGCGTGATTTCGCTTGTGTTGTTTGAGACGCTTGGTAGACATCCCTGTGGAGATGCCCATGGGCTGTGACACACATGCTTAGAGCCAGGAGAGGCTGCTAGGGCCAGAGACACGCGCTCTGCGGTCCCTTGTGTATAGACGGCCCCAGGGGTCGGGTGCGGCCCCTTCCACGGAGTAGAGGGGCCGCCCGAGCGTGGGCAGTGAAGCGCAGGAAGCGCTGGCGGGAAGGTACCATTATTGCGCTTTCTTTCTTCACAAGAGAGGCGGGAACCAGGACCACGTGGTGTTTAAGGAAAGAAGGCGGTTGCTTCTTCCTGATCGCTGTGAGAATTGGGTGATAACAGAAAGGGTGGTTTTGGTAACGCAGAAGATGGAGAAACTTGGAAGTGCGGAAGCTGGTCGTGAGCTTGACGTACCCTCAGTGGCGCGGCTGAGATGAGTGCGTCTCAGGGTGAGGCTGAGTGGAGGGTTGACCGCAGCAGGGTGGGTGTGGGGTGGTCCTCTCGGTCGTGGAGGAAAGTCACTTTACGATGAGAACGTGGTGTCAGACTGTAATCTTCCTGTGTGTTTTTTAATGGAGGGAAGTTGCGGTACAGCGTTGCCTGTCTCCGCTGCACATGAGGTAGATCACTGAGTGCGCGTGTGCCCCTCCGCGCCTCCCCGGCCCAGCCTCTCGGTCGGCGCAGAGCCCCGAGCCGAGCCTCCCGTGCTGTGCGGCTTCTTCCACTAGCTGCCTGTTTACGCGTGGTAGCTGTGCACGTCCACACTGCTTTCCCATTCGTCCCTCTCGCTCCTTCCCCCACTGTGTCTCTAAGTCCCTCCTTTATATAGTGATTAGAGAAGGAAAGCTCACAGGAAGTCTCGAGATCGCAGACAGCTGGAGACGTGCGGCATTCGTCAGTTCGATGGAGTTGAGCAGAGACAAGGTGTGGGAGCAGGGGCGACAGAGGGAGTCTGCGTCAGGATGCCGTGCGCTGTCGGTGAGCAGGTGTGATCCTGGGGCTGACAGAGCACGCCACGCGGAAGGCGCTCGTGTGTGTGGTGCTCAACAGCCTGAGGGACACGAGGAGGTTTCTAGAAAATGTCTGTGTCGTGGGAATGGAGATAAGAGGCTTGTGCTCTGTTCAGGTGTTGCTGGCTTTTTCTACAGCACCTTTAAGTCCTTCTTCATGCTGAAGCCAGTCTTCATCTCCTTTTATTATTTTTCACATCTTTTAATTTTGAATCACTCTTTTTTATCCCCATCAAGACGTTTCACCTGGTTTCAGTCTCTTGGCATCAACCATATAACGTGTCTCTTACTTATATATATTCTGGTTTCTTTTACTTAATATAATGCTTGTAAGATCAAGCTGTTACAGTTATACAGTAGTTTGTTCACTTTCGTAGCTTCACACTGTTCTGTTACAGGTGAACTTCATGGCTTTTTATGTTCTCACCTGTTGATGGACATGTGGGTTCCGTCCCACGTGTGGCTGCTGGGTAGGGCACTGGCTACAGATGTTCTTGTCCCTGTTTCCGTGAGCCTCTGCACCTAATTCTGTTGGGCTCCTACCAGAGAGAGCACGTCCTGGTCATGAGCTGTGCCCACGTTCAGTTTCGATCATGTAGCCAAAGTCCGTGACAGCCCCTCTGGCCCGTGTCGCTCCCCGCCAGGCATGTTTTGAAATTTACATGCTTCAGGAAGGTTTCCATCTTCTGAAGGGCGATAACATAACTTTCCATCCTTCTGTTTCGGCACATAGATTACAGCGTGTTTTCTCAGCAGCCGCAAGAGGAAGAGTTGGATTCAAAGTCCTTCGACGAGATGGAACAGAGCTTGCTTATTCTCTCCGAAAGTAAGGCTGCTCTGGTGAGCGCCAAGGGCCTCTGGACGCAGCAGGTGTTTACCATCGCCAGGTTTCACTTCCTCAACTTGAGACGCGAAAGCAAGTCCCTGAGATCTGTGTAAGCACAGGCACTCTCCTGCCCGAGGAGCTGGGGTTTTTTCAATTTAAGATTTTTCTTTCTTTTTCTTTTTTTATTTTTTAATTGAAGGAAAATTGCTTTGCAGTGTTGTATTGGTTTCTGCTGTACCACAGCCCGAATCAGCCCTAAGTATACATAAGTCCCCTCCCTCCAAGCCACTTTGTATCAGCCGTAACAGGAACACACTGAGTCACTTCTGTGAGGTGGGAGAGCCTTCCGCCTGTTGCACAGAGCAAAGTGAGTCAGAAACGCGAGTAATGCTAGTAACACATATCTGTGGAATCCTGAAACATGGCACAGATGAGCCTGCTCACAGGGGAGGAGCAGAGGCCCAGACGAGCCTGCACAGGGGAGGAGCAGAGGCCCAGATGCAGATGACGGGCCTGTAGACGCAGGTTGGGGGGGGCGGCAAGGAGAGAGAGTGGCCCCGACATCACGTACTCTCGTGGGAAGCAAAGAGCTGGTGAGAAGCTTCTTTTTCAAATGAGTACCTTTTAACTGTCATGGAAAGGAAGATTATTTTGTATATTTACATGTTAATATGCCTTCAACTGTATTTTTTTTTCCTTTCAGGTTGCTCTTACTTTTAATATTTTTCACAGTTCAGATTTTCATGTTTTTGGTACATCACTCTTTGAAAAATGCTGTGGTTCCCATCAGACTTGTTCCAGACTTATACTTCCTCAAACCCGGAGATCAACCTGATAAATACAGAACCAGTCTGCTCCTTCAGAACTCCACTGGTGAGAGTGTGTGAAGGTTTGTGAGTGTGTGCTTGTCCGCCTGGGGTGAGGGGTAGACATAGGTCAGAGATTTGGATTTTAGAAATATACCTAAGATAAAGGCATGGTCTGTCTGCACAAACCTACGTTAAATAAAACCCCTCATTGATGCTGAGTAATAGATTAAGGAAATTTTGGTTTAAGTGTTCAGTTCAGTCGCTTAGGCATGTCCGACTCTTTGCGACCCCATGGACTGCAGCACGCCAGGCCTCCCTGTCTATCACCAACTCCTGGAGCCTACTCAAACTCATGTCCATTGAGTCGGTGATGCCATTCAGCCATCTCATCCTCTGTCGTCCCCTTCTCCTCCCACCCTCAATCTTTCCCAGCATCAGGGTCTTTTCAAAAGAGTCAGCTCTTCACATCAGGTGGCCAAAGTATTGGACATTCAGCTTCAGCATCAGTCCTTCCAGTGAACACCCAGGACTGATCTAACACTTTTTAAAATATCTTGATTTATGTTGTTGATAGTCATAAAATTTCCTTTTTTAATAGTGGCATTATTCTCAGAGCAGCGTAATTCATCTCAAAAGTTTATAATGAGCAAAACAAACTTCAGAACTTGAAAACTCTTTAGAGTTACAGCATATAATATTTAATGTAGTTACATATCTACAAAGAAGTGTTTAAACAGTTTTTAAGGACTATCTGAAAAATTAGAATAAAGGACAGTTGTCATGGAAATCTCTATAATCAAATACATTAAATTTGCAGTGGATATTTTTGGATTTGTTATTATTTTTATCACATAAGTATCCAATATGAAAGAAAATTTAAAGCCGATGGCTTTGAGCAAAGCTCAGAATAAAATTTTAAAAACCCAATAACAAGACTTTGATTTTCAAAACGTTAAGACCTAATTCAGAATTTGACGTGAATTAGATGTTTCTACAACATCTCCTATCTGTGTGGATGGTTTATAGTCCCAAGGTCCTTGAGGAGGAAGTTAAAGTGAGCTAACAATACAAATTTTCAGTAAAGCACAAGCAGCTTCTTTGCTTGTCTTTTGCTGAAACACATTGGAGAGTTGCATTTCTTGTACTGCTTGTTTGCTCACAAATTCTCTGTAGTTTAACACTTCCCAGCACTTCACCTGTATTCTCATATCTTTCCTTTTTGATTCACTGTCAGCCAAAAACTTTTGCCCTGCATTGTAATCACAGTTTGGGATGATTACAGACGACTGTTAAAATCATCGCTCCTAAATTCTAACTATCAGTTTATGGTGTAACCTCTCTTCTTTTGGAGGAAGAAGATATATAGTGATAGAAAACACACTTGAATGGAAAGCGTTGTGTTTTTCATTTCTTTCATTAGAATTCTTGTTCTGGTTTTAATATCCACTCCACGTTGCTGAAATGCAGGACCGCATGGAGCCCTACACTGTGACGCTGTGACCGTTTTTTGGTATTTGAGGAATTGTATGTCATCTCAAGTATTTCTGCCTGGATTTCACTCTCACTGATCTCCAAAAATTCTAGTGGTTTCCAGGTTTTGTCCCATTTGATATTTTTAAGTGTATCTAGAATTACTTACACTATCAGTCTGTCTCTCTCTCCACATATCTGTCCATCCACCCAGCCATCTACCTATCGGTCTTTATCTATCTCACATCTCCCAGGCCTTGCTGTTGGTCCTAAAGGTTCATTTCCTCTAGGAATCACGGCCTCTGACTCTGTGTCTTGGCGGGTACCCTACCCTCCTGGCGAGGTTTTCTGTATCATGGGTGATGCAGTGCTGTCTCGAGAAGACAGAACCGCTCTAGCATTTGGAGATCGGAGGTGGTTAACACTGGATTACCGTAGAGACCATATCGCAGGAAGTGCCCATCTCTCTGACACTAAAATGCATGTTAACACACTCGATTACAGTAGAGACCGTATCACTGGAAGGGCCCTTCTCTCTGACTCTGAATCACGTGTTGTTAATGCACTGAATCAGTAGAGACCGTATCACTGGAAGCGTCTGTCTCTCTGACACTGAAACACTTATTGTTAACACACTGGATCAGGAGTAGAGACCGTGTCACAGGAAGCGCCCGTCTCTCTGAACCTGAAACGCGTGTTGTTAACACACTGGATTTGGAGTAGAGACCGTATCACAGGAAGGGCCCTTCTCTCTGACTCTGAATCATGCTGTTAACGCACTGAATCAGTAGAGACCATGTCACGGAAGCGCCCGTCTCTGACACTAAAACACTTGTATCTGAGTCTGAGCCACCGGCTGTACCACTCAGTCACCCATAGAGTTTTCCTCTGTTTGATTTTGGTTCCTCTCAAATTCACACTCGTTCTTGCTTGAATCCTGGCCTTTCCGGTGATGGACAGAGAACTCTTCCCACTCCCCAGGTGTTATGGTACAGGCTAGGCTTCGGGCGGGACACAGCATCTCCCTTGGGCTCCACGCGTCCTGAAGGCTGTAGATGGAGACCTGCATCTGAGTGTCACTGTTTGAAGGCAGTTGACGTCCATACAGTTTGTTCAGAACACACAGCAGCCCTCCAGGTGGGATGTTACCTAACCCCGCCCCTGGCTTCGGCATCTCTGAGCCTGGTAGGTTACCTCGTTACATAAAATTGCCAGGTGGACTTTTGTTCTCACAAAAGTCTGGTTGGAGCAGTCTTCAGCCGGATTTCTTGTGTGATGGGCCACTTTGAGCGTGAGTCACAGCAGCAGCAGCAGCAGCTGAGCGTGGCACAGTTGCTGCGTGTCAGCCTCTGCTCTGAGGTCTGTGTGCATTGATGTGGGTGTGGATTCAGCAGACAGGCTGCAGAGCGAGTGTTCTTACTCACGTCTCACCTAACAGGAAAAAGGTCTTCAGAAAGGAGCGCTTTGCCACATTATTAAAAGCCCATGTCTGTTTTTCATTTAAGCTAATGGTTTATCATTTGCTTCTTTTCTGATACCAGACTCGGATATCAGTGACCTTCTTAGCTTTTTCGCAAATCAGAACATAATGGTGACGATGTTTAATGACACTGACTACATGTCCGCCGCTCCCCACAGCGCAGCTCTGAACGTGGTGCGGTCAGAAAGGGTGAGAGCATCGCATGGGATTGAAGTCTTTCCTCTAAAATTAATCGTTTGCTGATTAACCTTATGAGTTGGAAATTAAAATTTACTTTGGGAAATAGCTTGCTGTGTTTACTTGTAATATATTTTATGCCATGATGGAAAACCAATATATAAAGCTATGAGGAATACAATTATATTTATCATTTTTTTTTTTGCTTAAAATATCAGAATATCTAGATTCCAAACTAGATTATTTTTATCTATCATTAAGTATTATTTCTATGATATGTTGCATCAGTTTTAAATATAGTTAGTGAGAATTAACTTCAGTTCAGTCGCTCAGTTGTGTCCGACTCTTGCGACCCCATGAATTGCAGCATGCCAGGCCTCCCTGTCCATCACCAACTCCCGGAGTTCACTCAAACTCACGTCCATCGAGTCGGTGATGCCATCCAGCCATCTCATCCTCTGTTGTCCCCTTCTCCTCCTGCCCCCAGCCCCTCCCAGCATCAGTCTTTTCCAGTGAGTCAACTCTTTGCATGGGTGGCCAAAGTACTGGAGTTTCAGCTTCAGCATCATTCCTTCCAAAGAACACCCAGGGCTGATCTCTAGAATTGACTGGTTGGATCTCCTTGCAGTCCAAGGGACTCTCAAGAGTCTTCTCCAACACCACAGTTCAAAAGCATCAATTCTTCAGCACTCAGCTTTCTTCACAGTCCAACTCTCACATCCATACATGACTACTGGAAAAACCACAGCCTTGCCTAGATGGACCTTTATTGGCAAAGTAATGTCTCTGCTTTTGAATATGCTATCTAGGTTGGTCATAACTTTCCTTCCAAGGAGTAAGGTCTTTTAATTTCATGGCTGCAGTCACCATCTGTAGTGATTTTGGAGCCCAGAAAAATAAAGTCTGACACTGTTTCCACTGTTTCCCCATCTATTTCCCATGAAGTGATGGGACCAGATGCCATGATCTTAGTTTTCTGAATGTTGAGCTTTAAGCCAACCTTTTCACTCTCCTATTTCACTTTAATCAAGAGGCTCTTTAGTTCCTCTTCACTTTCTGCCATAAGGGTGGTGTCATCTGCATATCTGAGGTTATTGATATTTCTCCCAGCAATCTTGATTCCAGCTTGTGCTTCTTCCAGCCCAGCGTTTCTCATGATGTACTCTGCATAGAAGTTAAATAAGCAGGGTGACAGTATACAGCCTTGATGTACTCCTTTTCCTATTTGGAACCAGTCTGGTGTTCCATGTCCAGTTTGAACTGTTGCTTCCTGACCTGCATATAAGTTTATCAAGAGGCAGGTCAGGTGGTCTGGTATTCCCATCTCTTTCAGAATTTCCCACAGTTTATTGTGATCCACACAGTCAAAGGTTTTGGCATAGTCAATAAAACAGAAATAGATGTTTTTCTGGAACTCTCTTGCTTTTTCAATGACCCAGCAGATGTTGGCAATGTGATCTCTCGTTCCTCTGCCTTTTCTAAAACCAGCTTGAACATGTGGAAGTTCACGGTTCACAGATTGTTGAAGCCTGGCTTGGAGAATTTTGAGCATTACTTTACTAGTGTGTGAGATGAGTGCAATTGTGTGGCAGTTTGAGCATTCTTTGGCACTGCCTTTCTTTGGGATTGGAATGAAAACTGACCTTTGCCAGTCCTGTGGCCACTGCTGAGTTTTCCAAATGTG
Source organism: Bos indicus (assembly GCF_029378745.1). Classification (NCBI taxonomy): domain Eukaryota; kingdom Metazoa; phylum Chordata; class Mammalia; order Artiodactyla; family Bovidae; genus Bos; species Bos indicus. The sequence continues at coordinate 62,537,916 of NC_091778.1, forward strand.
CTGGCATATTGAGTGCAGCACTTTCACAGCATCATCTTTTAGGATTTGAAATAGCTCAACTGGAATTCCATCACCTCCACTAGCTTTGTTTGTAGTGATGCTTTCTAAGGCCCACTTGACTTCACATTCCAGGATGTCTGGCTCTAGGTGAGTGATCATAACATCGTGATTATCTGGGTCGTGAAGATCTTTTTTGTATAGTTCTTCTGTGTATGCCACCTCTTCTTAATATCTTATGCTTCTGTTCGGTTCATACCATTTCTGTCCTTTATCGAGCCCATCTTTGCATGAAATGTTTCCTTGGTATCTCTAATTTTCTTGAAGAGATCTCTAGTCTTTCCCATTCTGTTGTTTTCCTCTGTTTCTTGGCATTGATTGCTGAGGAAGGCTTTCTTATCTCTTCTTGCTATTCTTTGGAACTCTGCATTCAGATGCTTATATCTTTCGTTTTCTCCTTTGCTTTTCGCTTCTCTTCTTTTCTCAGCTATTTGTAAAGCCTCCTCAGACAGCCATTTTGCTCTTTTGCATTTCTTTTCCATGGGGATGGTCTTGATCCCTGTCTCCTGTACAGTGTCACGAACCTCCATCCATAGTTTATCAGGCACTCTATCTATCAGATCTAGTCCCTTAAGTCTATTTCTCACTTCCACTGTATAATCATAAGGGATTTGATTTAGGTCATACCTGAATGGTCTAGTGGTTATCCCTCCTTTCTTCAATTTAAGTCTGAATTTGGCAATAAGGAGTTCATGATCTGAGCCATAGTCAGCTCCTGGTCTTGTTTTTGCTGACTGTATACAGCTTCTCCATCTTTGGCTGCAAAGAATATAGTCAATCTGATTTCAGTGTTGACCATCTGGTGATGTCCATGTGTAGAGTCTTCTTTAACTTAGTTGGTGAGAAAAGCAATCATATTCATATGCTGCGTACACAGCAATCATATATCCATTTACATATATGCTATGTATAATAACTCTCTTTTTTTGAATCGTAGGACTATGTTTTTACTGCTGTTTTCAACAGCTCTATGGTTTACTCTTTACCCGTGTTGATGAATATCATTAGTAACTACTATCTTTACCATTCAAACGTCACTGAAAGCATCCAGGTCTGGAATACCCCATTCTTTCAGGTGAGCAAACGTGTAAGAGTGTGTGTGTGTGTGTGTGTGTGTGTGTGTGTGTGTGTGTGTGTGAAATAACCAGTGATAATAACAAATGAAACCTATAGACGTTCATCTTGTGATGTCTACTCTTCTTAAAACCTGAGTTGGGGGTGGTTCACATCCCGGGTCTGGGGTCTGCTGCAGGACCGGCTTTGCTGAGCGTGGTTCTGAGCAGTTTGTTTGGGGCACCAGCTGGTTACCAGGTTGTCTGAAGCATCTGCCGTCTGTGCCTGGACCCATGGGCCTGAGGGAGCCACAATCCACCCTGCTGGGAATATGAAGCTCCTGGCTCCACCGGTGACTGAGCTTGGGCGTGACTTTCCTAGTGGAAAAGAGGAGTCTCCAAGATGCCTGCTGGCTTATAGTCCAGGCATCAGTGAAGACTTTGTGAGAGTCACATTCATTGCTAGAACCACTCGGGCACAGGTTAACTGCACTTCACGTGCAGTATTATTTTTAAATAAATGGTGAATGTTAATTAATATGCTATATTATCCTGTATACATCTATAAGAACACAGAAGTACAATAATTTTCCCAGGATCACACAGCTATTTAATCAGCACCAAGTTGGTGATGAAAGTGAAAGAGCAGAGTGAAAACTTGGCTTAAAGCTCAACATTCAGAAAATTAAGATCATGGCATCCGGTCCCATCACTTCATGGGAAATAGATGGGGAAACAGTAGAAACAGTGGCTGACTTTATTTTGGGGGGCTCCCAAGTCACTGCAGATGGTGACTGCAGCCATGAAATTAAAAGACGCTTATTCCTTGGAAGGAAAGTTATGACCAACCTAGACAGCATATTAAAAAGCAGAGACATTACTTTACCAACAAAGATCCATCTAGTCAAGGCTATGGTTCTTCCAGTGGTCATGTATGGATGTGAGAGTTGGAGTATAAAGAAAGCAAGCGCTGAAGAATTGATGCTTTTGAACTGTGGTGTTGGAGAAGACTCTTGAGAGTCCCTTGGACTGCAAGGAGATCCAACCAGCCCACCCTAAAGGAGATCAGTCCTGGGTGTTCATTGGAAGGACTGCTGCTGAACCTGAAAGTCCAGTACTTTGGCCACCTCATGCGAAGAGCTGACTGATTTGAAAAGATCCTGATGCTGGGAAAGATTGAGGGCAGGAGGAGAAGGGAAAACACAGGATGAGATGGTTGGATGGCATCACCGACTCGATGGACATGAGTTTGGGTAAACTCTGGGAGTTGGTGATGGACAGGGAGGCCTGGTGTGCTGCGGTTCATGGGGTCGCAAAGAGTCGGACCCAACTGAGCGACTGCACTGAAGTTGGCACTGTAGCCACTGCATGGTAACTACTCTGCACCTGTCTCTTCACAGAGACCTTGTCCAGGGCTGGTACCCTGATGTGTTTCTTCAGTTCTGATGGGCTCTTGGAAAGTATTTAGTAACTTGATATAAAGTGGTCCTCCATTCTGTTTCTCACTCTGAGGTTGTCTTTCAGGAAATCACAGACATCGTTTTCAAAATCGAGCTGTACTTCCAAGCAGCTTTACTTGGGGTTATTGTTACCGCAATGCCTCCTTACTTCGCCATGGAAAATGCAGAGAATCACAAGGTAATGACTCAGTTAAAAATCACAGGTGCAATTGACTGCTAAGAATTCTCAGACCAAAAAAAAAAAAAAAAAAGAATTCTCAGACAAGAAACTGAGCTTTTCTGTGTGAGTGCAAGACTTATGTGCAGCTGTTATTTTGAGAGTAAGTAAATGGAGCATAAATACGTTTATCACAGTGAGAGTAACAACTGTCACTTACTGTTTGCGTGCTTGTCGTGCACTTTAAAAGTGTTCCGGGGTGCGGATCTGCACTGTTTCAGCTCTGACTGTTATGAATTAAGCTGCTCTGGACGTTTGCTGCAGGTTCCTGGGTGGACGTGTTTTCTTTTCTCTGGCGTGAACGCCTGTGAGCACACTTGCGTGTCACATGGTGATTGCACGTTTAGTTCTATAAGACATCGTTGATCTGTTTTTCAGGGTGGATAAAAGCCTCTTACACTCCCACCAGCAGCGTATGAGGGACATGAATTTTCAAAAAATGATTGTATTTGACGTGCTTTATGTTTTTATATGTATATTGGAATTAATATTTTTGTCCTTGTGTTCATTGAACACTAATATTGTCCACTTATAAAATCATTTCTTCTTCTTAACTAATATTTATAGACCAGAAAATCATTTCTTCTTCTTAACGAATGTTTATATCCCTCTTTCGTCCTCTGTGGCCAGCTCTTTCCTATCAGACATTGAATTACTAGGAGTAGATTTTTTTTATTATGAGTAGATGTTTTTATAGATGACAAAAATCACCTGAACAGGGTTGTTAGGTATTTGCATTTATGGAAGATCTTAAAATTTCAAAATTATGTAGTGAGAATGTTAGGAAAACAATGATTGTTTACACTGTCAGCTGTTCACACAGGTGAAAATGGTGTTCCCTCGTGGTAATAATCACAGTTGACACTCATGTTCTACACACGAACGCGTAAGAGGTTTCAGATGCGTCCAAGTACAAGTTTCACACTTAAGCTGAAAGCTGTGTGTAAGTCTGATGATACTTGGCCATTTATTAGTGTTTTCATGAAAGGTCAATGTTTAAAAGTAAGCATTGTGTTTCCTAAACATGCTTTTTCTGTTTCACAGAATTTCAGAAGTCTCATTTCGGCAGCTTGCTGTTTGCGCCACTGTGACTCCCACGGCCCTTTTATTTTATTTTAGCTTCGTTTCTTAGCGGCACTGCTGCGTTCTGATGCTGAAAAATGCTGCTGAGACTGTTATGCCTCAGAAACAATGAACCAGATTAAAGGCTAAATGGAATTTATATTTAGCTGTCAGAGGGCTTTTATTACCTACTGATGCAATGTGACCCTTCTTGTTGATGTAAAATTAGGAGTTCTGCAATCATTTGCTAGAGATTTTTGTTTGTAGTATGTTTCAAATTATAATCAATTTTTCCTTTTTTTTTTTTAGATCAAAGCTTATACTCAGCTTAAGCTCTCAGGTCTCCTGCCTTCTGCATATTGGCTCGGACAGGCTATTGTTGACATCCCCTTATTTTTTGTGGTCCTTACTTTGATGATAGCCAGTTTGTTTGCATTTCATTATGGATTATATTTTTATGCTGTCAAGTTCCTTTCTGTGGTAAGTTAACATCAGTTGTGCTCATGCTATCTATAAATAAAATGTTATCTTGAAAAGCTAAATGTTTATAGATGTGACAGTTGTCTGATTAAGTAATTATGATGTTCCAGAAAACAGAACCAGTGTCTGTTTAATTATTGTATATGGTACCTATAACGAGTGCAGGTCGTATTGCCCTAAGTGGCTCTAAGAACAACTCTTTCACCATCATACAATACTTCCTCGGAGCTGAGGTGGCCCTTCATGTAGAGGGCCTGCTGGTGCGTCGTCAGGAACATGTAAACAGGTTTTCTCTAAATATCTCCTTTGTCTCTGTGCCTGAGAATAATTTCACGAAGAGGAAGCTCTTTTATTCCATAGTTTAAAATATGGCTTAAAATACTAAGGAGGAGAATGACTTGGATTCATATTTGTATGTCAGTGAGTGACTGATACTAGGTAATTTCCTGTGAATTATGTTAGGAAAAAGGGAAGACAGAGGTTGGTCAGTTAGATTTGCTGAAAATAAACATGCAGCTTTAACCAGGGAGCATACTGACCTTGCATGTTAATTTCTACCTTATAAATTAATAAATGTTTTTCTTACAAATTTATAAAATGCATTAAGTGCTGTACATTAAAGTAGAAGCTAATAGTTTATTTGAGATTAATTGTAACTCATTATGCTTGTGTTTTTTTTGGTAATAAAATGATGAAATAGTATTTTACTTGGCATAAAAAAGAACTACAAATAGTATTTCGTTTTAAATGACTTACTCAAGGTTGTGTGAACAGTTGAAAACATGAGGTTTATTGATTGAGGAGAAATGTGGATGGGTGGATGATAACACCTTAGGTTACCACAATTTCAGTTTTTGGAGCGATTTGTAGAGCAGTAAAACTTGAAAAATAATTATTCCTTGATATTTTAATGTGACTGGTATTTTACATCATATGTATGGTTAGCTGCTCACTTTTAAATAAAAATACAAATTTCTGTTTCCAGGTTTTTTGCCTTATCGGTTATGTTCCATCCGTTGTTCTGTTTACCTACATTACGTCTTTCACCTTTAAAAAAATTGCAAATACCAAAGAATTTTGGTCATTTATCTATTCTGTGGTAAGTCACATTTTATACTATTTTGTCTCAGCTTTCCATAGCACACAATTTGAGAGTCACAAGCTCTTTTCCTTTTTGTGGTTACACTCATAAAGGTTGCTGTGTCTTTTCTAAGCACAGAACTTAGATAGCTGGCTGGCAATGTCTGTCTGTGTATCTGCTTGTTTTCAGCCCCATCCATTCCAAGACAGGATGGTATTTTGTTGCATTCCGCACCTAGCATGCCCAGGGTCACCCGATGTGAAGAGCCGACTCATTAGAAAAGACGCTGATGCTGGGAAAGATTGAAGGCAAAAGGAGAAGGGGATGACAGAGGATGAGATGGTTAGATAGCATCACCGACTCAATGGCCATGAATCTGAGCAAACTCCGGGAGATAGTGGAGGAACTGCAGTCCATGGGGCTTGCAGAGAGTCAACAGTATAGACTTACACAGACAGACTCAGCAATTGAACAACAGCAACCAAATGCCAAGGTGCCAGCCACAAACAGCTGGTATCAGCTAACTGGTGCTTCCTGGCTAAGCATCTACTATGGTTCCTTGTTTTATTTGAGCAGTAAAGGCTCAGTTAATGGTGAGGCACACAGGAAGTTTGTATGAAATTTCTAAACACCTGTTCACCTGTTCTCTCGTCATTCTCTCTAGACAGCATTGGCGTGCATTGCAGTCACTGAAATAACTTACTTCATGGGAAACACAGCTACAATTATTCTTCATTATATCTTTTGCATTACTGTTCCAATCTATCCGCTTCTTGGTTGCCTGATTGGTTTCATAAAGGTAGGTCTCTTAGATGTTTGAATATTTTTAGAAAAGCATAAATAAATACTGCCTAAATCTTTGGGATCTTAATTCTTGTACTGAAATAATAATAAAAAAATAAGTTAGCTGCTACTACTTGATTAAAGTGTTATTAATGCAGCAGTTTAAAATGACTGAAATCTTTTCAGGCATATATTTAAGCTGTCAGTTCTCAAAGGAGAAGGATTGTATTCATTATGACATCTTTTATGCCCCAAAACAGTGTACCTAAATTAGAATGATGATCTGACTGCAGTCAGTATTTGTCTGGGGGGAGTTTTTCAAAAATTAAACATTGTATTAAAAGGATGAGAGAGAATTTTTCTTGAGGAAAAATATATAAAAATTTTATTAAGTCTAGTTAATTGAATACAATTGCTATGTGATTAGAAAAAAATTAAGTGATGAGTTCTTAGTTTAGGATGATTGCTGATTAATTCTGCCCATGTATCTACTTTCCTCCCCTCCCCTTTTTTAGCTTCAGTTTATAGGTTTAATTTATACCTGCCCTGACAGGCATATTTTGGGGTGGGGAAGATTTTAATCTAACTACAAAACATGGCCATTAATATGAATAGCTAGCTAGTTTATGGAGGAGACATGTTTGCTATTAAATACATTTTTAAAAAATTTTAATCCAACTATTTCTACACATTGCAGCAAAGAAAATGGTCTCCTCTACTCACAATGCTTCTAACACCAAACATGTGGGCTTTTCCCTCACGTGCTGCCGTTCTGACCCTGAGCAGAGTTAGTGCAGACTCGGGGGGTCGAGGGGTCAATCCTGCAGGCTGCCCCCCACCTCAGACTCCGGACGCAGGTTGTGGGTGCCCCCGTCACCCACCTTCTGTCTGACTTGGACCCCCTTCTTGGAGGTTCGGTGATTTGCCCCAGCGGCTCCCAGAACTCAGGGGAGCCCTGGATTCCCGTCCCAGAGTGTCACAGTGGACCTGCAGTAGACCCCAGGGACCGAGGGCCGCAGGCAGGGCTCTTGCCCCTTGCCGTCGGCGGTGAGCCGCCCCCCGCCTGGGGTGCTCCCTGAGCCCCGGGTCAGAAACCGGCGGCTCCGTCCCTTGGCGAGGAGGCGGTGATGAGTCTCCAGGCCCTCCTCCCCTCCGGGGCCGTGGCCCGGACCGGCAGTGCCAGCTCCCGGGTCTGGCTGGCTCCTCTGGCAGTCAGCCTGCGTCCCCAGAGGTCCCATCAGGAGCAGAGACTCCGCGAGTAGGAAGGGGCTGGTTCTCCTCACCTGTCACTTGGGAAACCCCAAGGGCTTTAGAAGTTTTGTGCCAGGGACTGTGGACAGACACCAGATCGCATTGCATCACAGTGTTACAGCTGCATACAAATTTCCAAACATTCTTGTCTCAGATTACTTGGAAGAATCTTCAGAGAAATGAGGACACCTACGACCCGTGGGATAGCCTTCTGGTGGCTGTTATATCGGTAAGAAGTCACTTGACCATAGTTTGGTCAAGAGGTCCTAACCCTCTGTTCAGCTGTTATCCCGCTGCATAGAAACAAGGCATGTGGGGAGTCAGGCGTGTGAGTTCTGCTGCCTAATGTGTGCTTTGCATGTTGCACACACCCACTTTAATACACTGGGCTTTTTGACATGCCACTAATTCTATTTAACAATAAATCTGGCTTCCATAGAAGCAAAAAACAGCTTTTTTAGAAAAATTCTATAATTTACGAAGCTGACAGACAATGAACTTTCCAGTAGAAAACTACACAGAAATCGTTACTAAAGGTCTGCCTTGGTTTGCTTTCACGTTCATCTCTGCCTCACTGTATGACATGCAAAAAAAAGATGATGAATGTTCTCAGTGATGGTAAGGAACCTGATGTATTGATAGTGGTTTTTGGTTTTGTTGGTACAGGCAGGAGAAAAAATAACCAACAATTGTCCAGTCATGAGCTGTTTTTCTTTCAGCCGTACCTGCACTGTGTGCTGTGGGTTTTTCTCCTGCAGTACTACGAGAAAAAATATGGTGGCAGATCATTAAGGAAGGATCCCTTTTTCAGGTCAGTTTTTAATTTTCTTTCTTTTTTTTTTTTTTTTTAGTATATTGACAGAGCTGTTCAACCACACTGTCATCTAATTCCCTGATAGCTCAGTTGGTAAAAAATCCACCTGCAATGCAGGAGACCCTGCTTCAATTCCTGGGTTGGGAAGATCCACTGGAGAAGGGATAGGCTACTCATTCCAATTTTCTTGGCCTTCCCTTGTGGCTCAGCTAGTAAAGAATCTGCCTGCAATGTGAGAGAGACCTGGGTTTGATCCCTGGGTTGGAAAGATCCCCTGGAGAAGGGAAAGGCTACCCACTCCAGTATTCTGGCCTGGAGAATTCCATGGACTGTATAGTCCATGGGGTCACAAAGAGTCAGACACAACTGAGTGACTTTCACTTCACTTTCTCATTTCCATCACCCCCACCCAAAAAGAAACCTCGTACAGGTTAGGAGTCACTTCCTTTCCCCCCCTCAGCTTCCCCTCAGCCCTCTATAAGCACTAATCTGCTTCCTGTCTGTACATCTGCCAATTTCACAGTCACATAAGTGGAGTTACACAAGACGTGACCTTTTCTTGTCTGGCTTCTTGTACTTAGCATAATGTCCTGAAAGCTCACCCATGCTGAAGCTGGTGGCAGGACCTCACTACCTGTTTGTTTGTTTTTGCCAAGTGATGCTACCTTGTAGAGGCTTCCCAGGAGGCTCAGCGGTATAGAATGCAGGAGAAACGAGATGCAGGTTTGATCCCTGGGTCGGGAAGATCCACTGGAGGAGGAGATGGCAATCCACTCCAGTTTCCTTACCTGGTTAACAGAGCTCTCTCTAACATCAGAGCTCATGTCGATGTGTTGGGTTTTTTTTTCCTGGTCTTTTCTGTGCTTAGTGCTTGAATTTCTTAGTATTACCTGAAAATCTGTTATACTTTTAGGACTCTTTCGACAAAGTCCAAACACAGAAAGTTTTCAGAACCACCCAACAATGAGGATGAAGATGAAGATGTCAAAGCTGAAAGGCTGAAGGTCAAAGAGCTGATGAGCTGTCAGTGTTGCGAGGAGGTGAGTTAGTCTTTAGTGCTGGGTTGTCTGCAGTGGTCAGCAATGGTCAGCTCCTCGCACACAGGAATTAACCTGGAAAAACAGTCCTCTTTCATATGAATCAATCTGGAAAAAGTCCTGTCTTTGAAAAACTACTTTTGTCCACTTACTTTGGAGGAAGCCATTACTTCAGCCATAAATGGGATATTTATTTGTATAGTACCCCTCATTAGGAAATACAGTTCTTATGACATGGACATGAGGTGTATACTGCCTTTCATTTAGTGATAGATATTTGATTTATAACTCTCTTTTAAAATCCTATTTTCCTTATTAGAAACCAGCCATTATGGTCAATAATCTGCATAAAGAATATGAAGACAAGAAAGATTTTCTTCCTACAAGAAAAGTAAAGAAAGTGGCAAATAAATATGTCTCCTTCTGTGTGAAAAAAGGCTGGTATTTAATTATTTTTTTCTTAAATAACTGTCGCAGAAGAGTAATTCTCATTTTTCAGTTTGATTTGCATTTGATGACTTTTCTTCTCATTCCCTCAGGAGAGATCTTGGGACTGTTGGGTCCAAATGGCGCAGGCAAAAGCACGATTATTAATATCCTGGTTGGTGACATTGAGCCAACTTCAGGCCAGGTATGGTCTAGGGTGTGGCCTATATTGAATATAGTTTGTGTTTTTTCCCAGTAGTCATGTATGGCTGTGAGAGTTGGGACTATAAAAAACGCTGAGCATGGAAGAATTGATGCTTTCGAATTGGTGCTGGAAAAGACTATTGAGAGTCCCTTGAACAGCAAGGAGATCCAACCAGTCCATCCTAAAGGAAATCAGTCCTGAATATTCATTGGAACTACTGGTGCTGAAGCTGAAGCTCCAGTACTTTGGCCACTTGATCAGAAGAGCCAACTCATTGGAAAAGACCCTGATGTCGGGAAAGGTTGAGGGCAAGAGGAGAAGGGGATGACAGAGGATGAGGTAGTTAGATAGCATCACCAACTCAATGGACGTGAATCTGAGCAAACTCTGGGAGATGGTAAAGGACAGAGGAGCCTGGCGTGCTGCAGTCCATGGAGTCGAAAAGAAACAGGCATGACTTAGTGACAGACTAACAATATGACAGTGACAAATGGGATTTCAGTGCTCACATTTTATGGTTTTGGTGTTGATTTTTTAGGAGAGCTTGATCAAATTATGCTCTCTTTGTGAGAATACTGTGCATAGTGAACTTTCCGTGCGGACATGCAGAGCACGTGTGTATACAGTGTTCCTGTTTTGTGGTGACTACAAGCGCAGGTGACTCGTCCCCTGACTTTAACAGCCACCCCTGTGTTGACCTCAGGAAGTGGAGGAGCGGAGCTGAGCCTGCCCTCAGCCAGCCTTTGGTGACGGGCACACCTCCTGAGCTGTCTGCGTGAACTTTGCACGACTGCCCTGATACCACCTCCCGCTTCCTCCTCGCCAGCGGCTCTGGCTCACTGCTTTCCCAGAAAACACCCAGCACACCTGACTCTGTTGCCTTGGGTGTCGCTTATGTTGGCTATTCCTTATCCCATAGAAAAATAGGTGATCAAGTTCACTTATTTCCTTGGCCCAAACAGCACCTTTCAGGGTTTCCCTGCTGGCTCAGTGGTAAAGAATCCACCTGTCAATGCAGGAGACCCAGGTTTGATCCCTGATCTGGGAAGACCCCACGTGCCGCCGAGCAACTAAGCTCGTGCACCTTCTCTGAGCGTGTGCTCGAGGGCCTGGGAGCCGCGTTACTGAGCCCACGTGCCCTCGAGCTGGTGCCCCACAGCAAGAGAGGCCACCGTGGGAGAAACCTGCTCGCCGCCCCTGGACAAAGGCCGTTGCAGCAACACAGACCCAGCACAGCCGGAAATAAATATATAAGTAAATGAACACACAAAACTAGCCCCTGATCTCGTGGTTAAATCTGCGCCTCCTCCCCCCACACACCAAGCCCTGCATCCCTGGTCCCCGTTTCTGACCAGGTCACTCACCTCCAGCTCAGCAGTGTAGGTCCCATCTTCCTCAGAAAGGAGAGAGAGTCTGACCTGGCGTTATCCTGACTCCGGGAAGGAGTCTGAATCAATCCACCGGCCACTTCCTTTTTGACGTTGGGTGAACCAGAAGCGGTCCTTGCACTTGGTTTGTCTTTCTGCAGGTCTTCCTAGGAGACTACTCTCCACACCCAGCTGAAGACGACGACTCCGTGAGGTGTATGGGCTACTGTCCCCAGATCAACCCCCTGTGGCGAGACATCACCCTGCAGGAGCACCTCCAGATCTATGGAGCTGTGAAAGGGATGAGAGCCAGTGATGTGCAGGAGGTCACAGATCGGTAAGGCCCCGCCTTCAGCACCCCCTGTCACCTGCGGAAGGTCATGACACACAGTTTCAAAATTTCACAACAGGCATTTCCCTGGATCATAGTTTTTCATGGAAAAAGATCATTACTTTTCCATATATTCTTTTACCAACTTATGACAGCTATGAAAATGAAAACACTTACATTTCTGAATACAGAATAAATGTACTTATGAATTGCCATGAAACGTATTTTAATTTAAAGCGAAACTTTTAGTCATGATGTTGATTTATTTGAAGTGAGCTTCCACCAACTTATCTGTTTTAGGAAGAAAAAACAGCCTCAGGGACCACAGTCTGTATTATTAATTGTATCTGTGGGTATTGTGGCATGCTCATTTCATGCCATCTCTTTTGCAGAATAACAAATGCACTTGATCTAAAAGAACACCTGCAGAAAACAGTGAAGAAACTTCCTGCAGGAATCAGGCGCAAGGTGCGTTTGCAGACCGCGCGCATGCAGCCCCGCGCCCGGCACCGTGCCGGCGAGTGTCTTACAGCCCCCCGTGTTTGTCGTCCCCCAGCTGTGTTTCGCCCTGAGCATGCTGGGGAACCCCCCGGTCACGCTGCTGGACGAGCCGTCCACAGGCATGGATCCCAAAGCCAAGCAGCACATGTGGTGAGTGTGAGGCGGGGACGCTGTCACTCGGGTTCCTGTCAGTTACGGGTACATACTCATTCAAAGTCCTGCACGGAAGGAAAAATTGTGATTAAGGGTTTCTAGAGATCCCCTTAAACTTAATCATATTTTCATGAAGTTGTTAACAACACATTGTGTATTCTGGGACCAAAATGAGAGTACTGGTGTCTGAATAGTTTTTACATGGTTTTCTTCTCGTCCAGAGTAACATACGTAAGTGAGCATTTCATAGGCTACTGTCTAGAATGTACGTTATGTGCACTGAAACTCTGCTAAGAGCTGACAGACTGTTTGAGCCTAGGTTTCCAAGTCTGTGAAATGTGAGGTTTGGGTCAGACACATGTTAAGATTTCCCTGTGATTCTGTGGCTGTTTATGTTCTAACATGAAGGTTCTTCAGTTTATATAACTGGTTGGTTAACACACTTTCAACCCATAGGGACACTTGAAATCATGAGCTTTTCTTTCCACTTGACAGGCTTTCAGAAATAAAGTAAATTAGTTAGGATAGAGGAATCATAGCTGGGCAGAGTATAATAAGTATAGCAGTTGATATTTGGTAAATCTGTGACCCCAAGAGCTGGATTTTTAAAAACTTGGGTGTTTTCGTTAACATTCATGTGCCATCTTCCCTTCTGTTCGTTTCATTTGTATTTTGTAGGAGAGCGATTAGAACCGCATTCAAAAACAGGAAGCGGGCCGCTATTCTGACCACTCACTACATGGAGGAGGCGGAGGCCGTCTGCGACCGTGTGGCCATCATGGTGTCCGGGCGGCTGAGGTGGGCGTCGGCCAGTGGGAGGCAGGGTGTGGGCTGTGGCGGCGTCATTTCAGAGACGTCGCATGATCCGTATCAGTTTAAGTGTTGAGACATGCTTCCTTGTTTAATCAGCTTTCCATAGTATTACTTGGAAATGTGTTACTTCTCCCAAATATTGGCCAGCTGTTCTGCCGGTGCAGACTCCCTGTTCTCTCTTACCTTTGCAACTTTTACATAAATTGGCCAAGGACTCCAGCTTAAGAACTTTACTCATCTATTCTTTTCTCTATAATGAACTTTATTTTGGTTGCGCTGGATCTGTTGCTGTGAGCAGGCTTCCTCTAGTTGTGACGAGGAGGCTACTCTCGACGGCGGGTGTGGGCTTCTCCCTGCGGTGGCTTCTCTGGTGGAGGCACACGGGCTGGCTGTGGCCACGGGCTTGGTTGGAACAAGACCAGGGACTGAGCTCATGTCCCCGGCGGTGACTGGCAGACGAAGCACTGGGCCACCACGGAAGTCCTCAATTATCCTGAAGTGAGAAATTACCTTTGAAACTATCGGCTTCTTTCTTATCTATACGTTCTTTTAAAATTTACTACAGGTGTATTGGGACAGTCCAGCATCTGAAGAGTAAATATGGAAAAGGATACTTTTTGGAAATCAAATTAAAGGATTGGATAGAAGACCTGGAAGTAGACCGTCTTCAAAGAGAAGTTCAGTGTATTTTCCCAAACGCAAGCCGTCAGGAAAGGTAACGTTTTTAAAAATGTAGTTGCATTTCTCTGTCGAATAGTAATCATGAAAATCGGTTACTGTGTTAAGGATTGGGGGGGAAAATGCTGTAATTATTGGACTAATGTAGTTTGATGAATGGCTTCACATTTAACTTATTTTTAGTGTTAGATCTTTCAATATGTGATAGTATTTAAAGATTTGACAGCTTTTATTTGGTAGTAAGGAAAGGGTTATTTTATTGTGCGTGGAAATATTTTAAGATTTCAAATGATTTTTATGTAAATTAGTGTCAAATTATGGGAGTTTTATTTTGAAGTTTTAAAGTATTGAATTTTGGATGCGGAACACACAGTTAGTAGTCACTTTTGAATTTTCCTTCATCTTTGCTTTCAGTTTTTCTACTATTCTGGCTTATAAAATTCCTAAGGAAGACGTTCAGTCCCTTTCACAGTCTTTTTCTAAGCTGGAAGAAGGTGAGTAATAATTTGAAAAACACTGTGAGGTGGCTTTCAAATTATGAGGGAATTTTATGAAAAAGTTTAGAAGTTGGGTCTCAGTTTACTGCAGAAACTACACTAAGATGACCTTCTGTTAATTGAATCTAAGCTATAGGAAAATACAGCCTGGGATTTTGTCGATGAGCTGTGTTGTCATGTAAGCCTTTCACCCTCTTGAGAGGACGTCACCCCAGCCTTTACGTTGCGTCTAAGAAAGTTGAGTTTAATTAGCCCCCACTAGTTCAGTCCAGAAGCCAGAGCATTGGATTTCCTGAGTCCTCACTTTGTATTAGGCCATGGAAGGAGCCATGGGAGCAAGACCCAGGGGCAGCAGGAGAAAGGAGAGGAGAGTTCATGGTGCAGAAGGGTGGGCCTTCCGGAACTGACCTGCAGAGACGTTTGTGGGATGTCAGCATTTTAAAAATAAATGTTCGGTGGGATGCAGACACCTCACCAGCAGAGAGAGGCATCTTCTGGACGGGCATGTGTTCAGGTCCAGGTCACTTTATAAAAAAGCATCTGAAAAACATGAAGCAGCCTATGTCTCCTGGTGCTTGCTTTATGATTAAAGGGGACATTAGAAGTAATGCGGGAGAATTAAGGGAGTGAATAGAAAACCAGAACTTTGATATTGGATTAGATTGCAGAAGGATCTAAAATACATGTAAAGAAGTATATGGACACAGGACTGATATCCAGAATCTAGTTGCAGAAGTCCAGGACAGACTGTGCTGGAATTGTGGGGGTGGGAGATAGAGAGCAGGGATCAACAGAAGCATGAACCAAAAGGAGTAACGCGGCAGAAGCGGAGGAGGGGGCGAGGAGCTGCTGGGAGAAGGGGCAGCAGGACGCGGCCGTGAGTCCGTGCCCAGGGCTGTGGGGCGGCCCGTGAGCCCGCGCCCAGGGCTGTGGGGCGGCCGCAGGCGGGGGAGGGGAGGCAGGTAGGGGGTGACGTCACTGACAGCCTGAAGCTGAGTGGGCCAATCAGAGAGATGAAAAAAGCACAAGTGGTTAGCCACTCAGTAGGTATTGCCATTTGATTATTCAAAAATATTATTAAGTGAAATACTACTTTTTGTGTTTTCACAGCTAAACATACATTCGCTATTGAAGAGTACAGCTTTTCTCAAGCAACGTTGGAACAGGTACCCCAAAGTTAACTGTTAAAAGTTCTGTAGAAGAAAGAGTGCAATATCTAAGTGTTTAGGTTTGTTATGGAGAGGGAAGGAGATTGTGAGCCAGAGACCGGTTACTGTGGAGTGTTCCTCAACTGTGTGAATTTTAAACTTGAGGTTCTCCATCTGTTTGTTTCGAATAGCTCTTTTTTTTTTAGTTTCAAGAAAATGAGTCATGATGGATGGCATTCATATTGGCACATCTGAAATTACATTGCCTAAATATTTATAAATTATCCTTTACCACAGTGCTACTTTATCAGTCAAAAAAAAAATGATGTATTAATCCTCTAAAATGACATTCATCAGTATATAGGATTAGTGGGGATCATTCTGTTTAAATAATATTAAGTGTATCTCTTGATACTTGAGTGGTTCGTGTATTTAGGTACATCCTCATGCCACTGCTGATGTAGTTAAAATGTTCCTAGGATAATTGCAGTGCAGAATACTGTACTCATTTATTTCCACGTAGGTTTTTGTGGAACTCACGAAAGAGCAAGAGGAGGAAGACAACAGCTGTGGCACCTTCAACAGCACACTCTGGTGGGAAAGGACGCAGGAGGACAGAGTCGTGTTTTGAATTAATGCTGCTCGCCCCACTTCCCACATTTCTTTCTTTTACGATTTAGTTTTGGTTTAACAGTTTATTGCTTGAGCAATAGTCGAAGAGCCGAGAGAGCACTTGGGGTTTCCCTCACTCCCTTGATGCCATCAGCTGTGTGTTTTGCTTTTCTTCAAATAAACTTGCGTGCAGCCATGCGAGCCTGCGCGTTGGCATCTGCAGTGTGTGGTGCTGTAGTCTGTGCGTGAAGTTAGCTATGTCCTTGTTCACTTTTCAGAAGCAGTGCTTATGAATTTATGATTTGAAGACATAGTGATAGAATCGTTTTATTTTGAGCAGCTATCTGTAAGTTTATACCATCTAGTTACATAAGCATGTAATGCCCCAATCTAAATAAGAAGACAAATATGTAGAACAGAGACATAAAGCGAAAGTCCGCTCTCCTTTTTAATTTCTAAGAGAAACTGAATGGAAGTTGGCCTCCTAAAAAGCTAAACACTGGACATGCTGCTTGCAGAGAGAGCTTTGCAGGCCGTGGCGTTCACTGGGCGAGATGCATTCGCTGAGATAACTGAAAGGAGACCTTGCTCTGGTAGGTGACTGTAGACGTAAGTAACTCAGGTACAGTTCCTTTGCTTACGGTAGAATTCAGAGATGTTTCAGTTATTGTGGAAGACTGTGTCTAGACTCTTAGCATGTACCAATCTGATCCTTCGGTTGTTTGGGGCTAGAATGACAGACATCTATAGGGCTGCAAGAATTAATCCATACCTTCTCCTCCACCCCGAAAGAAAATGGAAATCTTGTGTCCTCTTCATTACAAAGAATATATTTTAGTCTATAAATGAACTTTGTTATTTGAATATCTCTCCTTTGTAGAGTGTTAAGTATATCACTGTGAATTTGTTTAGTTACTCACCTCAGACTCACTTTGGAATATGGTGGAACATAGATAAACTTGTGGTCATTAAATTAAGGAAAAGTAAATTCTACACAGTTCTCTTTAGTAAGAAACCAGTTTCCTTCTGTGACAAGAGTTGAAGTGAGATTTTGGTAAAGGTATCCGTACAAATACTTCTGTGTAGACCCCGTGTGTGGACGGCAGGGATATAACATAAAGCATACTGTGCTGTGAGCTCAGTCGCTCGGTCGTGTCTGACTCTCTGCGACCCCCTGGACTGTCGCCCGCCAGGCTCCCCTGTCCATGGAATTCTCCAGGCAAGGACACTGGAGTGGGTTGCCATGCCCTCCTCCAGGGGATCTAACCAACCCAGGGATCAAACCTGTGTCTCTTGTGTCTCCTGCGTTGGCAGGCGCGTTCTTTACCACCTGGGAAGTCCCAGTTGACGTTATATCTCAACCAGATGAATGAGAGTTACCAACTTCGGGAAAACAGGTATATTGGGGTGTGACTATACTGTGTGACAGAGAGTCTTAGAGAACAGCAGTCACAACAGAAGGGTTTGGTGCCGAGTTTCTCTGAAAATGCGAACCCTTTGATGAGGCTGCTAACTCACGTGGTGAACCTGAACTTCTCGCTGTGCCATGCGGTAAGATGGCTGTGAGTCAGGCTGTGCAGCTGAGGATACAGTGGTGCACCTTCTTCAGACTCAGGACAAGTGCACGACTGGCGATATCCTCTGCTGTTGCCGTCACATTCCTAACAGTACAGGGACCTTGCCTGGTGTCTCAGGTCTTCCTTCTAACTAAACGAGCTGTCTCAGAGCCTCTGCTGGCATCTGCAACCCACGTCAAAGTTATTTCTCCTCGTAAGATTCAGTTGGCACTAGGGTCTAACTTCCTGTTACCATGGCACTCACCTCCCGCTACTAACCTTTGGTTCTTCACCTGAGAATCTCACTCTTAGAATCTTTAGTAAAAGCTGTCACTTTTAAACTGTAGCACTGCATGATGAATACAAGTCCAGAAACATTTGAGGGAAGACCTTTCCCTTTATAGATGAATTAATAAGCAACGCACTGTACTTTCTAAGCAAGTCATGGCAAATTGGTTGCTGTAAATTTAAAGAGATATCTTTTAGTGCCTAATGTTAACGTAACACCCGGGGCTTCTCTTTGGGGATACAGTTTTGCAGTTGTGCTCACCGGTCACAATTCGCATCTGTCTGGTTCATTATTGTACTGTTATTGTGCTCTTGTAAGCATTTAAAAAAAATTTTTTTTTAAGTATTTACATACTTTGAGTGGATACATCTTGGTCATGAATTATTCATAGGAATGTTCTGTTCCCATTTTTTCACAGTAGGAGCATTTTTCCTAGTCAGAAGTACGGTTTAACTACTACTTAGGAAAACCGGGGTGAGTGGAGTAGGAAGAAAGGGACACAGCAAGTCAGAGTTTATCTTTACTGACTATACAGTTCAAATGTCTTAAACTATAACCTCAAAGCTTTTTTTTTTTGTATCAATGCAAATAAATATAAATACATACATTAGGAAGAAGCTAGGAAAAAAGCCACGCCCCCTGGCTTATGTTTTCTGTCCACAGTCAAATTTTAACAGTAAAGGCTGGACTTCACGGAGTGGCGCTGGTCAGTGACCAACAAGGCAAAGGTCCGTCTGCAGCCCCGGGAAGGAGGCGGGAGGAGCACAGCGATGCGCAGACTCCACTCTGTCCCTCCCTGAGCCGCTTTATCTTTCCAGCGGGTTTGTTCTCAGTAAAAGGCTGCAGGTTCCCCTAAATGCCTTCTTTCCTTTAAATCACCCCAAACTATCTAAAACCAGTATTTTTATCATTAAAATGTTTTTAGAGTAATATAATTCCACCGCCATTTTAGTGATCACGTTTCAAGCGGTGGGTCTTTGGATAAAACTGTTAACTCTCCACTTTGGCCTTGTAAGATCTTACAGTCCAATAGGAGGACATTAGAAAAACTTGGGTTATTTAGCTCTCAGTCGTGTCCGACTCTGCAACCCCATGAATGCAGCCCACCAGGCTCCTCTGTGCATGGCATTTTCCAGGCAAGAACACTGGAGTAGGTTGCCATTTCCTTCTCCAGGGATCTTCCTGATCCAGGGATGGAACCTGCATCTCCGGCAGTGGTAGGCCTGTTCTTTACCCCTGAGCCCCCAGAGAAGCCCCCAGATACTTGGGTCCTAACTCTGATACAATATGATGGTGCTTTGCTGGCTGAACAATGTTTTGTTGGGGCACAGTTCTACTGAGGGTTAGTGGTGTCCTGCTTTTATTGTTCTATTGGCTACACATTTTCTTCTGGTTGTACTAAGAATCTGACAAAACATTATGCTGTATTTTTATGTAAAGCATTAATAGATGTTCATCTTTTAAAAATAGAAATGCTCCTCTCTAATGTATTTGTAATATTGCTAAATGATTTTTCATTTTCTTTCCCAAAAGAACATGTTACATAAAATGAAAAAATCTATTCTCAGGTGAATAATTTTTATATCAGCTATTCTTATAAGGTAAAAGTTTACTTCTTTTTTATTCATAATGTGTTACATGTAATTAATTCTCAATGCACCTATTTAAGAAAAGTAAATATTATAGTATTAGTAATAAGCTTTAAGAACTGAAAATTTAGCACAACTTTTCATTTTGTACGAAATGGATACTTTGTTACTTAGTGTATATTAAAAATGAAGGAAAAACCTGGCCCTGAAATTGTTAGTAATTTATTTTTAGTATCTGTTCAGTGTTTTCAAGAATGTTCAAGAAGGAACACTGATGGTTGTTATTACTCAGTCACTGTCATGTCCCACTCTTTGCAGCCTCATGGACTGCAGCACGCCAGGCTTCCTTGTCCTTTACTCTCTCCCCAAGCTTGCTCAAACTCATGTCCATTGAGTTGGTGATGCCATCCAACCATCTCATCCTCTGTCATCTGCTTCTCCTGCCCTCAGTCTTTCTCAGCATCAGGGTCTTTTCCAGTGAGTCAGCTCTTCACATCAGATGGCCAAAGTATTGGAGCTTCAGTTTTCGCATCAGTCCTTCTAAAGAATATTCAGGGTTGATTTCCTTGCCGTCCAAGGGATGCTCAAGAGTCTTCTCCACCACCACAGTTGGAAAAGAATCAATTCTTTGACACTCAGCCTTCTTTATGGTCTAACTATCTGTACATGACTACTGGAAAAACCATAGCTTTGACTATATGGACCTTAGTTGACAAAGTGATGTCTCTGCTTTTTAATATGCTGTTTAGGTTGGTCATAGCTTTTCTTCCAAGTAGCATGCGTCTTTTAATTTCATGGCTGGAGTCACCATCCGAAGTGACTTTGGAGCCAAAAAATAAAATCTCTCACTGTTGCCCCTTTATCCCCATCTATTTGCCATGAAGTGATGGGACCAGATGCCATGATTTTTTTTTTTTAATGTTGAGTTTTAAGCCAACTTTTTTACTCTCCTGTTTCTCCCTCACCAAGATGCTCTTTAGTTCTTCATTTTCTACCTTCTGAGCCGTATCACCTGCAGCAGCAATGAGCCTCGATTCCACAAAGAAAGGGTGCGGAAGCTCTGCGTTTCCTCCCAGACCTTACCTCATCTTCCATGTGTCTTCATTTGGTTGATCCTCGTTTGAATCCTTTATAATAAAACTAATTATAAGGGCTTCCCTGGTGGCTCAGACGGTAAGAGCGTCTACCTACAATGTGGGAGACCCGGGTTCGATCCCCGGGTTGGGACGATCCCCTGGAGAAGGCAATGGCACCCCACTCCAGTACTCTTGCCTGGAAAATCCCATGGACGGAGGAGCCTGGTAGGCTACAGTCCATGGGGTCGCAAAGAGTCGGACACGACTGAGTGACTTCACATTCACCTTCACCTTCACCTGCGTATCTGAAGTTGATGATAGTTCTCCAGCAATCTTGATTCCAGCCTGTGCCTCATCTAGCCCGGTATTGACAGTTACCTGTGTTTTAGTTCACATTCATATTTTAAACTTAAACTAGACATTCTTGTAGATCTTTTTTATCTCAAATCTATTTTGTAAAAATATAAAGCAATCATTGTTGCTTACATTTTATTACATTTAACAGATTAAATTATTTCCAAATATTTAATATATATCATTTTCCTTAGAATATTTAAATAAATTGATTCAACACTTAGATAAAGATTTTAAACTTAATGAACCAATGTTTCTCAAGGACCTAAGCAGCTCTTGCAAATCTAATTAATCAGATTAATTTTATGCAGCATAAAAACAGCATACACAAAGCTACATGATTAGAAGTCTTGCTGCCACTCTTGCTTAAATGCAGACTGACAAAGAATATCAATACAATAATTAATTATTTCCCCTATGTCTCCACACGGACCTCGCCAGGGTCATAGCATTTGCTAAATAAAGCCATTAGAGGTCACTGAAGTCCACCTCTCGATAACCAGAGGCAGAGACGGATCACGCAGGTGAGGCAGCTCCGGTAAGGATCGGAGCTTCTCAAGGGTGAGAAGCGTAAAGCCCGGTCTCACCTCAGAGAGTAGGCTGGCACCTGTCCCGGGGACTGTTTTATGTTCGTGCTTTGACCTTTTGGGCTTTTGCTGTCGTTGAGTGGCACAGTCGTGTCCGACTCTGTGAGCCCTGGGCTGTAGCCCGCCAGACTCCTCTGTCCATGGGCCTTCCCAGGCAAGAAACTGGAGGGCACCTTCCTGACCCAGGGATGGAACCCGGGTCTCCTGCATTGGCAGGTGGGTTCTTTACCGCTGAGTCACCAGGGAAGCCCCCAGGAGAGCCTGAGGCGCGCAGTTTCCAGCCACCTGGGCGCCGGGTGAGAGCCGCCGGCGAGACGGGAGCGCTTTCGGCCACCAGGTGGCCCCAGCGCGCCGTGCCGCGGGCCGCGTCCTCCCGGCGGAGAGCCTGCCTGCGACGCAGGACACCCGGGTTCCATCCCCGCGTAGGAACATCCCCTCCAGTGTTCTCGCCTGGAGAATCCATGGACAGAGGGGACCGGCGGGCTCCAGCCCACGGGGTCACAGAGCGGGACTCGACTGAAGGGAATTCGCACGCACGCGTGCAGGGACACGACTGAGCCGCTACCACTAACGCACGCGGGGGCCCAGGAAGAGCCCAAGCTGGAGCCAGCGAGTCAGCCTGGAAGCTGGAGGCTGCATCCCGCAGAGTGAAAGCGTCGTCTTTACGCTAGTTCACGTGGGAAAGAGGCGACCCAGGGTTCAGAGCGTCGGAACAAAGGACAAGAAACGCAAGGGAGCCAGAAGGCGCCCCAGGCATTCCTCAGAGGGAAGGGGCGCACAGCCAGGGCGGGAAGGACCCCACTCGCGTGCGGCCCAGTTACATCGTCAGCGTTGATTCCCCTCCTTAGCTTTTCTCTAAGGAGCCGGAAAATCAAGCCTTCCAGGTCCTCTGGGCAAGGTCCTCTATGTTAGACACTCCAGTCGTGTCCAACTCTGCGACCCCTGGGCTCCTCTGTCCATGGGATTCTCCAGGCAAGAATACTGGAGTGGGTTGCCATTTCCTTCTCCAGGGGATCTTTCCGACCCAGGGATCGAACTGGAGTCTCCCGCATTGCTGGCAGATTCTTTATGTCTGAGTCACCAGGGAAGCCCTGCTGAAAATCCTCTATCATTGTCTCTTAAACAAAAGTGAATTTTATTGATAACTAGGAGGCAGATGGGCAGAGACCGTAAAACAAAACCTCCAGGAAATGAGTTCTGGGGGAGTCGTTGGTAATAAAGATATGATCACAGCCTGATTTTTACTGCTTCAAATAGTAAAACTAGTGATACATACTTGAGAAAACTCAGGTTTTTTTCCCATATAAAGGAGGACTTAGGGATGTCCATGATAATTTTCAGATGGGAGAAAGAATCAATATGAGTCAGAAGTGTCAGTTTATTGGAATATTTTCTTTGATTGTTTAACAAAATTATCTGGCCGTGCCAGGCCTTAGCTGCAGCGCTGGGGATCCAGGATCTTCAGCTGCAGCAGGAGGGCGCTAGTCGCCCTACCAGGGATCCAACCTGCACCCCCAGCGTTGGGCGTGTAGACATTTAGCCACTGGACCACCCAGGGTCCTGTGATGTACTTTTGCATAAGAAATCACCCCAACATGTAGCATCTTAAAACAATAAAGATTAACCAGTTCACAGTTTCTATAGGTCAGAAACTAGAGCACAGCTTAGCTGTATGCTTTTAAAATTAATGACCAAACAGGAAAAAAAAAGAGGCAATTTGAGGTAAGGGAAAAATGAGGAAGGGAATATCAAGGATAAAAGATGTAATACAGAGCCATGAAAGGAAATAGGAGATTATAAAAAAAAAAAAAAAAAGAGAGGATGAGACCTACATCATGAACGAGTCCACTTTATCCCAGGAATTCAACTTCAGAGAATTGTAAGGATTATTAGAAAACAAAAGTCGTAAAACATTAGAAAACAGAAATCGTAAAACTGCGTCAACACAGATGAACATATTGTTTAGAAAATTCAAAAAAAATCTCCAATGATAAAAGAGCTCAGCAAAATTCAAAGTAACATGCAAAATTAACCCTGATCCAATGGCAACCCACTCTAGTTTTCTTGCCTGGAGAATCCCATGGACGGAGGAGCTTGGTGGGCTACAGTTCACTGCTCGAAAAGAGTCGGACACAACTGAGCGACTTCACTTTCACTTTCTAGACAAGCAGCAATTAATTTGTTTAGTCACTGGGTCCTGCCCAACTCTTTTGTGACCCTATGGACTGTAGCCTGGCCAGACGCCTCTGGCCATGGGATTCTCCAGGCAAGAATGCTAGGTGGGTTGCCATTTCCTTCTCCAGGGGCTCTTCCTGATCCAGGGATGGAACCCATGTCTCCTGCAGTGCAGGTGGATTCTTTATGTCTGAGCTACCAGGGAAGCAGTAACTAATTAGAAAATGTGTTTTGTTTTTTTTTTTCTTAAAGATCCTATCATGTTAGTAATGGGAAGTTTAC
Organism: Bos indicus; assembly: GCF_029378745.1. Classification (NCBI taxonomy): domain Eukaryota; kingdom Metazoa; phylum Chordata; class Mammalia; order Artiodactyla; family Bovidae; genus Bos; species Bos indicus. The sequence goes on from NC_091778.1 coordinate 62,561,849, forward strand.
ACTATGTACCAATAAGTCTTGCAAAAGACAGGGAATAATTTTAGGGTAAAGTATATGCATTTTATTGAAAGACATAAAAGTGACCTCAAAACAGAGTTTCATCATATTAGGAGAGGTCACATTTAATATGATAAAGAAGTAAATTCTCCTACAATTCAGTTATAAATGCAAACATCAGCTCTTGGTAGCAGGGTGGGTATGTGGTTCATCAGGAGGAGATGACGGCTGGTTGAGCCCCGCTTCGCGAATCTTCCACGTCCCATCCCTAGGAGTGGGGGAATGGGCTGCCTCCTTCCTGCTCCCGGGTTCGGGTTCGGCCCGTTTGGTTCCAAGCCGGAACTCGGGACGTCGTGAATAAGCAATGACTCCGTGGCCATGCGGCTCTCACTTTACTGCGCTTGTTAGAAACTGTAGGTTTTTTTTACAAACTAAGGTCGGTGTGCCAGCGCCGCAGCCCCGGGGCATCCGCCCGCGTGTCCCTGCCCCGCACCTGCTGGTTCTCGAATGTTCCAGGCCCTGAAGGCTCAGCGGGCGGTTAGCGAGGCTTTAGCCATGGGGTCGCTAGGAGTTGGACACGACTGAGCGCCATCACTTTCGCTTTTCACTTTCATGCATTGGAGAAGGAAATGGCAACCCACTCCAGTGTTCTTGCCTGGAGAATCCCAGGGACGGCGGAGCCTGGTGGGCTGCCGTCTATGGGGTCGCACAGAGTTGGACACGACTGAAGCGACTTAGCAGCAGCAGCAGCCATGAAGTGACCTGATGAGTTCGGGTCTCCGGCTTGAGTTTGGGGCAGGGCGGGGCGCTTTCCAGGGGACCTTGGGTGGACCCCAGAGCAAAGGTGCAGACCAGCGCTCAGGGCCAGAGAGAGGAGGACAGGGGAGATTAGAAAGAGGCCAGGAGAGGCAGCCTCCTGCGTGGGCCTGTCACCTGGTGCTGCTGGGGGGCCAGCATGGAGGAGCCAAACACGCTCGCCCTGTGCGCGTGCGCGCAGTCGTGTCCAGCTCTTCCAGACGCTGTGGACTGCTGGGTCCCTCTGTCCGCGGGGTTTCCGAGGCAGGAATGCAGGAGTGGGTTACCTGTTCCAGCGGCCCTTCCCCACGCAGGGACCCCACCTGCCTCTCTTCCCTCTCCCTCCTTGACCACCACTCGCGGCACCTGGGAAGCCCAGGGGCGTATTTGCAGAAAACTGTAATCTCAGAGGACACACGCACCCCACGTTCATTACAGCTCTATCTACAGCGCTCATTACAGCTCTGTAGTCATCAAGGGCTGGGAAAAACCCGAACGGCCATCAGCAGACAAAGGGCTGAGGAAGATGTGAAATATGTGTGTGTGTATATATGTGTGTGCGGGGGAGGATATTACTCAGCCATAAAAAAAGAATGAAATATTGCCATTTGCAGTAACATGGATGAACCTGGAGATAATTGTACTTGGTGAAGTAAGTCAGGGAAAGACAAATATTACATGATGTCCCTTACATGTGGAATCTGAAAAATGATTCCCATGAATCCATATACAAAACTCACTAAACAGATGCACAGACATAGAGAACAAACCTGTGTTTATCCAATGGGAGAGAGAATGGGGGCGGGATAAATCAGGAGTGTGGGATAAACAGATGCACACCACTGTATATAAAATAAATAACAGCAACCACCTACTGTATAGCATAGGAACTGTATTCAATATCTTGTAATAACCTATAAGGTAAAAGAATCTTAGAAAATAGAGATAATCAAATCCCATTGTTGTGTGCCTGGAACTAGCATGATATTGTGAATCAACTATATTTCAATTTTAAAAAGAAATATAAAAAATGGATCTATGAGAAGTGGGGTGATGAGGGCTGGGTTGATATCACATAGCACGGTTACCCATAAACCCCAGTTTGGCAGATTTCGGAATTGTGACCCCGTAGTAGAGCTGCACTGTTACCAAGGCAGAGAAGCTGGACACAGAAAACGTCGGAGCCTCTTATAAACGTCACCTGTCCAAGGCAAGCACCTGTGCATGACAGAAATGCAGGTCTCAAAACACCTAACCCTGTAAGCACTTCACTGCACCATATTGGAGACCACAGACCTTAAAATTATGGAGATGGATGCATTACCCTTTCAGTGTAGGTTACCAAGAAAGCGTGTGTCTATTATGACACGACTTCAGTTGTTTTTCCCATCCATTAAAATAAATATTGTCATTCATGTCTGGGATTGGAACCAGGTTAAATATTTGGTGTTTTCTAGTTCATGGACTTGTACTTCCAGCAAAGAACGAGTGGGGAAAAAAGGAGAGAAGTGTGACTGACAACAGGGAGGGGTGCAATGAAAGTCAAATAAAATGTTTATTTCCATACTCTTTTTTTTTTTTTTAAATGTCCTTTGACTGTGCCAGATGTTAGTTGGGGCATGCAGGATCTAGTTCCCTGACCAGGCCTCCTGCACAGGGAGTGTGGAGTCTTAGCCACAGCACCACCAGGGAAGTCCTTATTTCCATAATCTTAATGAAGAACGGTAACAGCTCCAACAGTCTGAGCGCCCCACCCTCTCTCTGTCCTTCGCTTTTGTGAGTGGTCTTTGTGTACACATCCCCAAGAAATGTGCTAATTACAGTTAAAATTGTGGAAGGAGATTTTCAGGGTTGATAAACAGGGGTTTATTTACAATTCTGAGAATGTCCAATATTTTTGTAGCTTAAAAAAATAACCATTCTGCCCATCTACTCTAAATTATTTGAATTTACTAGCTTTTATTTGAACATCTGCAAATAATGTCACCTTTGAGTCTCCTGTTTCTAATCTGTGACATGTGTGAAAATATCCTACCCAACACACAGGTTTGCTTTCAGTGTAAATTAAATAATTCATTGCAAACCCTTAGCGTACTTTCTAGCAGCTTCCCAGGGGATGCAGTGGTAAAGAATCCACCTGCCCGTGCAGGAGACATAGGAGATAAGGGGTCAGTCCCTGGGTCAGGAAGATCCCCTGAAGGAGGAAATGGCAACCCACTCCACTCTTCTTGCCTGGAGAATCCCATGGACAGAGGAGCCTGATGGGCTCCACAGTCTGTGGAGTCGAAAAGAGTCAGACACGACCGAGCACGCTTGCATACTCGTGCATACTTCCTGGCCCATAGGAACCGGCCCGCAGCAAACACCACTTAGCTGCCGTGCAGGAAAGTCTTTGCTCACGTTTTTCCTGTATAAGTTACTCTCATTTCTGAGATCATTCTCACAGCCTCCGTTCAACTTCCCTTCTTTTAAATCTGTTCTCTTCTGTGTTGGCTCTCTAAGTTTTAATCATTCAGAGTTAATAGAGACTTACTCAGGCCCGGGTTTTTAAAAATCCCTTTTGGAATCTGATTGCTGTTTTGCCTATGCCAGAAAGATAGAGCAATAAGCAAGCACACGTGACAGCCTTGGGCACGGTCCGTGGCTGCAGCCTCCCTGTGGCACAGTTGGACGGGAGGAAAGACTCAGGAGGAAAGCAGCTTCCCAAGTAGAGAATGTATCTGGCAGGCGCTTTCCATACAGACCATGGCCTGTTTGCAGAAGCCAGACTGAATGAACACAGCTTTAAGGAAAGCTCTTGAAGGATTCTTTAAACTCTCCTGGACAGAAAGAAACCAGGGCATCAAAGGTGCGTCTTAGTTCTTCACTCTTACTTTCCTGACAGTAAGCTGAATTTGTTTTTACCTTTTGTTCCACGTAAGGTAATGAGGTACAAAGGGCAGAATCAGTGGCAAGTGTCTGGATTGACATGGTTAAAAGTATTATATAGTTGTGATATTTCTAAGTCATTCTGTTTTCTGTGGTGGACCTGATGAGGAGTTTCATTTTCTCAACTCGGTAAAATGGTCTTGTAGTGTGATAGTGAAGTGGAAGGTAGATCCGGAAACGTGTGTAAAGAGTATTCTTTTTCTGTGTCGGGTTTGCCTTGTCTGGTTGGCCATTTGAGAACCTGCAGAGTTTTGTTTCTCGGGACTGTGCATGCAGCAGGACAGGCTGCTTCTCCTCGTGGTTTTTTCTATTTTCTTTTCATGAAGATGAATGTTTTCCCTTAGAAACTTTCTCGAGTTAGAATTTAGAGATTATTTTGGCATTTGGTAGCTTTACCTTTTCCTTTTATCAAGGAAAGGAAATCCAGCAACTTCTATAAATACTGCAGTTTGTATGTAGCATCAGCATTTATTCGAGTGCATTGAAGTCACCAGAGCTGTGCTACCAAATGCTCACCTCTGGCATTTTAAACTGAAAACACAGGAGATCCCTCTGTCCCGTGTGGTGGTCTACACACATCAGCAGCGAGTTGCACTCACTAGCCGAGGCTTTTGGTTTCGGGCTGTGTGTCTGACAGACTTAAGTCCTAAAGGGGGACCCGTGAGTTTCAAGAGTAGAAATGTGCTCTGGGTTCCTGAGAAGGACTGTACAGTGATTCCCCTTGGTTTCCTGTGTGTGTGGGCTCAGTCGTGTCTGACTCTGTGCGACCCCACGGACTGCAGCCCACCAGGCTCCTCTGCCATGGGATGCTCCAGGCAAGGACACTGGAGTGGGTTGCCCTTTTCTCCTCTAAGGGATTATTCCCCACCTGGGGATTGAACCCATGCCTCTATGTCTTCTGCGTTTGCAGGCAGATTCTTTACCACTCAGTCAGTTCAGTTCAGTTCAGTCGCTCAGTCGTGTCTGACTCTTTGCGACCCCATGAATCGCAGCACACCAGGCCTCCCTGTCCATCTCCAACTCCCGGAGTTTACTCAGACTCATGTCCATCAAGACGGTGATGCCGTCCAACCATCTCATCCTCTGTCTTTACCACTAGATGTCATCACATCAGCCTCCAAAAGCGTGCCTTTCAAAGTGCAGATCTCCAGTGGACAGAAAACTGGAGGAGGTTTTATTCCTGTTATGCATTTTTAAAAAGTACTAAGTCAAGGGCAAGTGTGTTTTGGATTCTAAACTTTGTTGTTGTTCAGTCACTAAATCATGTCCGACTCTTTGTGACCCCATGGACTGCAGCACACCAGGCTTCCCTGTCCTTCACTCTCCCGGAGTTTACTCAAACTCATATCCACTGAGTCAGTGATGCCGTCCAACCATCTTCTCATCCTCTGTCGCCCCCTTCTCCTCCTGCCTTCAATCTTTCCCAGCATCAGGGTCTTACATTGCTAACATCTATTCTCTGATTTAATTTATTTTTATTGGAGTACACTTGATTTACAATGTTGTGTTAGTTATTTGCTTTAGATTGTTGCAAAGTCAGGATGTGGCAGGAAAATTTGCTTTTGAGACAAAAAGGAAAAGAGCTCCCACACCACAGCCCTTACCTCGTTCATAACCATCGAGCCTTCAGAGAAAGGTCAGCTGGCAGGACATTTTACATTCGTTACCACTTTATACTCTTTAAAAAACTGCATGTGTGTTAACAGTAATGCCAAACGAGGCCTTCAGCCAGGGCACCTGGGACTGTGTGTTCAGGAGCTTTGCTTTAACTGTTTTGGGTTTTTTTTTTTGCCCTTTTTCTTACACAGCCTATTGCTGTGTAATATTGATTTTGTCTTCTCTGTTGATGAACAGGACGAAATGATTAAAAAAGAGAGGAGCGTGTGTCAACAAACTTGGGCCCTCCTGCACAAGAATTTCCTTAGAAAATGGAGAATGAAAAAAGAGAGCGCGTTGGTATGGTTCACAAAGAAATATATATCTTTCCATATTTAGTGAATGAAAATCTGTCATTTCATATTATGCCATTTTTATTGCCTTTTTATGTTCATAAATTCTGTGGGCTAGTTGATTTGGAGTTCCCGAGGTAATGTTTTGCAAATGTTGCACAATAGGATAATATTTATGGCAAAAGGCGCAGGCGCATATGTTTGCTCCTAAAAAGCAAAGTAGATAACTTTTTATTGAACATAACTAGCCATTCACCAAGTAAATAATCCACTTGAATCTTGTGGAGTTATCCTGATTTACCCCAGGCCAACTTTAGTGTAAGAAAAAAAGGTTGGGGGAGGGGGGGAAGCAAAATGAAGTAGATTTTAAACAGGTGAACCATAGCACTCTACTGGGGATGTTTTGACAAGATTCTGTGAATTGTTTTTGTTTCATTATGAAGTTCTGTCCGACTCTGCAACCCGGTGGACTGTAGCCCACCAGGCTCCTCTGTCCATGGGATTCTCCAGGCAAGAAGACTGGGATGGGCTGCCATGCCCTCCTCCAGGGGATCTTCCTGACCCAGGGATCTAAATGGGTCTCCTGCCTCTCCTGCACTGGCAGGCAGATTCTTTACCACTGAGCCACCAGGGAGGCCCTTGTCAATTCATAGGACTGGGGAAATTGTTTTCGAGCAAAAATTTGGGAACTCTGGGGGATTTCTTTTGAAGATTATGCTTTTGCAAACGTGGAGTAGTTTCAGGGAGCCAGGTCCCTGGCTGTCAGCGTCTTGGCCCTCTGTTCAGTCTCTAGTACAAGGTCAAGGCCGTCGAGATGAGGATCTTTGCTGTATGTTCTCACGAAATACACCTGGAGCTGCCTTGACCACACAGAAACTATATTCTGCTGAAAAACAGCAGTTCTTTTTTTTTCTATTTTTAAATTTTTTTATCTAAATGTTTTATTTTTTTATTGAAGCACACGGGTCATCCTTAGCTCTTGAAGCATTCAGTTCTAATATTTTAGTTGCTGTGTTGATAAAGGGTAACCCTTACAGTGATCATCCAAGTCAATTTTTAAAAAGCTTACAAAAATGTTTAAAATCTCAAACGTAGGATGACTGGCCCAGTGAACTCACTTCCCGTCCGGTTCATCTACAGCCTGGGTTTGACACCTGTTAGCATCTGCCATTGTGGCTTCATCTCTTCATCTCCCTCAGCTCCTCTCTTAACACATATGACATGACCAATGAGGCTTCCGCTAGCATCCACGAAAATTAAGGACAGGCTCCTTCATAACCGCAAGTGCGCTTCAGAAAGTTTGCGGTAATTGCATATAGTCATCTAATTCCATGTCGATATTCAGTTTCCTAAAATTTCCTCTAAAATATCTCATAAAACATTTTTTTGACTGTGCGGCCTCTGGAATCAAAGTGGGACATAGCACCTGGCCCCTGAGGAGACGCACGGAGCCTCAGCCGCTGAACCCTGGAGAACTCCCCGGAATGTCTCTTAATGTTGGTTTGCTCAAACCAGGGAGCCCAACACTGTCCTCCTGTGAAATACCCGTGTTGTGCGTTTGCCTGGCGCTTCTTCATGCTGTCATTTAACTCATTTCTTTACCATTTCCATTCCTTTTTTTATTTTTTAACTTTTTTAATTAAAAAACGTTTATTCAAGTATAGTGAATTTACAGTAAGGGCTTCCCTGGTGGCTCAGTGGTAAAGAATTCGCCTGTTATGCAGGAGACCCGGGTTCAATCCCTGGGTGGGGGAGATCCCCTAGAGAAGGGAATGGCAGCCCACTCCAGTATTCTTGCCTGGAGAATGCCCACGGACAGAGGAGCCTGGTGGGCTACAGTCCACGGGGTTGCAAAGAGTCGGACATGGCTGATTTACAGCCATCTGCATTTCTCATAAACAGTATTTACCTTAAAAAATAGATTTTTAACTTCAGGTTAAACCCTTTGACAAAAGTATCTCTTATGGGATGCTGTGTACTTATATTTTATTCATATGAGGGTGAATAATCGGGAGTATATGAGGGGGCTATGATTCTAGGTTAAGATTAATGGACATACTTGGTATTATCTCAAAGCTATCTTTGGAGATAAATCCATCCCATATTTGCTACATACCTCAAAGCTTTTTTGGAGATTAAAAGGTTTTTTTTTAATTGGTGTATAGTTGCTGTACAATATTACATAAGTTATTACAGAGGTCCAGTGTAGCGATTCACAACTGTAACACTCCACTTGTTATAAAATATTCACTATATTCCCTGTGTTGTACAATATATCCTCGTAGCTTGTTTTATTTTTAATTTGTTTTCATTTGAAGGATAGTTGCCCCACAGTGTCGTGTGCATTTCTGCCGCACATTGACATGAATCGGCCTTGGGTACACACGCGTCCCCTCCCGCCTGCCTCCCTCCTCCCGCCCCTCGGGTGTCACAGGGCCCCGGGCTGAGCTCCCTGGGTCAGGCTGTCGTCAAGTGAAATGGTGGTCTGCTTAACAGACGGCTGGTAGCTGAGAAAGGCAGAACGTGGGCGAGTGAAGTGAAGCCGAGCTCGGTGATGCCTCCGTCTAAAGCGTGCTCACCTGTCCCTCCCTGTCTGAGCGCCCGTGATGACTCAGCCCCTTTCTCTTGTGCGCTGCAGGAGTGGGCCATGGTGCTGTTCCTGGGGCTCGCTCTCTGCCTCTTTGCGGAACTCTTCAGAGCTACTCATTTCCTGGAACAGCCGCCTCAGGTCCTGGGACGCGTGGACGAGTTTAATGACTCCGACCTGGTGCTGGTGGCCTATACCCCCGTCACTAACGTGACCCAGAGCATCATGGATAAGGTGGCTGCAGCTGCCTTTATGAAAGGTGTGTTGTTCCGTGGCCCAGGCTTCATTATCATGCAACCTATTTGCATTAAATTTTAAGTCTGTTTTGCAAGTTGAGTTTATTTACCCAGCCTGTGAGTCAGTGGTTTTCAACTGGGGCAGGATCCTCCTTTCACATGGGGTGGAGGGCTTGGCGTGAAGCTCCAAGTAAGGGTAGGTCTCAAAGGAACATAGATTTTGTTCTTCTTCAGACACTGTCACGTCTGACTCTGCAACCTTATGGACTGCAGCACACCAGGCTTTCATGCCCTTCACCATCTCCCAGAGCTCGCTCAAACTTATGTCCAGTGATGCCTTCCAACCATCTCATCCTCTGTTGCCCCCTTCTCCTCCCGCCTTCAATCTTTCCCAGCACCAGGGTCTTTTCCAATGAGTCAGCTCTCTGCATCAGGTGGCCAAAGTATTGGAGCTTCAGCTTCAGCATCAGTCCTTCCCGTGAATATTCAGGGTTGACTTCCTTTTGGATTGACCAGTTTGATTTACTTGTTATCCAAAGGACTCGCAAGAGTCTTCTCCAATACCACAGTTCAAAAGCATCAATCCTTTGGCGCTCAGCCTTCTTTATGGTCCAGCTCTCACATCTGTACATGACTACTGGAAAAACCATAGCTTTGACTATATAGACCTTTGTTGGCAAAGTAACATCTCTGTTTTTTAATATGGTGAACTCATTCATTATAAATGTTGTATGAGCTTAATTCTTAAGACAGTGTCCTTGACTCCAGAGAGCCTGGGTGGGTTCTAACTTTACCTCTGATTTTGCACTCTGATTCTTTGTGTGCTGTTTATTACTTCTGGCGTACTATCTTCATATGATAGAAATCTGCTTATAATCTTGGCAGAGAAAAACCCTACCAAATTCTGAAGCATTTCTACTGGTTATTTAAAGTACTTTTAATTTTAAAATTATTTTAATTGCCAAAGTAACAGCCAGTTAATCAGTACAAACTTGTCTGAAGCAAACAATGAAAGCTTTTGCCTTCATTCAAGCCACCATTTCCTCCTCTAAAAATTTGTGTGTATCTTTCTAGGATAATATGTACACACATACACACACGGTCACATATGTAGGCATGCATGCACACAGGTGCACAAATTCAGCTTTTCTTCACTTCAATGGGGATTATGACTATGCTAAATTATTGGGAACTACTTTGCATATAGAGGAAGCAAGATTCCAAGTTGCTCAGCTAAGATTTTAACAAGCGGCAGAGAAGTTGTGTCCAGGCACCCTTAACTCTAGGCTCTTTGCCCTCAGCTAGCACTCTCAGATTTAAAGATGCTAAGGTGAAAGAGACCCTGCTTTTTCCCCTCAGTGGACACAGTAATCTGATTTACCCTGACCCAGGCCCCACTCTACATAACTGAGGACCAGGCGCTGTTTTGGTTCTGCTCCAGATTCAAGTCCTGGAGGGCAGTCTGAGCAACAGCACTGTGAAGGCACCAGCCTCCGAGCCACAACGTTAGGGAAGCGAATCCTTAGATAAAGAAATGGGCCCAGATGCTGATGCTCCCAGACATCCCTAAACCCCAGAGCAAGCCAGGACAGCTCTTGCTTGGAAAATACAGTAGATGAAGGAGCCTGGTGGGTTACGGTCTGTGGGGTCTCAAAGAGTCAGATACAACTGTGCACACACACACAACTGCTTTTTTAAAAAGAATGCGGTTGACCCCTGAACCTCTGCGGGGCTAGAGGAACCTACTCTTCAGGAAGTTGAAGACCCGAGTAATTCCTGGTTGGCCCCTGTATCTGTGTTTCCTCAGCATCTGAGCTCCCTCCACTCAGGGTTCTGCAACCTCACGTTCCAGCAGTGCCTGGGGAGTGCAGTAATGCAGCGTTTCCTTCTGGGAAAAACGCACATATGAGGGGTCCCATGCAGCCCAAGCCTCTGGGGTTCAGAATCAGTGGCATATCATTCACATCTTCTCACGTATTTACATTGAGCCTTAAACAACAGGAAAGACTTTCAGCCCTTAACTTAGAGGTACCTACTTGGTGATACCATAATATATGGCACCAGTGGGCTACCCCAGTGGCTCAGAAGGAAATGCAGGAGACCTGGGTTGGGAAGATGCCCTGGAGGAGGGCGTGGCCACCCTCTCCGGTATCCTTGCCTGGAGAACCCCATGGACAGAGAAGCCTGGCAGGCTGCAGTCCATGGAGTCACAAAGAGTTGGAGGCGACTGAAGAGGCTGAGCACACACGCACCCATGGCATCAATAATTGTATGGGAAACCTAAGCGACTGCTACTGGTCTTGTGTCCTCTAGTAATAAAGTTCATCTAATCAGTCATATTTTTCACACCTGGCAGGAAGAACAATCCTTGGGATCCCTAATGAAGACGCCATGGACAGAGTACGCCCAAGAAACGACTCTGAGATGGTGGGAATTGTGTTCAATGACACTTTCTCATACCGGCTGAAGTTCAGCTGGGGACACAGGGTCCCGATTTTAAGAGAGCACTTCGAGTACTCAGGTAAGTGCCTGAGAACTGACGGAAATGTTCTTTGCTGCGTTGTCCAGTCCTCTATGGGAAATGCCTGATGGAAACGTTAATAAACTCAAGAAAAGAAGCACTGTGCTTTTCATTTCTGAACTTCAGGATGTTTTCCTTACAGGAGGAGTCTCACTACTTTGTCAGCCATGTGATGGCGGTGCTCCTTTGTTGCTGCTTTGCTTTAAAAATGCTCTGCATTTGGTCGTCATGGACTTTGAGCGGACACTCAGATAGTTCACTTTAGAACCGGGGTTAATGTTTTCATTCCGTTCATTGATTCCCATTGCGTAATGATGTGCATGTTTTTCTTCTTTAAAGACCACTGTTGGGCTCTACGTGATGAAGCTTTCTGTCTCTTGTCAATATACTGGAAAAACGGGTTTGTGGCTTTTCAAACTGCAATTAATGCTGCAATTATAGAAGTAAGTGCCCAGCCTCCTAGACCTGTTTGAAATCTTCTGTACTTCTGCCCCGCGTTTCGTGCCTGCCCCCTCCTCCATCCTGCCCTCTCAGGAGAGGCTGCTCCGTTTTCTTCCCCGAGCAGAGGGAAGCAGAGGGAGCGCACAGCCTCCCGCTTCCCAGCACGAACGGTGCGGAACCGCCGCCCGGCGCCCGCGCCCTCCGCCGCCCCTCCCTCCGCCCGGTCCTTCCTCAGCGCCAGGGCTGGAAACACGATCCTTGCGCACTGCATCAGGAGCCTTGCGCAATGGGCGTTCCCGTCCACGACCTCTTTCTTCAGCTTCCCCTTTTCAACAGCATTCTTCTCTTCAGTACTTACAATGATCAATTTCTTTCCTTCTTATCAAGACCTTCTCCCATTCACAGTTCCTCCTCAAACAAACACTGTCTTTCCCCTTAACATCTTTACTTCTTGAAAGCATTGGCTTCCTTTGAGCTCAACTCAGCTCAATAAAATTTCTATTCCCACCATGCCACCAAAATGATTTTTCTGAGGTCAGTAACAACGTTCATGTCATTAACACGTGACATTTTCCTTCCTTGTCTTACTTGGTCTTTTAACTAAACATCACAGCATTCACCTGGTTTTCCTTCATTTTTCTAGCAATTCTTCTCCGTCTTCCTGCAATCTTATCCATCGTTACACTCCCACCTCTTTCAATCTGTGGTTCTACAGGTTCTAGTCAAGGCATTTTTCTCCATACTTTCTCTACACGGTCTCATCCTTTACCGTACACTTATTTACAGTTTACATGCTGATAACTGTAGGAACCCTGCTTTAACTGTTGGCCAGTAAACTTGTCCTTTAAAGGACCAGAGAGCAAGTATTCTGTGGTCTGGGGGCCAAACAGTTTCTGTTGCAAATACTCAACTTTCCATTTTTAATGTGGAAGCACTCTTAACCAATGTGCGTGACTACATGTGAAACTATTTACAAACACAGCTGATGGACAAGGTCTGCTCCACTGTAGTCCTGAGTAGCTGACTACTTACTTTGACGCCCTATAAACAATTCAGATTTGTATGTTCCAAACTGAATGTGGGTGTTTTTCTCTAAACGTGACCCAGTCTTTAAAACATTTTCTCCATCTCACGCATGCGTGCTCAGTCATGTCCAACTCTTTGAGACCCCGTGGACCGTAGCCCACCAGGCTCCTCTGTCCATGGGGATTCTCCAGGCCAGAATGGGTTGCCATCTTCCTGACCCAGGGATTGAACCTGCGTTGGCAGGTGGATTCTTTACCCACCGAGTCACCTGGGAAGCCCTTTCTCTATCTCCAGGGAATGCCAAAGCCAGTCACTTAACTGAGGAGTTATCAGAGATCACATCCTCTGCGTCAACATTACATCTTCTCTCTCATCCAGCCCTGTTAACTGTAAGCTCAGCTCTACTTACCTCTCTTCAATTCTGCCACCAGCGTTTATTCAGGTCATGGTCATCTCTTGCCTGAACTGTGAGAGTCATTTATGTATCCAGCCTCAACTTCCTCCCTCCACCTCTATCTCACTATTTTAAGCTGCTCAGTTCAGTTCAGTCACTCAGTCGTGTCCGACTCTTTGCGACCCCATGAATTGCTGCACGCCAGACCTCCCTGTCCATCACCAACTCCCGGAGTTCACCCAGACTCACGTCCATCGAGTCAGTGATGCCATCCAGCCATCTCATCCTCTGTCGTCCCCTTCTCCTCCTGCCCCCAATCCCTCCCAGCATCAGAGTCTTCTCCAATGAGTCAACTCTTCGCATGAGGTGGCCAAAGTACTGGAGTTTCAGCTTTAGCATCATTCCTTCCAAAGAAATCCCAGGGCTGATCTCCTTCAGAATGGACTGGTTGGATCTCCTTGCAGTCAAAGGGACTCTCAGGAGTCTTCTCCAACACCACAGTTCAAAAGCATCAATTCTTTGGCGCTCAGCCTTCTTCACAGTCCAACTCTCACATCTATACATGACCACTGGAAAAACCGTAGCCTTGACTAGATGGACCTTTGTTGGCAAAGTAATGTCTCTGCTTTTCAATATGCTATCTAGGTTGGTCATAACTTTTCTTCCAAAGAGTAAGCGTCTTTTAATTTCATGGCTGCAGTCACCATCTGCAGTGATTTTGGAGCCCCAAAAAATAAAGTCTGACACTGTTACCACTGTTTCCCCATCTATTTCCCATGAAGTGATGGAACCAGATGCCATGATCTTCGTTTTCTGAATGTTGAGTTTTAAGCCAACATTTTCACTCTCCTCTTTCACTTTCATCAAGAGGCTTTTTAGTTCCTCTTCACTTTCTGCCATAAGGGTGGTGTCATCTGCATATCTGAGGTTATTGATATTTCTCCCGGCAATCTTGATTCCAGCTTGTGCTTTTTCCAGCCCAGCGTTTCTCATGATGTACTCTGCATATAAGTTAAATAAGCAGGGTGACAATATACAGCCTTGATGTACTCCTTTTCCTATTTGGAACCAATCTGTTGTTTAAGCTGCTAGAAATATATAAATTCTTCTGTATGAAAATGAAAAAAAACCATAAATGTGGTTTTCTAGTCTATTTCTTCTATAGTTAACCTAATGCATTTGTTTGTTAACATCCCAATTTAGGTCACAACGAATCATTCTGTGATGGAAGAGTTGATATCAGTTGTTGGAATAAATATGAGGACACCCCCTTTCATTTCTAAGGGAGAAAGTATAAACGAATGGTTCATTTTTATTTGTATTGTTTATTTCTCCCCTTTTGTGTATGTTGCATCATTAAACATTACAAAGGAACGAAAAAAATTTAAGAAGCTGATGACAGCCATGGGTCTTCAACAGTCAGCATTTTGGTGAGTTAACTGTGTATCCCACATTAATACCTGGGGGAACTCATTGGAAAGGACCCTGATGCTGGGAAAGATTGAAGGCAAATGGAGAAGAGGGTGACAGAGGATGAGATGGTTGGATAGAAGCGCTGACTCAAAGGACATGAGGCTGAGCAAACTCGGGGAGATGGTGGAGGACAGAGGAGCCTGGCGTGCTGCAGTCCACGGGGTTGCAAAGAGTCAGACACAACCTAGTGACTGAACGACAGTGACAATGTTAATTTTAACATTCATTTTGTGTTTGTTAAGATAATTTTAATAATTGCTAGGCAAAAGTCTTCATGGGCATTATTTCATTGAATCCTCAAAACAACCATATGAGATAGTTAACACAATTAATCCCATTTTACAGACGGAGTGAGAAAAGAGGCTTGCCCCTGATCACACCACTAGAGTGCACAGAGCCACACGTCAATAATAAACTTGACTCCAGTCTGTTCGTTCCCGGAGTGTGCACCCTGAACTCTCATATACCGCCTCTCACGTGTTTGCGGACATGCGACATTCTGAATTAATTCTCTGCTTCTACCGTAGGCTCTCCTGGGCATTGATGTATGCTGGCTTCGTCTTTGTTGTGTCCATTTTCATGACTCTGGTCATAAAATTATTCCAAATGGTTATCCTTACTGGCTTCGTGGTGCTGGTCTCGCTTTTCACCCTGTATGGCCTGTCTTTGGTGAGTTGGCAAAATATGCATTTCTCATCCTACTTCAAGTCTCAGATATGTGAGCCAGTAAATGGCACCCCACTCCAGTGTTCTTGCCAGGAGAATCCCAGGGACAGAGGAGCCTGGTGGGCTGCAGTCCATGGGATCTGCTAGGAGTCAGACACAACTGATCGACTTCACTTTCACTTTTCACTCTCATGCATTGGAGAAGGAAATGGCAACCCACTCCAGTGTTCTTGCCTGGAGAATCCCAGGGATGGGGGAACCTGGTGGGCTGCCATCTGTGGGGTTGCACAGAATCGGACACGACTGAAGCGACTTAGCAGCAGCAGCCATATTTCTTCAAAGTATTGGTAGCCTAGAGCTTCTCATTTTGTACTCTGGTTTCTGTATGTTTTTGAGAAAGTTTTTGTTCACGTGATGAACGAGTGAATATTGCTATTCATGATTCTCAGAGGGAAATAATATACCTTCTGGAACTTTTCTTTCTTCCTTCAGATAGCACTGGCTTTCCTCCTCTGCGTGCTGATAAAGAGGCCCATCCTGACTGGCGTGGTTGGCTCTCTCTTCACTGTGTTTTGGGGCTGTCTGGGCTTCACTGCGTTGTACAGACAGCTCCCGTCGTCACTGGGATGGGCTTTATGTCTGTTTAGCCCTTTTGCCTTCACTGCTGGGGTGGCTCAGGTAAGAACACAGCCACCTAGTGACTATTTATTAGAGTTTCAGCATTATTGAGACAGTTTGGTACTTCCTCAAGCTTAATGATCAATCACCCTGAATCTTAAGAAATTATGCTATTGAAAAGTTAAATAAAAAATATTATCGGGACTTCCCTGGCGACCCAGTGGTTAAGACTTCACCTTCCAACGCAGGGGATGCAGGTTCCATCCCTGGTCGGGGAGCTCGGATCCCACAGGCCTCTCGGCCAAAAAAAGAAAAGCAAAAAGAAAGCATAAAACTTAAGGAATATTGTAATGAGTTCAATAAAGAATTTGAAAATGGCCCACATCCAAAAAAAATCTTTAAAAAAGATCTTATCAGAGTTATCAAACAGATCATTTGTCAACTCTTGGGAAATTTAAATGAGAAAAATAATTGCTCAGGATCTGAGCTGGGCTCAGGGCCAGGCACCAGGAATTAGGCTCAGTTCTGTCACTTCCTGCTGAGTCACCTCGGCCGGGTCACCAGGCTTCTGCAGTTTTTCATTGCTCGTCTGCAAAGTCAGGATGTTGGAATCGAGCTCACAGGGAATTGTGCTGTTATTTACGTATGAGGCTAGAACAATGCACTGTGAAGCTTAGCTATGGTATTTGTGATCTGTTTTATCTTTACTACCCTTAAAATCAACCTCTTCAAGTCTTCAGTACTTACCTAGTGTTTTAACACATCTGCAACATATGAACACTTGGGATTTTCATACTTCCTTCAAATGGCCTCTCACTTCCCTGCCATCTCTGGGTTTCTCTTCCCAGAATAAATTATTTTTGTTTGCTTTCCCACTTCTCTAAATCCCCTTCCTGAAGATTTCTGATTAATGAATCAATTAAGTTTCGGTTCTTCAATTGTCCTACCTTCTCTTAGAGCATTTCCCACTTGGTGACAATAATTTTATTTGTCAAAAGCAACATTGCTACTCAGAACTTCACGAAGCATTTTTTAAGGAAAAAGAATATTAAAATTAAAATTGTAGTTGCCTATGCAGCATCATTAAAAGACCTTCAGTTTTATCAGTGTGTCTAACTTTGACTGTATTTTATTCTTTGTGGTCTCAGATTTCGCATCAAGAGTATCACGTGAGTGGTGTTGTATTCCCTGATCCCTCTGGGGAGTCATACACAATGATAGTGATCTTCTTCCTTCTGGCATTTGACACTCTGCTCTATTTGACATTAACATTATATTTTGAGCACATTTTGCCTGGTAAGTAATAGTGTGATGTGATTAGAGTTGAATTTAAAATAATTCTGTGTCTTGAAAGGTTGTTGACCTGTCATTTTAAAAGCATTTCTGATTGCAGAGGAAAGGAAAAACATGCAAAACAGTAGAATTTCCTCATTTTCATCTCACTGTTTAATGATCTGAATGGAACTATTTTGTTGAGACATTTTAATGAAAAACCACTTGCATTTCTGTTGGTTTATATCTTTTATAAAAGTAAGAAGTAAGGAGTGTGTGTGTGTGTGTGTGTGTGTGTTAACAGGAGAGGAAAGGAGACACCTAAATCAACCATTAGAGAACACTGCTTCTTAGCACTTGAGTTCACAGCCGTAAGATAGGATAGCTCATCACATCACTCCTGCTATTTACCTCTAGTAAACTTGTTCTTCTGCATCTCAAAATACTAACATTTACAGTGCAAAGTTAATGGATAACTTCTTCTCCCTTTTGTGAAAAAAAATCAGTCTAACGGGAATGCTTTATATAATGTTCTACAAATAAAATAATAAACTCTACAACCAACTTTTAAATAATTATTATAAAACGCAAGTGTGGTCTACACACATAAGTAGGAAGTAATATACCTGTATTCCCTTGGTGTGTGTGCTCAGTCGCGTCTGACAGTTTTGTGACCCTGTGGACTGTAGCCCACCAGGCTCCTCTGTCCATGGGATTCTTCAGGCAAGAGTATTGGAGTGGGTTACCATTTCCTCCTCCGGGGGATCTTCCCGACGCAGGGATCGAACCCAGGTCTCCTGCACTGCAGGCCGATTCTTTACTGTCTGAGCCTCCAGGGGAACCCCTTGGTGGCCCAAACAGTTTAACTGTATGAAAAAATTTTTTCTCCAATACTTCCATCTAGAATTTAATTCCTATTTTAATAGGTAGCATTTCTGTTCTTTCTTATTAAGTCCTCCAAGCGTTCATAATTACTATGCCTTTCTTCTCCGAATGAAATGAATTCACGTGAAGATGCATGTATTTCCCAGTTTTCGTTTCCCCGCTTTTCCCGTTGCTTTTGCACAGCCCAGCTCCCCTTTCTGGCCGGCTCACCTCTAGCTGTTCTCGGCGAAGGTTCATCCTTGAGCCTCTCCTCTTGCCCACATTGAGCTTCTGAAGGCTCATCGCTCCCTCCTTTCTGTCTGTCTCTGCAAAGACCCGTTTTCCAGCTCTGCTTTTCCCTTATGTTTCCTCCACGTCCCCAGCGTCTTTCTTTCCTGCACGCAGCTCCGTGTGCGTCTCCCCCGCATCAGTCCCTGTCCTGGCGTGGCCCCTGTGTCTGCTCACAGTGCTGGCTTGCGACAGGGCATGACACGCAGACGCTCTGTGCTGCTTTGGTTCTCCTATGGTCTCTGGAAAAGCCTATTGAATTTCCTCTTCTTGTCACCAGTAAATTCATGTTCCGTGGATATATCATTAAAGTTCCATCTCATTTTATTTTTTCTGATGCTTTAGATCCAGAGCTGCCCTTGCTTTTAACTGTTGCCCTATATTCCCGTTTCTTTATTAGAATATAAGTTCATTTAAATGTCAAATATTTTAATTGATTCTACCATTCATATACAGGGGTATATGGAAGTATGAACTTTGCTGGTGGCTCAGTGGTAAAGAATCCGCCTGCCCACGCAGGAGATGCAGGTTCGATCCCTGGGTCAGGACGATCCCCTGGAGCCAGAAATGTCATCTCACTCCAGTGTTCTTACCTGGGAAGTCCCATGGAAAGAGGAGCCTGGTGGGCTGCAGTCCATTGGGGTCATAAAGATTTAGACACGACTTAGTGACTAAACAACAAAAATAGCAAAATGGAGCTATATGCAGGGAAAACTGGAGGAAGGCAGTCAAGAAGTACAAAATTCCAGTTATAAATAAGTAGTATCCACGCACAGCATGATGACTGTAGGGAACATGCTGTGTGATATGTAGAAAAGCTGTGAAGAGCCTAAATCCTGAGTTCTCATCACAAGGAGAAATTTTTTTTTTCCTTCTTTCATCCTATCTCTATGAGATGAAGGATGTTAGCTGAACCTATTGTGGCCATCATTTCACACTGTTTGTGAATCAAACCATTATGCTGTACTCCCTAAACTTATATAATTATGTATGTCAATTATTTCTCAATAAAACTGGAAAAAATGAATAGAAGTCATTAATGTGTAGAAGAAATTGCCATCAAGCTACACTATGACAGGTGTAGTTCTTCAGTGATGCCGTTTGCTTGACTCAACATGGAATCATGTCTTTATGGCTCAGATGAAAGTGGCCAGCGGCATTCACCACTGTTTTTCCTGAAGTCTTCCTTTTGGTCCCAACACAAAAACACTCACCATGAAGTCTTTGGGAATGAAATGAATTCTGAGCTCTCCTGCGATGATTCTTTCGAGCCAGTGTCTCCAGAGTTCCACGGAAAAGAAGCCATAAGGTGACTTAACAGTTTATGTGACTTTGTACACATTTAGGTAAAAGTGTGATAAATTAACTTGCCACAAGGACGACCACAGGTCCACTGTTGTGGATGATGTGGTTTTTAAAGATTTATTTATTTGTAATTGCAGGATAACTGCTTTACAATGGTGTGTTGGTCTCTGCCATACATCAGTGTGAATCAGCCACAGGCACACACGTCCCCCACTCCTGAACCTCCCTCCCACCTTGCACCCCATCCCACCCTTCTGGGGTGTCACAGACCAGCAGGTTGAGCTCCAAGTCATGCAGCAAATCCCCGCTGGCTATCCATCTGTTCTACATAGGATCCTGTGTGTGGTCAGAGCCACTCTCTCCATCTGCCCCACCCCTTCCTTCCCCCAGTGGGGCCACAAGTCTGTTCTCTGCATCTGTGTCTCTGTTGCTGTCCTGAAGATGGGCTCATCAGTGCCATCCTTCTAGATTCCACATATATGCGTTAACATGCAATATTTGTCTTCCTCTTTCTAACTTACTTCACTTTGTATAATAGGCTCTAGATTCGTGTACCTCGTTAGAGCTGCCTCAAATGCATTCCTTACAGCTGAGTGATATTCCATTGTATGTATGTACCACCGCTTCTTTATCCGTTCGGGATGATGTGCTTTCATTCTTTTTAAAATTTTTTTTAATTAGAGTATAATTAGTTTATCATATTGTGATGGGTTTTGCCATACATCAACATGAATCTGCATTAGTCGATGATGTGTTTTTGGAAGTTCCTTTCTTTCAGATATTTTTGCTTTCATCCTGAAAGACTTCTTCTTAATTAGTGGCTCCATGACTTTCTGGTAAACTCTGAGCTCTCCAAGCCTCATTTCTTCCCAAGAAATGTGTGATGTAATTCCATAGTACAGTGGCTTCTTCTTGAGTCAGTGAGATAATTAAGCAATATGTCTGTTACATAAAAGGAAGTGTGTACATGTCAATTTATTATCCATGCGGGTTTGGTATCCATGTACAGATATATAATAGAAGGCTGAGTTCATAAATCTGAAGCTTTGAAGAAAGATCTAAAGACACAGACTTGAGAATGAGAATTTTTGGTAAGAGAGGAAGCAGGAAGAGGGGCTGATACTGTATGGCAACGATCTGAGAATAAGAAAAATAGCTGGTCGGTATAGAGTCCAATTTAAGGAGTCCATAAGGTATGCCCAGAAGGAATATTGAGATCGAGGTGGAAACCAGAAGTGAACAGAGCTAAGGACAAGAAGACAAGGGTTTGCAATTGTCAAGTCAGTGATGAGGTTTATGAAACAAGGGCTGAAAAGTGACCGCTGAATGCGCTACTTAGGACCTCATGGGTAACTTCATTGAGAATGGCTTCAGAAGCGTGGTGGAGTCCCAGGCTCTGTGTCTTATGCTGGGAATGAAGGTGGGGAAAACAAATGAAACACAGGGCAGAAGCCACTATTATTTTGATAAATTTGCCCGAGGAAGAGAAGAACCATTGAATAATCAAGAGAGAGGAAGCCTCTCTCCACTGCTCCCCCTCCTTGGCTTCTTCCTGGCTTTCTTCCAACAGTAGCTCCCCTTCATTTGCTAACGCAGCTGGAAGGCATGAAATGCCCGTGGAAATCTCCTTTGGGCCCGGCAGGGGCTTTTGCCCTCCTCTTCCCGTTAAGATGGATCCTCTCACCAGTTTGTGGGAAGCGGGTCCCACCTCCACCCCCTCGCTCAACCGGTGTCACCCCGTGCTCCTGAGAACTCCGACAATAAATCCCTCCTGTGGGGAAGGTTACGGTCAATCATGATCGGTAGTGTTGGCCAGTGGCGTCATCTGCGTCATCAGAAACTGTAATCACCTCATAGTCTTCAATCTTCTTTCAGAATCAGAAATCTTAGAAAAGAATATAAAGGAAAACCTGAAAAAGTAGAAGCATTGCAAGGTAAAGAGAACAACTCCTTGTTTTGATGTTTCTAATTTTAAATGTTTTTCACTTCTTGAAAATACAAATAGTCATAATGGAAAATTAGAGAATGAATATAGATAAAAGGAATGTTTTTTTTAAATTTCTACTATGAGGCATAATCACTAATACATATTTTTCTGTGTATGGATGAGACAGTTTAAGAAATGGGATTGTACTAAATATGCAAGTGTGTAATCTTTGACGCTAGCTTGGAGCATCACCAGATTTGTTGGTGTTAATATTTTCATAGGGCTTTTCATCATCTGTTTTGGGCTGTGCTTTGCTTTATTTTTGATTCTCTCACAATTTAACCCCACAATTTACATTTTCAGTGAGTCTCAACAATTCTGGGATGCTCATAGAACTCTTTGCTGCTTCCCAATGGAGTTAGATAATTACTCAAATGTTAAAACACTGTCAAGTCATAAGCATGCATGTATGAGGATGCCTGTGACGCGTGCTGGATCCCAGCAGCCCTCTCTGAGACCACGCCCACACTTGGGATATGGGTCAGAAGCTGACTGGTGCCAGGGAAGCTTGAGCACCCTGTCCTTACCGACCCCCTTGCCTGCTAAGATAGAGTAGACAGCATACGCCGCTGCTTTGTGTCTGTACCTGGCTCTGGGACCCTCAGTGAGACTGCTTCTTAGTAGAAATGGAGACTTGCCTTTGTCCAGGAAGTATTAATACATACTCTGCTTCCTCTGTTTTTATCCTCATATCTGTGGCTATGTTCTCTAATATTAATTGTATATATCCTTTGACATTCAAAGTATTTGTGGTAGGGAGGAAAGTGGGGATTTATATTTCCAGTCTTGATCTAATTTCTTCAGAGGAAGTGAGGCTTTGTCTTCATAAATAGACACAAGTAGATATATAATTGTAAAAAGTCATATTAAAATACAGTGGAATGAAGTGCGGAGGTACACTTTACTCTTTCAGTGTTGTTTTTTTTAAAGGCCCACTTCATTGGAGTATTATCCAAAGTCTAACTTTCAGATTTTATCCGGAAACAGGCATATGTCTTGACGTCTATGAAGGCCAGCTCACGGCGATTCTTGGCCACAGCGGAGCTGGCAAATCCTCACTGCTGAGCATCCTTGGCGGCTGGTCTGCTTGCACTGAAGGTGAGAAGAGAATTTTACAAACCAAGGTGGCTGCTGAACAGCTTCCTCAGTCTGGTTATGTGAAAGAAAAACGTTTCTCAGAAAGAGGCTTTTTGCAAAGTTGAGCCATTTAAAATGGGAAATATTTATTTCGTGTTTACATAAACTAAAATGCTTGTATCTCTTTTTCACTATTATTTGTCATTCCGTGTATATTTTGCATTGCTTTGGACAGTGGTATTTATGTCAAGAATAATCTGCATCTTTTCAATGTATTAATTACATAGCTATAAAATGGGAGTTTCTTCAGTGAATATCCTATATTATCACTCTGCATAGAGTTAATATCCTGGTGTTAAAGACTTACATTTTTTTATCCATAGGATCTGCCACTATTTACAACACCCAACTCTCTGAAATAATAAACATGGAAGAAATTAGAAATTACACTGGATTTTGTCCACAATTTAATATCTACTTCGATTTTCTTACTGTGAGAGAAAACCTCAGGCTATTTGCTAAAATAAAAGGGATTCCACCGAAAGAAGTGGAACAAGAGGTAGATGAACATATTAGAATTGATGACTTTGGAAATAATTTACTTAGTTTGCTCCTGATCATATTTTTGTTCAACTATTACTTTACTCTTTCATAAATAAAACGTAATCAATGGAGTTCTAGAATAAATTCCTTCTAACTATTAGCAAATTAAGACTGCTTCAGGTAAAATGTTTTCTATTAATGTAGTTTTTTTGATAGGTAAAAGGCATTATGATGGAATTAGACATGCACAATATTCAAGATGTCATCGCTAAAGAGTTAAGTGGTGGACAGAAGAGAAAACTCACATTTGGGATTGCCATTTTAGGAGATCCTCAGGTAAGAGATAAAAATATCTTTGAGTTGAATCTGGATTGAAGGATGTAAAATGATTGTTAAAGTCCAGACTGCACTTTAGTTGCCAAACGTGAGAGTAAATTTATAATAAAGGGCCACGCGAGCCTGTTAGGGATCCGATGAAGGACTCTGTTTGAACGCAGATGTCATACTGGGTTCTGTGTTGTTTTCGGAAGAGCCTCTCTCTAAACAGAAGGTGCTTTCGCGTGCTCTCCACTGCAGGTTTTGCTCCTGGACGAGCCAACTGCTGGACTGGATCCTTTCTCAAGGCACCTCGTGTGGAACTTCCTGAAGGAGCGGAAAACTAACCACACGATCCTTTTTAGTACGCAGTTCATGGACGAGGCTGACATCCTGGCTGGTGAGTCTTGGGTTCTTTATACTGACTCGGTATTCAAGGGCTGAATACGAGAGAGATTCTCTCTAACGTCTGTTGGAAAGAAGAGAGTCTCATTTGCCGTGCATCTGAGAAAGGGCATCTGAAAGTGGCACTTGGCGTCCAGGCATTCTGACCCCCGTGAGTTCTCAGACTCACGCTTTATGTATCCTCCTGTCTGTAACTTTCTGGGCTGTTTATATTAATCACAAGTGCATATTTTTAAAAATTTGAAATGCCAGTGTTACTTTTTATGTGTGTGTGTGCATGCTAAGTCGGTTCAGTCGTGTCCGACTCTTTGCAGCCCCATGAACTGTAGCCCGCCAGGCTCCTCTCTCCATGGGATTCTCCAGGCAAGAACACTGGAGTGGGTTGCCACGCCCTCCTCCAGGGGATTTCCCTGACCCAGGGATCAAATCCACATCTCCTGTACTGGCGGGCAGGTTCTTTACTACTCGCACCACCTGGGAAGCTGTATTGTGTATGCGTGTGTGTGTGTGTGTGTGTGTGTGTATACAAAAATATGTGGCTTCCCACTGAAGTGACTTAGCACATGCACATACAAAAATATATATTTTTTGTTGAGTAGAAAGGAATGTTTAGCTGGGAAAAACTCTATTTTAAATTTGCAGTCCTTTTTGCCCTTCTAGGGAGATCCTTTCTTTACTGAATGAGGTGTCAGGTGTGAAGTTTGGAGAATTAGAGAGACAGCAAACATTTTGCCTCGGAAATCTTGGCAGGTGGGGAGGACGGTTTCAGTGAGGCCAGAGATCATGTAGAGAAGGAATCTGGGGAAAATGAGGTCAGAAAGGGTCTCAGGGAAGGGAGAGAAATTTTTGCTGTTGATGTGCCTTGTAAGAGTATCCGAAGTTTCCCACATGAAATCAAGGTTGGATGCACTTTATCTCTTGTGTCAATTGTCTCCTGCCTCAAAACTGCTGTCACAAGCCATCTCGAAGCTCGGTGCCCTAAATCAATAGGCATTCACTTGGCCTGTGTGTTGCAGAGTTGGCAGTTCAGCTGGTGGTTGAATGGCCATTGGCTTTCGCTGTTGCCGCTTAGTCGTGCCCAACTGTTTGCGACCCCATGGCCTGCAGCATGCCCGGCTTCCATCCTCCGCTATCTCCTGGAGTTTGCTCATATTCATGTCCATTGAGTCAGTGATGCCATCCAACCATCTCATCCTCTGTCGTCCCCTTCTCCTTCTGCCCTCAATCTTTCCCAGCATCAGAGTCTTTTCCAATGGGTCGGCTCTTTGCATCAGGTGGCCAAAGTTTTGGAGTTTCATCTTCAGTATCAGTCCTTTTAATGAATATTTAGGGTGGATTTCCTTTGCGAGGGTGACTTAGGTAACTCAGCCCCCTGAAGGTGTATTACATCTTCTAGGAGGCATGGTCCTGCTCCCCCTGTAGGTGTATTACATCTTCTAGGAGGCATGGTCCTGCTCCCCCTGAAGGTGTATTACATCTTCTAGGAGGCATGGTCCTGCTCCCCCTGAAGGTGTATTACATCTTCTAGGAGGCATGGTCCTGCTCCCCCTGAAGGTGTATTACGTCTTCTAGGAGGCATGGTCCTGCTCCCCCTGAAGGTGTATTACGTCTTCTAGGAGGCATGGTCCTGCTCCCTCTGTAGGTGTATTACATCTTCTAGGAGGCATGGTCCAAGTAGGTTCTCATGGTGTTGACTGAGCCTTGAAAGTGCAAGACCCAATGCATCAGCCCATCTCAAGCCTCTGTGTGCCCAGGTCAGCACTGTCAGTCCCAGGGTAGAGACTGGTGTCAAGTAGCAGCATCTAGGAACTCTAGGTACCAAGGTTGCATTCATCCTGAAAAATCCAGCCAGTTTTGGTCTCCAGAAAGAATGTTCTATACAAGCAGTTTACAAAATTTACTCTTTCTCTCTTTCTACTCAGATAGGAAAGTGTTTCTGTCTAACGGGAAACTCAGATGCGCAGGGTCGTCTCTGTTCCTGAAGCGGAAATGGGGTATTGGATATCACTTAAGGTAACGTATTCTGGGTGTGATTGTTGTTGATAAGACTGTATCCACATGAGGGGTGACCATATTGTAATTCCATGTAATCTTTAGAACTGTAAGAAAAGTCAGCTTCATTTGGGGAGAGGATTGATTTACAATAGACACTACGAAATATCTTGTTAACATTTTCTTATTGGTTACACCTTGGTTTTAAGCATGAAAATTTCTAAAAATGTCTGTATCTTTCAATACAACATTTTTGGCAATATTTATATAGGAAAAATCTGCAGTTGTGTCCGCCTAAAAGCAGTCGATCATTTTTAATAAAATGGTTTGTCCTAAAAGTCTAAAATTGTATTCCAAATCCACTTCCTAGAATGTCAGAACCGGTTACTGATGTTAGCAGGGTATGCCTGTAATATATACAGACTGTTTAACCAAAAACTGTCTTTTAGTGAGCAGTCATATTGGAGAAGAACTTGAAGGACTCATGCCTCTTTTGAAAATTTAGTTTACACAGGAATGAAAGGTGTAATACGGAGAGAATCACATCCCTCATCACACAGCACATCTCAGATGCCACGTTAACAGCAGAAAGTGAAGAAAAACTTGTGTATACTTTGCCCCTGGAGAGAACAGACAAGTTTCCAGGTAACAGACTGTGTGACCACATAGAGTACAGCCCCTGGCCCACGATGATGCTGACTGCATTTTCTGCGGCTCTCCAAGTCCTGCTCTGAAGCTTCTACATGAAAGTATCCATAAGTACTCTCCCTCCCATTTCCAATGTAATGAAGTGTGTTACTTGGACATGGTTTTGATGAGAGAGCAACTAAGTTTCCCTGAATGTAGTCCACTGAGAAACTCAGGTTTGCTCTCTTCATCAACATTAAACGAAGCTTTGACATATATCTTTCCTGAATCAGCAGAAACCTTTCATTTCTGTTTGAGATACAGGCTCAATAAACATTTTTAAAACATTTACAAGCAGGTCTATAGTTTCTTGGTAATTATAATTTTAATTATGAATGTAAGATACTGATTATAAAAAAATTTGGAAAGTACAAAGAAGAAAATTCAGTTTATTCCATGCCGCCTGAATTTTTATTTTGAAGTTTTTTGAGTTTTTAAATAGACATACAGATATAAACACACACATGGCCATAGAAATGCAGGAGATTTTAAAGTTTATGAAACTATAATAGAGATGTAAAATAACAAAAATGATTTGAAGGACAAGAGAACACCTTATGGGAATGTTTTCTTGAATTGCTGGCATCTATAATGTGAAAATATTTTCAGATTTATCTATCCTGAGTAATTGTTAGCAATTAGTATTTTAGTGTACTCTTTACCAATAATAATTGCATTGTTTTGTTACTTTGCTTTTTAGATCTTTGCAGAGACCTTGAAAACTCTTCTGACCAGGGCATAATGAATTTTGGTGTTTCCATGACAACTCTAAATGAAGTATTCTTGAACCTAAAAGGCAGATCAGCAATTAATGGGCCAGGTATAAAAATGTGTGTCTAGCAGGAAATTAAGGAAAAAGAAAATGACCATGTGTTAATTTATATTTATAGATTTTTCTGTGGAATTCTAACTAGAAGGTGAATTAGGCATAAAGGGGGCCATCCACCTTTTAAGGTATCATAAATGTTTTATGGTAACGTCATCAGGCTTGGGGCCAGACCAGTCTCCTTGGGACACTGTGTGCCCCCCGTCGGGTCTAACCTCTTCCCTCTGCAGTGCCCACCACTATCCCTCAGTAGCTCTCTGCTAACGTCCTAAATCCAGGTTTGTCTCTTTCTTGCCATTCCCTGTAAGAATGTTCTCTTGCCTAGCTAACCAACTCATTCTATTTAACATATTCATGGCAGATAATTAAATAAGATGTTATCTTCTCTTACTTTATAGTAATACTAATTTGAAGAATTTAGAAGCCTACTATGTGCCAGACATAATGCTCAACTGCTGGATTCTGTTGGGTTTTTTTAAACCTGATTTTATTTTTACTATTTAAAAGTATTTATTTATCTATGGCTGCACGGGGTCTTTTTTGCTGTGTGTGGGCTTTGT
Source organism: Bos indicus (assembly GCF_029378745.1). NCBI lineage: Eukaryota > Metazoa > Chordata > Mammalia > Artiodactyla > Bovidae > Bos > Bos indicus. The sequence continues at coordinate 62,589,601 of NC_091778.1, forward strand.
CTAGTTGTGGCGAGAGGGGCCTGCTCTCCAGCTGTGGGGCACGGGCTTCTTCTTGGGGCAGCTTCTCTTGTTGCAAAGCATGGGCTTTGGGGCACACAGGCTTGATTGCCCCAAAGCCTGTGGGATCTTCTCAGATTGGGGATCAAACCCGTGTTCTCTGCATTCCAAGGCAGAGTCTTAATCACTGGCCCACCGGGGAAACCCAGGATTCTGTTGTTCTTAATCCCCATAAGTTATTTTATTTATATTATGACGTAGGTGAGAAAGTGAGATTTACACATTTGAGTGATTAGCCGCAGTCATACGGCTCACGTGTGGTGTGGGTGGGACTCAAACAGGGGATCTTCATGGACTTTCTCTTACTTAACACCACGGTGTCTTGAAAAAGTTACTGAATGTCAACCGTCGGTGATAAACTGATCCTCTGGAGGAGACGAAGGAAGGAGAAGAATTTTCAGGAAATTCGGCTGTAGACATTTATCATGGTGTTTTTGCGTAAGACACGCTCTGCACAGATCCCTCAGTGAAGAGCTTTCTCTACAGATACGAATGAAGTCATGCACTCTAGACGCCTAACCCATGCCCTCAAACTGACTCCCTCCCTCCCCGAAACTGCATCCATTACATTTGTTTGAAGGAAAGATTTGAATGTAAAAGTTGTAGCTATCAGCAGTCGATGTGTTAGAAGTGTTGCTTCAAATTGTCTAACATCATTTCTCAAAGTTTCTAAAGAGAAAATGTAAGTAAAGTAACCTCTTGTAATAGTCTATCACATGGTTACAGATCCCGGTGTCGGGGGCCTGGCGGAAATCGACGTGACCCGAGACCCTGGAGCGGAGTCTGAAGCCCAGCAGGCTCTTGGTTCCCTTCCGGAAGTGAAACAGGCCGCCAGCTCTGCAGCTCTGTGGAGACGCCAAGTCTGTGCGGTGGCGAGACTCCGCTTCTTAAAGCTGAGGAATGAGAGGAAGATTTTCCTGTCCTTGTGAGTATCGCACTTTTTAAGAAATTTTTTTGTTTTGTTATTTTAAAAATATTTACTCACTTATTCTCATCTGCGTGCAGTCCTGGCTGCAGGGCGCGGTCTCTCCCTGGGGCGTGCTGGCGTCTCTCCAGCTGCAGTGCTCAGGCTTAGTTGCTCCAAGGCACGTGGGATCTTAGTTCCCCGACCCGGGATTGAACCCGTGTCCTCTGCATTGGAAGGTTGGTTCTTAATCACTGGACCACCAGAGAAGTCCTTATCAGACTCTTCAAGTCTTTAGTCCATATATGCATGCTGCTGCTGCTGCTAAGTCGCTTCAGTCTTGTCCAACTCTGTGCGACCCCAAAGACGACAGCCCACCAGGCTCCCCCGTCCCTGGGATTCTCCAGGCAAGATCACTGGAGTGGGTTGCCATTTCCTTCTCCAATGCATGAAAGTGAAAAGTGAAAAGTGAAATTGAAGTCGCTCAGTCGTGCCCGACTCTTAGCGACCCCATGGACTACAGCCCACCAGGCTCCTTTATCCATGGGATTTTCCAGGCAAAAGTACTGGAGTGGGGTGCCGTTGCCTTCTACCCATATATGCATAAAAGGTCCCAATGTCAAGAAAATACGTCTACTGATTTCTTCATTCATGTAATAGGTTTGTTTTGAGTGTCTGCAGTAATTAAACACCACTGAAAAGGCCTTGAGACGGACGATCTTGTCAGGGAGAAAAGCACCAATCAAGTAACTACCCAATAACCATGCTGTTTTTTCAGTACACCACAAACCTTTACTGAAGCCTGTAAACTGTTCTACATACCTTGATTGAGATCTGTACCCTTCTGTTAGTGTTTACCTTCTGATTGGGGGAAAAGGTAAAAAATGATAAATATAAAAACTAAATACATTATATAGTAGCTTATACAAAGTAGAGTAGACCAAGAAGCTGGGGAGGGAGCTAGGGTTCATTCTCGACAGGTGGGTCAGTGTTGGTCTCATTGAAATGCTCACCTTTGAGCCAAGACTAGAGAACGGGAAAGGATTAGCAGACAAGTGGTGGAGGATGATGGCTCAGAACTGAAAGCCTCTGTTTTATTTGGCAAAAGGGAAGTCCTTCAGGTTTTACGAAGAGAAAGCCTGAAAGTAGATAACGCTTGTGAGGTGCTTGACCACAGAGGGAATTTCTACTGTTCTTTCTATGATCAGTAGCTGAAGGGAGACTGCAGTCAGAAGGAAATTTCATTATTTCTTTATGAAGACAGAGAGAACATGCTTTAGTGATGATGGGAATGAGCCAGTAGCAGGGACGTCACGGAGGATGAAGGAAAGATGAACTCAGTGTGGGAGGTCCCAGGAGTGGGGTGGAGCAGGTCCCGAGGAGCACTGAGGCCCGGCCTGCGATGCGAGCAGAGGCATCGCCTGTGATACCAGAGGGGTGGAATGGGACCTCGGGCGCGTCCTTGGATCTGTCTTCTTTGTCGTTGATAAGACCGGAGGGGAATCCTCTCTGGTGGACTTCGTTGTTCTTTCTCTAGAAGCCGTGAGGCTGACAGAGTCTGAGGTCTGATAGGGAGGAGATTACTGAAAAGAGTGGACGCACATACTTGCTAGTGAAACAGAAAGACGGCTTGGAAGTGTTTTACTTACGGTTGTTGGAGTGAGTTCTAGGATCTGAAGCTGGCGTATTCAGTGCTGCATGTAGGTTCATCAAAGTTAAGATACATGTCAAGTAACAGCGGACAGAAGGTCAAGCGTCACTTGAAATCGTGCTCGTGGTGCACTTGGAGCCACAGCGTGAAGCACGGCTCCTTGCCGTCCAGAACTCTCGAGACAGGCCCTCTGAGTCCATCACACTTTTCTATATCGGATAAATCTTTATTATGTTGAATTGGTCCATAGTGGTTTTCAGGTCTACTGTTAATATAGCCTACTTTGCTGTCTATTCTGTTCATTTTTGAGACTTTTAATGCTGAAACCCCAGCTAAAAATCTTAATTTATCTAGTTAAAAAGTAACTGTAATGTATAGTGGAGCTATATGTCACGTTGTATTTTCCAAATCTCCTGTAAATGTGTTGTCATACTTTTATAATATAAAAAATAAAAATGAAAGAAGAATGAAGCAACAAGAGTAAAGAGATATTTTAAAAGCACCCCCTAGGTAGGCTGTCTGAGGTCCCGCAGACTCTTCCACGCGTCCTGGTCAGCCAGCACGCCCGCGGAGGAACCCTCCGGACCTCACCTCCTCCTCTGGTCCTCCGTCCCCCTCGGACGCCTGGCAACGTGATACAATCACGCTAAAATGTGGGCCCACTTTCAGATTAATCCCACTCTGGGTTTCATTTTGTGTAACTACATGGCATGTCTGCGTGTTGGATTTCCATAGGTTGGCCTTTAAAGAGCGTGTCTGTGACTTAATCAGAGGGAACGTGTTTTAGACTCACGGTTTCATTTTCTCTGACTTAGGTTAGTGGTGTTCGGAATTGCCTTAATCCCCACTGTCTGCGAGAAGATCGTGTATTCAGTGTATTTTCATGATCATCGCTGGGAGTTTTCACCCGGAATGTACTTCCGTTCTCTGGAACAGCTCCCTCAACCTCCTCTGACCAACCTGTTGATCATCAACAATACAGGTGAGCGACAGGCCTTCAGTGTAGCCTCAGTGAGCTTTTTTTTGGCTATGCCATGCAGCTTGTGGGGTCTTAGTTCCCTGGCTAGGGATTGAACCCACACCTTCAGCAGTGAGAGCGTGGAGTCCAAACCACTGGACCACCAAGAAGGCTGTAGTCTTCAGTTTTCACTATCAAAGAACTTTGAGGAGGGCAAAGTTGAGAGGCAGACAAACCTGTCTTGACAACAACATGAGGGGCGGAAGCAGGGCCTGTCTAGCCTGCCTCATCTTCACGTTGAGGAAACTGAAGGACTTGTTTTCGAATCAAGAGAAATAATGGAAGAATGGAGAATATCAAGCTTGCTTGATTCTGTGCCGGTCTCGTGACTCGGTCACCAGGGCTGTAAGCATCGTGCTGGGGTACCCTGGTCCCCACGTCTGGGTCCTGAGGGGGGATTTTGTGTGTATTTTGTAATTACAGACATTGCAGAGTTCTGGAAAGTCTGTAACATTCACTAATAAAAAGTTTTATTTCCGTGAGAATCACAGATTTCTCAGGAAATAACTAAGAATTGCAAGAGAAGTGAACACTTTCTGGAGAGGGTCGAGAGCGTGGGCTGGAGTCTTAGGTCCCAGCATCAGAGAGCGCTTCCTGAGCTGGGAGCGTGACGGGGGCTCTACCGGGGCAGGCGCACCATTCCTTCACAGAAGACGAAACCGTTATCCTAAAGCCTTGACACTGACCTTCCTGCTCTCGTGCTGCCTTCTTCGCGGGCTTCTTCAGGATCCAGTATTGAAGATGCTGTGCAGTCCCTGAAGCATCAGAATCTAGTTCTGGAGGTAGATGATGCTAGAAATAGAAACGGCTCAGACGACCCTTCCTACAACGGAGCCATCATCGTGTCTGGTGGCCACAGGGTACGTTTGCCTCCATGGACTTTTTTAAAAAGATTGTCAAACCAAATTTTATTTTTAAATAGATTTTAAGTGGGAAGGAAAAAAGATCTGCTTCTGTTTACCACTAAGTACCTTTGTCTAAAAGACATACACATTCAACAATTCAAATTATAATTCCAAGGGAAAGAATATATCTGAATCTTTTTTTTTTTTTTTTTTGCCTCCATGGACTTTTATCATGCATGGCTTTTTGCCACATCCAAATACTTGTAAATCATAGAAAACAGCTCAATTATTCTATAATCAATACAACTTGAACACGGCTTTGCTGCTTTTAGAAGAAGGTATGAAATTTTAATCCTCTACAGGGCACAGTTTCCACCTTCTTTACTTCTTAATAGGATCATTTTTAATTAATAAATTTTATTATTATTATTAATAAAGTTGTTTAAAATTACTTTATTCATTATAAAAGCAAAGTGTCTTTTGAGGACACTATGGATGAGCCTGGAGGGCGTTATGGTAGGTGAAATAAACCAAACAGAAAAAGACAAATGCTGCATATGGTACGACCTAGAAGTGGAATCTTAAAAAAAAAAAAAAGACCGTCAAGCTCATAGAACAGAGAGTAGAAAGTGGCGGCTAGGGGCAGGTGGGGGAGTAGGACGGCGTTGGTAAAAGGGCAGAGGCTTTTAGCTATAGGATAAATAAGATCTGAGCTTTAATGTGAGTTTGTGACTGTAGCTGGTAACAGTGTATGGTGTGATTAAAATTTGCTAAGGGAAGAATTTAAATGTTTTATACAAGTATGAGATACTTTCCTGGTGGCTCAGACGGTAAAGCGTCTGCCTACAATGCGGGAGACCCGAATTCAATCCCTGGGTCGGGAAGATCTCCTGGAGAAGGGAATGGCAACCCACTCCAGTATTCTTGCCCTCCCAACAAAAAGAAATACACACACACACACACACACACACACATATACATGTGCGGTATGGATGTGTTAGTTAACTTGATGGGAGGAATCCTTTCACAGTTATATGGGTATCAAGTTGCCATGATGTACACATTATTTATTTATCGGCAGAACTGCGTGGCTTAAGGCATCTTAGTTCCCCGACTAGGGATTGAACCCGGGCCACAGCGAGGAGAGCACCAAGTTTTAACCACTAGACCACCAGGGAATTCTCACTGCGATGCACACTTCAAGTGTTTTAAATAACTTCAGTTTTATTTGCCAATTATACCTCAATAAGGCTTCCTTGATAGCTCAGCTGGTAAAGAATCTGCCTGCCATGCGGGAGACCTGGGTTCGATTCCTGAGTTGGGAAGATCCCCTGGAGAAGGGAATGGCCACCCTCTCTCAGGCCTGGAGAATTCCATGGACCGTATAGTCCCTGGGGTCACAAAGAGTCGGACACAAGTGAGCGACGTTCACTATACCTCCATAAGGCAGAAAAAAGCAATACTGTTTAATAGATTAATTCAAACGTTACTGGAGTATGTCGCATAGAAGGTAAAATGCTCTTCACAATTCCATTCGTTTTTCTGTATTATATTCATATTAATGCATTTAGTAATTATCTTCTACACTCTTTCCTTTATAAAAACACAACTCACTATATCTAGAATGATCTCATGTTCAGAAACATATTTTCTAAATTGAAATCGTATTAGACAAGTCCTACGACTTTCCTTGTCACATAGAATCTAGATCTTTGACATCTTTCCATGTTCGTGAATGTCCATTTATTTCACGTATAGAATAAGTCACTTGAATTACAAAAATAAGGCAGTCTTGTACCAATTCCAGTAGGGAGAAGTGTCAAGGAAAAGCTAATTGTCTCCCTATCCTAATTCCACCCCGACAGTTTACAGACTCTGCAATAAGGAGATTTACTCTAAGAATTTAGAGCGTATATTTGCGTTCCTTTTTTTTTTTTTTAAAGGATTACAGATTTTCAGTTGCATGCAATACCAAGAGGATGAACTGTTTTCCTGTTCTCATTGGGATTGTTAGCAATGCCCTGCTTGGAATCTTTAATGTCACAGAGCTTATTAAGACGGAGAGAAGCACGTTTCCACCCGTAAGTAGAGGGGTAACTTCTGTGAGAGGCAGTTCAGCTGCCTAGGGCTTCCTCAGCTGAGGAAGGGGCAGGGGCGCCAGAGCCTGTACCTGAGCATGCAGCCTGCTCCCTGCGAGCCCTCCTGCTTCCTGGGCCTCTCCTCTAAGAGCGGGACATCCTCACACCTCCTGTGAAGCTGTGAGGGTCAGGTGAATTTATTAGGCATCTGCCACAGAGCCTGGCATGTACCGTCTTCATTCCTTCTGCAAGTGTTTCTTGAGTGTCTGCCAGGACCGGCTGCTTCTAGATGCTGGAGATACAGCGTACACGGCACAGGAAAAAAAAAATCCATCTTAGGAGGGAGTTACATTTTGCAAGGGGAGAGTAAGCATTCGATACATGCTTGCCATTATTCTGAAAGATAAAGAGTTTTTCAGCTCACTTAATATTTAGCAGAGACATTACTTTGCCAACAAAGGTCCGTCTAGTCAAGGCCATGGTTTTTCCTGTGGTCATGTATGGGTGTGAGAGTTGGACTGTGAAGAAGGCTGAGCACTGAAGAATTGATGCTTTTGAACTGTGGTGTTGGAGAAGACTCTTGAGAGTCCCTTGGACTGCAAGGAGATCCAACCAGTCCATCCTAAAGGAGATCAGTCCTGGGTGTTCATTGGAAGGACTGATGCTGAAGCTGAAACTCCAGTACTTTGGCCACCTCATGGAAGAGCTGACTCATTGGAAAAGACTCTGATGCTGTGAGGGGTTGGGGGCAGGAGGAGAAGGGGATGGCAGAGGATGAGAAGGCTGGATGGCATCACCAACTCGATGGACGTGAGTTTGAGTGAACTCCGGGAGTTGGTGATGGACAGGGAGGCCTGGCATGCTGCGATTCATGGGGTTGCAGAGTCGGACACGACTGAGCAACTGAAGTGAACTGAATGTTTAGCTTCATTACCATTTTTAAAATGTTTATGGGAAAATGTAAATGTATAATAGAATTCTAGTAAGTCGAATGTTCCCTATTGTTTTCGACCCTTTAAGTGGCTCTGTTTCTCCATTCATTTGCCACACTTAATACGCTATCATGCTCTATCACAGGCCCCACTCTTGCAGTCTAAAATTGTGTCTGGTTAGAAATTACAGCCAGCTCCCTAAGACATAGAACCTGAAAGGGCCAAGATCCTAAAGGACATGGAGACGTCTAAAATGACAGAGAACTGTTAAAGAGTCATATTAGTAATTTGGGCTTTCTTTGGTTCATAGTCTGGAATAGCTTTTTATACTTCTTAGGTACCCAGTACATAGTTTCTGAAATTAATGAATGAACAGATTTTCTTGGAAAACCTAGAACACCCAGAGAAGCCTCCAACCCAAATTCTTAATCTTATGTCAGATTTCCCTGGGGAATTTACTGAGCATTTCATAGTTGCTGATTAAAGCAAGTGTGGAATGTGTGGTCCAACCCTGAAATTACGATTCTTTTTACAATTTCAGTGTTCTCTCTGTCGCTTTATATATTACAGTGTCCTTTGGGGTCTTGGTTGTTTTGTCTTTTGTATCTTGTGGAGTGCAGTGCAACTTTTGATCACACATGATTTTAATAACCACTTCTCAGCCTCCAAATGTTTCCTAACAGAAGTGTTTGATTATGGTAGATCTGGAGCTGGTGGTAAAGAACCTTCCTGCCAGTGCAGGAGACATAAGAGACACAGGTTCGATTCCTGCCTCGGGAAGATCCCCTGGAGGAGGAAATGACAACCCACTCCAGTATTCTCGCCTGGAGAATCCCATGGACAGATGAGCCTGGAGGGCTACAGCCCATGGGGTCGTATAAGAGCCAGACATGACTGAAATGACTTAGTCTTCACGCACCAGATCCAAATATGCAAAAGAAACTGTTGTCTGTCTTCTTAACACAGGCGTATAAAATTCAGATTTTAAATTTCTTTTCAAATCGTGCAGTTCCTGGGAATGGAACCTGCCTTTAAGGGTAACAAACATGTTTGCTCTTTGTTTGCTTCTTAAATCAGGTATATCCTTCCATTTGGACATTTTCACCTTTTCCCTAAATGTATTTGATCCTTGTGTTTGATTGTGTGATCGGTAACAAGCGCAGTAGCTTACGAATGTGTTTGGAACTTGCAGGATAACCCAAGATGGGGAATGGGCCTTTTGGATTTTCTTTTGTTGCTCGTCGTAAACTGCCTTTCTCCTTACATTGGAATGAGCAGCGTCAGTGATTACAAAGTAAGAAGCTGGGTGAGGGGAGGGGGCGCATGGAGGGTGGGCAGAGGAGGAGAGACGATTCTCTCTGACTTCAGTAAGCTGGAATTTTATTGTCTTAGACGAGAAAATGTTTACACATGAATTGTATTACTCCAATCTAAGTATGCATTTTATTAAATGGTTCATCGTGATGTCAAAGAGGTGAGAAAGTTCATGACTGACCACAGTAAAGTAACCTTGGTTTTAAAGGGACTCACCCTAGGGACTTTGCTGGTGGCCCAGTGGCTAAGACTCTGCACTCCCAATATAGGGGGCCCAGGTTCAATCCCTGATCAGGGAACTGGATCCCACATGTTGGAGCTAAGAGCTCGCATGCTGCAACCAAGACCCAGCACAGCCAAATACATACATATTTTTAACAAGGGAATCGCTTCACATCAACTTCAGAGGTGAAAATGCACTACTTTTGACTTGTGTAGTTAATCTACAATTCTAAAGGGAATTGTTTAGTGTGAAATATAAGATATGCCACATTTCCTAATTTTTGACTCCATTCTTGTAAAGGGGGCACAGGTCAGACGCTTCCTGCAGGGCCAGTGGTGACCCCATCCTCTCGCCCCAGCAGGATGGCAGGGATTTTGGAAAATGCTCTTTCTGGCCACGTGCCATCTGTGCTCAGTCGTGCCTATTTGCGACCCCATGGACTGTGGTCTGCCGTGGTCCTCGGTCCTTGGGGTTTCCCAGGCAAGCACAGTGGAGTGGACTGTCCTTTCCTCCTCCAGGGGATCTTCCCCACCCAGGGCCCAAACCTGTATCTCTGGCATTGGCAGGTGGATTCTTTACTGCTAGCCCCAGCTGGGAGACATGCTATTTTCTCTGGGATAGTGTGAGTGTCTTAGTTGTCCTGTGGCCTGCCTTCTAAACCCAGGCTAGCAAATTCCTGAAGGCAGATTTGCTATATAAAAGAACATGGACTTTTCACCAAAAAAAGTAGCTGCTGCAGCATACTACTTCTAAAATTTTACTAAAAATTAACATTTTCACAGAAACAAAATACCTCTTCTACCCACGATCTCGGCCTCACCCGTATCCCTTCTGTTTCTTCACTAGCAAAAAGCCCAATCTCAGTTACGGATCTCAGGCCTCTGTCCTTCAGCATACTGGTGTGGACAGGCCCTGGTGGACATCCCATTTTATTTCGGAATTCTTGTTTCGATACATTTAATGTACTACATATTTTTGGAATCCACAATTGTACTACAATTCATGTTTGCTCTGGTAAGTGGTCATTTTCCCCCAAACTCCCCAAATATAATAATAGAATCAAAACAAAAAAATTCGTTTTCGTTAACACTTTGTCCTTAACAAAAGGCATGTGCAAGAAAATTGCCTTTGACAGCTTTGGGATCTGGGATCCGATCCTCTGCCTGCCCCTCACCCTGTCCGTGACCCCGTCTCTAACCTTGCTGTTAATCTTGTGTGGTCAGGTGGTTTGCGTGGCCGGCTGTGCGGCGTGTCTCATACTCCTCACGTACGTGATTTCATTCCTCTTTCCCAGCGGAAGGAAAAATAACGGCTTTTGGTCCCTCAGCTTTTTTCTCGTAAGTATCTGAAAATGCACACACATACGTATTTATATGAAGTTTTCCTGAAGTTCCTTTTCTAAAACTGGAGAGTTAGGCATAAATACTTAGGAGGAAGTGGAACTACTTCTTTCGCACTTTGGCCCTGCTCATGGTTTAAGGTTTCAGTTCATTTTCTTCTTTTTTTCCCTTTTTTTCTGTTCTCAAAAGTCTCTTTGGCACTTCTGTTTCTTTGGAAAGAGATGAAACAGCTATAGAAATCCTGACGTGTCCTAGCTGAAAGGCTAGATCACTGGGGTCAATTCCCTCATTTGATAGAGTGGGAGAAACTTTAAAGGATTAGACCTGAGCCCGAGCCTCTCAACTCAGGGAGGTTTCCTCCTTCCTTTATTAATAATAATAAAAAAAATTGTGCTAGGTGGCCAAATTGACTAATAACATAAGCAAACAAGTAAACAGAGGAAAGTTTTATTAAGAAATAAAATTATTAGCCACGTCAGGCATATTCTGCTCTGCCTCCTCCCCCAGGCCTTGCTGGCATCTTGAGCAGGTCAGCACTCCTTTCTGACCGTTGTGGATATTAACACAGTCTTGTTTCCTTCCTTAAGATTTGCTTTAAGTACTAAAAAAGGCCAGTCGAGTCCAAAACGCAACTTTTAACCTTACAAACAATGAAACTTTCCTTCTCCAGCTGCATTTCAGGCATGCCCTTAGTTTGAGGACCTTGGTGAGAAAAGGAAAGACGTTCTATCCTTTCTCTCTTTCTCGTGGACTCGCCTTCCTCCTGTCTGTTTTGGGGACGAGGTGGAGGGATTGGGTCAGGAGACCAAGGTCTTGCTTCTCTAAGGCCGTGAGACCTACGCTGGTGGTCACTGTGGGTGGTATCCAAAGACTGGGCTTACTGTGGGCAGAAATGTCCAAACGCAACCAGTTCGAGAATTCATTGCAACAGTAGACATCCTAAAGGTGATTGAGTTGCTTCTAAGCTTCTAAGTCTCATCCCTGTATACCTGTGATCCTGAGCCGGTTTTATTGGTAAGTCTCATCCCTGCATACCTGTGATCCTGAGCCGGTTTTATTGGTAAGTCTCATCCCTGTATACCTGTGATCCTGAGCCGGTTTTATTGGTAAGTCTCGTCCCTGTATACCTGTGATCCTGAGCCGGTTTTATTGGTGGCTGTGATATTGGTGGTTAAATGTCATAGCACGGTAATACGTCCTTAACTGTTGGAATTGCTCTTGATCTAATTTTTTTCCTCATGCATTCCAATGGAAAGGTAGATTTGTCGGTTTTACCCTCGAATTAATGTTGCTGTATATGTTTTGAGACTATTTTATTGGGTATGTTTAAGTCTGGAAACTTTATGTGGTGATCCTGTTTATTCTAACAGTGGCTTTATGACCAAAAACCATTCGACTGTGTCTAAATTATCTTTAATCTTTGGCTAATTTTTAAAACCTCAGTTTTGCTTTTCAGAACTCAGCTTCTGTTTCAAATTTCCTGAACTGTTCCTCACAGCCTTTGGTTACTAGTTTGTGTTTTTTTAAAATTTCACATGTGATTTATGTCTACATTTAATTGACATATTTGTATTTGTTGTTTGATAATTCTAGTAGCTAAAGTCTTCAGATAGTTTTAATCTGTATTTTTTCCCCTTCTCGACTCACTCTTAATGGGCTGTCGCCTTGTATGTTTGTTTGTTTTTTTTTTTAATCAAGAGTTCATATTTGGTTGACCTTTAAGCATGGAATCCTAGGACTTCCCTGGTGACTCAGATGGTAAAGATCCGCTTGCAGTGCAGGAGATGTGGGTTCAGTCCCCGGGTCAGGAAGATCCCCTGGAGAAGGGCATGGCTACCCACCCTTCAGTGTACTTGCCTGGGAAGTGCCGTGGACAGATTGTACCTATTGCTGCTTGTTGGAAGGAACAGTTAATGGGAGGATTATTTTAATTTTTCTAATGGGTTAGAAGTGATGGATGAGCTAATTTGTACAGTAAGATAAAAAGAAAGGGGGCTTTCCAGTGATTAAGAATTTGCCTTGCAATGCAGAGGACGTGAGTTCATCCCTGGTCCAGGAACTAACATCCCACAAGCCACAGAGCAGCTCAGCCTGTGCAGCTCAGCTAGAGTCCCTCAGCCCCGACCAAGACCCGATGCAGCCAAATAAATGATTCTTTAAAAAAAAAAGGTAAAAGAAAGGGATGGAGAGGAGGAAGTAGGGTGGTGAAGGGTAAGTTCTTTTCCTGCACTCTTAGATTAGAGAGCTTGGCTGCAGGTCTCCACGAGACAGAAGATGCACCGACACACATCTCACTAAAGCACCGCTTCTCATAACCGTGACGGTGTGGCCAGGGAACCTTTCGGGAAGTTCTGATTAAGGTCCTAAAATACGCTGATGAACCCTCAGATTATTTCCATTTATATTGCTTTTTCTATGAGAAAATATTTCTTGTGCTTATAGAGAGAACACTTTAAAGAGTTTTTTTTTAATTCTATAATCAGTTTCATATACTTAAAATCTTGGTATCTGACACATTATAGGTTGACTCATTGACTGGATGCGTGGACAGCTGACTCATGCAATATCTCCTTAATTTTTTTTAAACTTTTGTTGTTGTTCAACTGCTCAGTTGTGTCTGACACTTTGTGACTCCATGGACTGTAACACACCAGTCTTGCCTGCCCTTCACTAGGTCCTGGAGTTTCTTCAAACTCACGTCCATTGAGTCAATGATGCCATCCGACCATCTCATCCTCTGTCGCCCCCTTCTCCTCCTGACCTCAGTCTTTCCCAGAATCAGGGTCTTTTCCAATGAGTCATCTCTTTGCATCAGGCAGCCAAAGTATTGGAGCTTCAGCTTCAGTGTCAGTCCTTCCAGTGCATATTCAGGGTTGATCTCCTTCAGAATGGACTGGTTGGATCTCCTTGCAGTCCAAGGGACTCTCAAGACTCTTCGCCAACTCCACAATTTGAAAGCATCAATTCTTTGGCGCTCAGCCTTCTTTATGGTCCCACCGTCACATCTGTATATGACTACTAGAAAAACCATAACTTTGACTATACGTACCTTTGTTGACACAGTGATGTCTCTGCTTTTTAATATGCTGTCTAGGTGTGTCATAATTTTCTTCTAAGGAGCAGGCACCCTTTAATTTCATGGCCACAGTCACCATCCACGGTGGTTTTGGAGCTCAAGAAAATGAAGTCTGTCACTGTTTGAATTTTTTCCCCATCTATTTGCCATGAAGTGATGGGACCAGGTGCCGTGGTCTTAGTTTTTTAAATGTTGAGTTTTAAGCCAGCTTTTTCACTGTCCTCTTTCACCTTTGCAACCAGTGCAAGTTTGATGCATGAAGCAGGGCCCCCACACCAGTGCTCTGGGACAACCCAGAGGGATAGTGTGGGGAGGGAGGGGGAATCGGGATTCAGGATGAGGGGGACACATGTATACCTTTGGCCGATTCCTGTTGATGTATGGCAGGAACTATCACAAGATCATAAAGTAATTATCCTCCTATTAAATAAATTTTAAAAAGAAGAGGTTCTTTAGTTACTCTTAACATTCTGACATTAGAGTGGTGTCATCTGCATATCTGAGGTTATTGATATTTCTCCTGGCAATTTTGATTCCAGCTTGTGCTTCATCCAGCCCAGCATTTCGCATGATGTACTCTGCATAGAAGTTAAATAAGCAGGGTGACAACTTATAGCCTTGATGTACTCCTTTACATTTGGAACCAGTTCATTGTTCCATATCCAGTTCTAACTGTTGCTTCTTGGCCTGAATACAGGCTTGTCAGGAGGCAAGTGAGGTGATCTGGTATTCCCATCTCTCTAAAAATTTTCCATAGTTTGCTGTGATCCACACAGTCTAACGATTTAGTGTAGTCAGTGTAACAGAAATAGATGTTTTTCTGAAATTCTCTTCCTTTTTCTATGATCCAACAGATGTTGGCAATTTGATCTCTGGTCCCTACCTTTTCTAAATTCAGCTTGTACATCTGGAAGCTCTCAGTTCATGTACTGTTGAAGCCTAGCTTGAAGTATTTTGAGCATTACCTTGCTTATCATGTGAAATGAGTGCAGTTGTGAGATAGTTTGAATTCTTTGGCATTGCCCTTCTTTGGGATTGGAATGAAAACTGACCTTTTCTAGTCCTGTGGCCACTGCTGAGTTTCCCAAATTTGCTGGAATATTGAGTGCAGCACTTAGCAGCAGCTTCTTTTAGGATTTGAAATAGCTTAGCTGGAATTCCATCACATCCACTAGCTTTTTTCGTGGGACTGGTTCCTAAGGCCCACTTGACTTCGTACTCCAGCATGTCTGGCTCTAGCTGAGTGATCACACCACTGTGGTTATCCAGGTCATTAAGACCTTTTTTGTATAGTTCTGTGTATTCTTGCCACCTCTTCTTAATATCTTCTGCTTCTGTTAGGTCCACAGCATTTCTATCCTTTATTGTACCCATCTTTGCATGAAATGTTCCCTTGGTATCTCTAATTTTTAAAAAATATTTATTTATTTGGCCATGTCAAGTCTTCAGTTCAGTTCAGTTCAGTCGTGTCCAACTCTTGCGACCCCATGAATCACAGCACGCCAGGCCTCCCTGTCCATCACCAACTCCTGGAGTTTTCTCAAACCCATGTCCATCAAGCTGGTGATGCCATCCAGCCATCTCATCCTCTGTCATCCCCTTCTCATCCTGCCCTCAATCTTTCCCAGCGTCATGGTCTTTTGCAATGAGTCAGCTCTTTGCATCAGGTGGCCAAAGTATTGGAGTTTCAGCTTCAGCATCAGTCCTTCCAATGAACACCCAGGACTGATCTTCTTTAGGATGGATTGGTTGGATCTCCTTGCAGTCCAAGGGACTCTCAAGAGTCTTCTCCAACACCACAGTTCAAAAGCATCAATTCTTCGGCACTCAGCTTTCTTTATAGTCCAACTCTCACATCCATACATGACCACTGGAAAAACCATAGCCTTCACTAGACGGACCTTTGTTGGCAAAGTAATGTCTCTGCTTTTCAATATGCTGTCTAGGTTGGTCATGACTTTCCTTCCAAGGACTAAGCGTCTTTTAATTTCATGGCTGCAATCACCATCTGCAGTGATTTTGAAGCCCCCAAAAATAAAGTCAGCCACTGTTTCCACTGTTTCCCCATCTATTTGCCATGAAGTGATGGGACCAGATGCCATGATCTTCGTTTTCTGAATGTTGAGCTTTAAGCCGACTTTTTCACTCTCCTCTTTCACTTTCATCAAGAGGCTCTTTAGTTCTTCTTCACTGTCTGCCACAAGGGTGGTGTCATCTGCATATTTGAGGTTCTTGATATTTCTCCCAGCAATCTTGATTCCAGCTTGTGCTTCTTCCAGCCCAGCGTTTCTCATGATGTACTCTGCATATAAGTTAAATAAGCAGGGTGAATATACAGCCTTGACGTACTCCTTTTCCTATTTGGAATCAGTCTGTTGTTCCATGTCCAGTTCTAACTATTGCTTCCTGACCTGCATACAGGTTTCTCAAGAGGCAGGTCAGGTGGTCTGGGATTCCCATCTCTTGAAGAATTTTCCACAGTGGCATATGGTATCTTCAGTCTTCTTGCAGCATGCAGAATCTTACGTTGCAATTTGTGGAATCTAGTTCCTGGGCCAGGGATTGAACCTGGACCCCCTGCAGTGGGAGCAGAGTCTTAACACCTCCAGGGAAGCCCCCAATCTCTTCTTATAAAAGTATGGAGGGTAAGAATTTAGGCTCTGGAGTCAGACAGCCCAGGTTTGGATTCTAAGTTGGCACTAAATAGCTGTAAGATATTG
Source organism: Bos indicus (assembly GCF_029378745.1). Classification (NCBI taxonomy): domain Eukaryota; kingdom Metazoa; phylum Chordata; class Mammalia; order Artiodactyla; family Bovidae; genus Bos; species Bos indicus. The sequence continues at coordinate 62,605,759 of NC_091778.1, forward strand.
GGCGAAGTTACTTCAGGTTTTTGAGGTTTAGTTCTCTGAACTCAGAGAATGTATATATAAAGCAGTAGCACTTTACAGGGTTAGGACTGAGTCTCTCTAAGAGCATTCGCTATCACAGTGCTGGTAAATTGCTCATCAGAGTACTTGGTAAATAGTAGATGCTAAGAGAAGTTTCTATTCCCTTCTTTATTCTCTTGTTATTCCTAAAACTATGGTACTACATATACCATTCGACAAGAAGTTAATTGTGTGCTAGTGCTGAAAGCATATAAGGATTGATGTTCATAAAGCAAAATAATGTTATAGTCCCTTTTTTAAATGGTTGTCGCATGTCCATACCGGATAGTGCAGCAGCTTTTAGATGTTTATGTCAGACTTTAACTGTAATCATGTGTCTCAGTTGTAATGACACTTTGATGCTTCTTAAAGAGGCGGTCTTCTCGATGTTGTACGTAAGGTGAAAATTGAAAATAGGAGTATCTATAAGATCACTTATAGAAAACATCTTACATTAAATATGACTGAGCAAATTATGTCTGTGGATTTTTTCCCTTTAGATCTCACTATTTATGCTCATCCTCCTGGGACTAACTCATTCTGAAAATATTATAATTATATGTATAATTTTAATACCTTCGTGCACTTCAGTTTTTTTTCTTGTCCAAATGATAGAGGTAAGCAGTTTTACTTACTTTATTTTTACCTTGACCATGTAGCTCATTAATTAAATCTTTTCTGATAGGGGAGCAGGTACATTTAATAAAATTTTAGAAATTATTCAATTGTTGGTAAATTCTGAAAAGAAGACATGAAAATTGTATGAAGCTAAAAGTTTCAAATACCCAGAACCCATTATTCACACCCGGAAGGAAGCAGGTAAATCCATTAAGAAATGCAACAGGAAACCCAACTGTGGTTTATGAATTCCAAGAGGGGATTGTAACTGATTATGTTTTTCCCACTGTTACAGAACTCTCTCTTCTCACCATGAAGTGGAAGTTTCCCATTTCAATTTTGATAAATATCTGAAATTATTTTTGTGCTTAGCTCCACCTTTCCCTGTAACAGAGGACTGCAGGGAAGATGTGATATCTTATGCTCTTTGTACCACTAAAAGTCAGTAGATTGCTTTGGGGGTGAGTGGTTGGTGAAGGAAGGGAAGCAAGATACTGTTAGGAACTTCTGGGAGGATCCAAGTTCCGCTGAGAATTCTGGGGACGTGACAGCAGATCCCAACCACTTCACATTTGTGTGTTCAGTCACTTCCACTAAAAAGAAACTGTGAATCCCCACTGCACAGAACTGGGGCTTCCCAGGTTGTGCTAGAGGTAAAGGCCTTGCCTGCCAATGCAGGAGACATAAGAGATGCGGGTTTGATCCCTGGGTCAGGAAGGTCCCCTGCAGGAGGGCATGGCAATCCACTCCGGTATTCTTGCCTGGAAAATCCCATGGACAGAGGAGCCTGGCGGGCTACAGTCTATGGGGGTCACACAGAGTCGGAGACAAGTGAAGTGACTTAGCACATTTGCACTCACGCTCTGCACAGAGTCCGAATACAGAAAGTATTGGAGATTATAACCAAGGAAGGGTGTCACCTCCCGACAGATTTTAGTGTCATAGAACAAGTCTTGTCCCAATTCACAGAGCATTCCCTCATGTCCTGTGAAACAGCAAGTCATGTGATACAGGTGTATTTAGCATAAGAACGTTATATTCGTGATGCAGAGAAATTTCATACAGCCCTTGCTTTTCTTCAACAGTTGTCCTCTATGTATCACAGAAGGTCCGAGAGTCAGGACTCTGAGAAGAGTGCAGCTGGTAAAATGATTCTACCAATCTTCATAGTAAGAAAATATTTCTATCTGAATATATACTACATAGGATTTATAGCCACATGATGCACTTGCTCTTATTCAAAGAATGGCAAATTGAAATGCTCGCCCAAATACCTGCTCTTACTGTTTCTACGGGCTTCCCCGGGTGGCTCACTGGTAAAGAATCTGCCTGCCAATGCAGCAGACAGCCCACTCCGGTATTCTTGCCTGGGAAATCCCATGGACAGACAGAGGAGCCTGGCGGGCTACAGTCCGTGGGGGTGCAAAGAGTCGGACACGACTGAGTGACGACCACTACCATCACCACCGCTGTGTTCTATAATCAAATGGAATGGTAGTAGAACCTAAAGGTATTTTTCTGTATAGAGTGTATGCTTAGTCATTCGGTCATGTCTGACTCTTTCGGACCCGGTGGACTGTAGCTCACCAGGCTCCTCTGTCCATGGGATTTTTAAGGCAAGAACAGTATGGTATATACCAGAAATTCTAAAGTCTAGATTGCTGTTATTACTGCTATTACTATACATTGCTGATATATGTATCCAAAGACAATTCGAGGGGGTTTATAAGAAATACCAAAGGTGGTGTGTGCCTAAAAATCATTTCAATACGGATTAAAACAGAAGATGATTTGAATAATGAAGAATAAAGAGAGCAAAGTAAGTGGAATTTTCTACTGGGAAAAGATACTGAAGCGAAACGTAAATATTATTTCCGTGCATCATAGTAAATGAGGAGTAAGGGGGAAAGAGTGGACCACAGGCTTCTTGTTTTCTCTTCTTGGCAGAAAAGGAGTTTAACGAGCGAGAACATTTTCTAAATGTTTAGAAATTCATAAACGTGTAAAATGTATGCATTGCACATGGGTGTTTGTATACTGAATGTTTGTTCCTCTTGTTTCACCCATGTACACGGAGACGCATCACACATGGCGGTTTTCTGCTGGCCGTGAATAAATGCCAAAGTTGCACAGTTATCTAACCTCCACATCGTTGTGTTTTTTGCAACTTTTCCCCTTATAGTTGATTTCTAGTCTCAGAGAGTCATGGTTGAAAAGGATGCTTGTTGTGATTTCAGTTTTCTTCAGTTTCTCAGGGCCTGGTTTTTGGCCTAGCGTGTGCTCCGTTCCAGGAATGTTCCATGTGCGCTTGACAGGAATATATTCTGCTGCTTTGGGATGAAATTTGTATGTATATATAAAGTCCAATTGATCTAATACATGACTTAAGGCCAATGCTGGTTTCTTTGTTTTCTGCCCGGATGATCTGTCCATTGATATAAGTGAGACATTAAAGTCTCCTGCTCCTGGGGATTCCCAGGTGGCACGGTAGTAAAGAATCCACCTGCAGTGCAAGAGATGTAAGAGCCGTGGATTCGATCCCTGGGTCGGGAAGGTCCCCTGGAGGAGGAAATAGCAATCCTCTCACCCCAGTATTCTTGCCTGGGAAATCCCACGGACGGAGGAGCCTGGCAGGCTACAGTCCACGGGGGGGCAAAGAGTCAGACATGAGTGAGCACGCGCGCATCACTTATCACTCCCGTTGCGTTACCGTCCGCTTCTCCTTGTGTGTCTGCTAACATTTACTTTATTTAGGCGCTTCTACTTTGGATGCCTATGTATTTACAGTTGCGTCTCTTCTTGTTCGATCGATCCCTAAGTCCTGAATGTCCTTCTTTGTCTCATATCACCGTCTTTGTTTAAAGTCTGTTTTGTCTGATGTGAGCGTGGCTGCGTTTGCACGTGAGCTGTCTTTGCGTTGCAGGGAATACCTTTTTCCATCCCTTTACTTCTGTATCTGTCTTTAGCTCTGAAGTGAGTCCCTTGTAGGCAGCATATATAAGGTTGGTTTGAGAAACTTCTCCATGTGAGAAGCATTTTATAAGACTTTTATCAAATTTGTAAGAAAAGGATCAAATCTCCTATGGCAGAAGGCATATTCCGCCCGTGGAGCTTGAATCCCAAGATGATACTAATATTCTAATCATTTTTCATTGCCTTTAGCCGTACCTTCAGATCATCGTTTTTCTTTTTATTATACGGTGCCTGGAAATGAAGTATGGAAAAGAAACAATGAGGAAAGATCCATTTTTCAGGTTGGGAGAACATTAACATCTGAATATAATTTAAACATGTAATGTGTATAGCAGTTCTTTTAACATCATTTTATTAGTATGGATTTACTATCCAAACTCTTGGCTAGGCCCACTGGGAAATATTATTCTGAAAAAATAAAACAAAAACAAAAAAAATGAGAATTACTTTGAGTGCAGTAATACAGTTTCGACACGGGTCTTGTGATTTTGGGCAAGTTGGGTGTTTGTCTTGTGAGCTGCTCACGCAGTGGTTAAGCTTCAAGCGTTGTTTTTTCTCCCGCTTATGGGAAGAACAGGTCTCTGAGTAGAAGACGCAGGAATGAAAAATGAGCTCATTGTGAAATGTTCTGAAAAGGCGAGAGAGGCCAGTTATGGTGATCGTTTATGATGCAACGGGATGATGACCTAGATGGTAACAGACTAAAAAGACTAAGTCTGTATTTGAGAGGATTTAAAGAGCTGGTCGATGGATGGGATAAAAAGTTTTAAAGAGAATAAATAGTCAAAGAGTATTTCATGGGACTTGGCTACTTGAGGGAGTTATTACTGTCAAGGAGAATCCTGTTCGTCATTATGTAATCATTTACATTCCTGTAAAACAGAGAAAAAGAATTAAATCATTGAAGCCATATTCTCCTGGTAGTGGTTGTACAGTTAGAATTTCATTTTAATGTTTTTATTTTCTCTGTAGAATCTCTCCAAGAAGAGGGGAATATCGTCCAAACCCAGAAGAACCGGAAGAAGAGGATGAAGACGTTCAAACGGAAAGGGTGAAAACGGCGAATGCACTCACTGCGTCCAGCTTGGATGAGGTGAAAACAAGCAACTGGGCCGCTGGTGAAGTACTGAAATAGTCAGCTTGTCTTGTAGAGTGGACAAAGTGCTGGCTTTTAGTGTGAAAACTTGCGATTGCATCCTCAGTCCTTCCATTTGTAGCTCATATTCAGGTCGTTACCTTTTGAAGAATTTATCCAGTCTTCGCTCTTAATTTTCTCTTCTTCCATTTTTTTGGTGGATTTTAATCTTCATTCATCAGAGCAGTTCAAGAATTCTGATATTCTTTATCAGTTTTTAACAAAATCCCACACCTTGAAGAGTTTCAATTCCATTTTGCTATATATTGAAATTGTCATGTCAATAATTCTAAATAGCGTATGAAAAAGAGTAGGTGAATTCATACTGCATTAAAATTAACAAGAAGGGCAATTAATGCCAAAGGCAAGGTTAGCGTAACACAAAGGAAATACATTTGCTTAGGAATTAGTTTCATAAGAAGTTGATAAAGAAGTCCTCAGTCGTAAATGTACATTTGAGGGTTTTATTTGAAACAAGAGGCTGAATTACTATTGGCACAAAAAATCTGGTTAAATTCGTAGCCTAGGAAATGAAAGTTGAAACATGAATGCGCAAAATATGAAATATTTAAGAGGAAAATCATGCTCTCCCATGTTTTCTAGAAGCCAGTAATAATGGCAAGCTGTTTACACAAGGAATATAAACAGGAAAAGAAAAGGTGCTTTTCAGCAAGAAAGACGAAAACAGCCGTTCGGAATGTTTCCTTCTGTATTAACAAAGGTTTGGATAATGTATTGTTTATTAGGATGTTCCTTATTCTCTAGTTTTAGCACTAGGAAGGGAATGCTTTTCATTCTTTCAGTCTGTTCATATATCTCAGTTAACATGTAATTATAAAAATATTTGACTTGCTGGCAGAGAGACGTTTTTATTTCAAAATCCTGTCCCAGATCAAATGTCAAGAAAACCAACTTATCTTAGATCCAGATGTCCAAACTCTTCTCATGTAAATCCGCAGTCTTTTCATTCACATAGAAATGACAGAGGTGCTGTCTGAAAATGCTATTTTATTTCAAACATTCCTGAGCTAAGTGATTTTGGGTTAGCCGATTTTTTAAGAACAGAAAGTGATGGTGAGCCTTTTTCCAGGTGAAGTACTGGGACTGCTGGGGCACAATGGAGCTGGGAAGAGCACTTGTATTAAGATGATAACTGGAGACACAAAGCCGACCGCGGGAGTGGTACGTGGCGTGGGGGGCAGCCCAGCTCACGGCCGGGGGAATGTCCTGTTCAGTGTCAGTGGCCTCTTCTGTTGTTCTCATCAGTCAGTCAAATGGTTTATGTTTTACTGAAGTATAGCTGATTTAGTGCTGTGCCGATATCTGCCATACAGCAGTGCAGTTCAGTCGCCTGGTCATGTCTGTCCCTTTGCGACCCCGGGGACTGCAGTACACCGGACTTCCCTCTCCAGCAGTGTGACTCAGTTATACACATATATACACTCTTTTTTTTGCCACTCTTTTCCATTATGGTTTATCACGTTGTATATAGTTCCCTGTGCTCCAGCAGGACCTCGTTTAGCCATCCTGTGAATATACTTATATATATGCATATAGTTTGCTTATACCAACCCCAGACTCCCAGTTCACCCTCTCCCTCCCCACGTCCTCCTTGACGATCACAGTCTGCCCTCTATGTCTGTGAGTCTCTAGATAAGTTTATTTGTGCCGTATTTGAGATTTCACACATATGTGCTACTGTGTGATATTTGTTTTTCTCTCTGTGACTGACTTGACTTAGTGAAATAATCTGCAGTTGCATCCACGCTGCTGCGCACGGCGTTCTTTCGTTCCTTTTCGAGGCTGCACATCCATCGTACGTGCGTGCCCCATCCTCTCTGTCTGCTCCTCTGTTGATGGACACGGAGGTTGTCTCCATGTCTTGGCTGTTGTGACTAGCGCTGCTCTGAACATAGGGCTGCAGGTATTTTTTTTTATGATAATTTCATCTGGGTATACGCCCAGGACTGCGATTGCTGGACCACATGGTAATTGTCCTTTATGTTTTCCGAGGAGCCTCCATACTGTCTTCCGTAGTGGCTGCACCAGCTTGCATTCCCACCAGCAGTGTAAGAAGGTTCACTTTTCTCCACACTCTCTCCAGCATCAAATGATTAAAAAAAAAAAAAAAAAAAGAATAAACAGATGAATTTATAAAACCCCTCTTGCATGCTGAAGAAGGGCTGTGGCTGAATGGTCGTTTCTCCCTCCTTCAGCAATGGGAGGAGGGTCGAAGCGGCAGGCAGGTGACGCTGACCTTTGCTGTTCGATGCAGGTGGTTTTCAGGGACAGCGGAACACCTCCGACGCGACAGGCAGGCGGCGGCTTCAGGCATCTGGGGTACTGTCCACAGGAGGACGTGCTGTGGCCCGACCTCACGGTCCGAGAACACCTGGACTTGTACTCGGCCGTGAAAGGCCTGACCAAAGAGGAGGCTGCTCTCAGCGTTTCAAGGTGTGGTGCGAAGCCTCCCGCATGTGGTTTGTAGCTGGAGGAAGGGGGGACACAGAACTTACTCAGGAAATGTGAAAAGGAGATGATGAACCGTGCCTCTAACTTGCATGCAAATGATTGAAAATCTGAATGAGAACCAAGTCATGACATGTATTGTTTGGGGCCCTGTGAATGAGGCTTCGTGCACGTCTCTCCGACTGAAAGTGCTGGGGTGCCCTAGATGTTTTGGGCACGGACGTAATCAGAGTGCTTCCCGCAGGCTGGCGGACGCGCTGAAGCTACAGGACCAGATGGCGCTCCCCGCCAAGGCCTTACCCGAGGGGGCCAAGAGAAAGGTAGGACCAGGCCGCCCCCCGCCCCCGCGCGCACCCAGGCCGGCGCCGACGCGGCTCCTCTCTGTTGCAGCTGAGCTTCGCGCTGAGCGTCCTGGGGAGCCCGGCTCTGCTGCTCCTAGACGAGCCGACCACAGGGATGGACCCCGAGGGGCAGCTGCAGATGTGGTGAGGGGCGTCATATGAAGTGTCGGTGTCAACCGTCTAAGTCTGGAGCGATGGCTCATTGAGTTTTCACGTTTTCTCCACTAACCTTTGAGGCTCAGACCCTCTATTGTTTGATTCACTGAAATTCAACATATTGATGGCTCAGATGGTAAAGAATCTTCCTGCAATGCAGGAGACCCGGGTTCTATCCCTGGGTCTGGAGGATCCCCTGGAGAAGGGAAGGGCAACCCACTTCAGTGTTCCTGCCTGGGGAATCCCGCGGACAGAGGGGCCTGGTGGGCTACAGTCCATGGGGTCACAAAGAGTCGGACCCGACTAAGCAACTACCACTCACTCACTCAGATTTCCTCAAGGAAGACAAAAATTGACATTTTAAGAATCAAATGGGCTCTTGAAGGCGCTCCATAGACTTCTTTCTCTTGTTGGTCCTCCCGCTGCCTCTTTCTTCCTGATTTATTTTTCAGTCGTTGAAAACCCTGCAGTGTGGTGTTCTCCTGCTCTTCAAGCAAACACCAAGTCAGGCACACTTTTAAAACATCTGCTTTTCATTCTAAGAGCCTGTTGACTTGGTGATATAATTACCTAACACACGACAATTTTTCTTCTTTCTCTCCAAAGATTTTTTTTTTTTCTTGCAACATAATCTAAGCATTCTCTGTTAAGACTTCCTTGGTCATTCCTGTTCATCAATTTTCCCAGATAACCTTCGAAGTGCAAACAGTCCCTTACTCTGTCTCTAGGCAGGCAATCCAGGCCATTGTTAAAAGCTCGGCGAGGGGCGCCCTGCTGACCACCCACTCCATGGCCGAGGCGGAGGCCGTGTGCGACCGCGTGGCCATCATGGTGTCCGGGAGGCTGAGGTGGGTGCCTGGCTGGCGCGCGGACCCCTCCCCCGCATCCGCAGGGGCAGAGAGCCCAGGAGGCCTCTCTTGTCTTTCAACTCTTCTTTCCCTTCCCTGGACCAGGTGTATCGGTTCCGTTCAGCATCTGAAAAGCAAGTTCGGCAAAGACTATTTACTGGAGGTGAAGGTAAAGGCGCTCACCCTGGTGGAGCCTCTGCACATGGAGATTCTCAAGCTCTTCCCCCAGGCTGCTCGGCAGCAGAGGTGAGGGCCGCCCCAGGTGTGAGGCCTCCAGCACCCACGGCCTCGGCTCGTCCAGAGGATGGGAAGAGGGAGCCCCGGCTGCCTGTCGGTTACAAACAGGCTGTGGAGGGGCCACTAGGAAGGAGGGAGGGGCCTCCCTCGCCGCCCAGCCGTAAAGAGTCTGCCTGCGATGTGGGCTTTGATCCCCGGGTCGGGAAGATCCCCTGGAGGAGGAAATGGCAACCCTCTCCAGTATTCTTGCCTGGGGAATCCCATGGACAGAGGAGTCCAGCGGGCTACGGTCCATGGGGTCGCAAAGAGTCAGACATGACTGAGCAGCTAAACAGCAACAAGGACACACAGGAGACAGACAACACCTGAAAGTTATTCTCAGTGAGTGTTTCGTATTAATGGGTGGACAGTATGCGTGTCCGTGTGTGTGTGTAAACTGTGGAATGACAGAGATTAGGGGGAAAGTACAAGCTTGATCATCAATTTAATGGTTTTTTTAAACAGACAATGAAAATTCTGTATCAGTCTATAACATTTTACCAAATACGAAATCACACCAAGAGCTCGAACAGACTCACATGCCTCAGAAAGGCTGACTTTGCCTTAATGGCGGGGGCGGGGGGGGGGGGGGTGTTTAAGATGTCCCTGGGGATTCTGCAGGCAGGAATGCTGGAGTGGGTTGCAGTTTCCTGCTCCAACTGGGGTTTGGATTTATCTCTCCCACTAACCTCTTTGGCCCCGTCAGCTCTTAGTCACAGCCCACGGGCTCTTCCCCGACTCGCGTGGACTCTTTGTTGTGGCCGGAGGACTCTAGCTTTGGCTCGTGGGCTTAGTTGCTCCTAGGCATGTGGGATCTTCGTTCCCCAATCAGGGATCAAACCTGAGCCCCCCTGCATTGCAGGGTGGATTCCTAAACCCTGGACCACAGGGAACTTCCCTGACTCTATCTTAAATTAATTGACTATAAATAATTTGATCCTCCCTATAGTTCCTTTGGGCTTCCCTGGTGGCTCAGATGGTAAAGAATCTGCCCGCCATGTAGGAAATCCAGTTTCAGTCCCTGGGATGGGAAGATCCCCAGGATGGGAAGATCCCCCTGGAGAATGGAATGGTTCCTTTAAAGTTGCATGAGGTCAGCTGTGAGTTACAAATAAAGATAAGCAAACCCATGTGAATAGCAGACTGAGCCAGAATTTCATTGAAAGGTGTACAGTTTTCTTACATACTACTACTCTTTTTAAAAACTATTACTTATGAGCACATATCGTGCTGGAGGCTGGACACTGTGTATGGACTAGATAGATAGACGAGGTTCTTACGGTGCTTGAGTCCTTTTGAGGAAAGAGTATTAGCAAAGGAAGATGCAAATGAATGAGGGTTAAGGGTGGACTTTAAGGCTGAGCAGGTTTGGCCGGTGGAAGAATGGGGATAAGAGTCACTCTTTTGAGAAAACATCATGTGTAAACACTCAAGAGTGAGCTCTGTGCACAGAAGATGGAGAGAAAGCTCATATCCATGATGTGTAAAGAGATGTCTGCACATTTGTTCTCTACCTGTGTCCCTGTTTCTGCTCTGCATATAGGTGTCTGTACATTTGTTCTCTACATGTGTGTCTCTGTGTCTGCTCTGCAAATAGGTTCATCTGTACATTTGTTCTCTATATATCTGTGTCTCTGTGTCTGCTCTGCAAATAGGCTCATCTGTACCATTTTTCTAGATTCCACGTACATGCGTTAATGTACGATATTTACTTTTCTCTTCAAGGGGGAAGGGGCTGTGGGGTGAATCAGGGAGATGACTGATAGTATGCATAAAATAGACAATTAATGAGAACCTACTGAAGATCACGGGGAACCCTACTCAGTGCTCTGTGGTGATCTAATGGGAAAGAAATGCAAACCAGAGGGGATAGGATCTGTATCCATATGAGGCTGATTCATTCTGCTGCACAGCAAAGACTAACAACAGTGTAAAGAACTGTCTCCAGTGAAAATTAACTTAAAAACCCCCAAGGACGTAATAAATAAAAAGGAGAAAGTTATTAAGTGTGTGTGAATTTGATTCTTTTGAGAAGTCTAAAGGAGAAGGACCAAAGAATGTTCACTGAATTGTGCAACATGAGGTCCCGGATGGACATATTTGGGAAGGCTAGAGGTCAGGGAAGAATTTTTTAAAGGGAGAGAGCTCTACAAGTTTTAATTCTTGTACAAAAGATTGAAAAGAAGAAAATTTGATTAAAAGGTTCCAGGGAGCATAGAAAGATTGGCTTTTGAGAGTAAGAAATAGAATACGAAAGAAAGACACCACAGGCCAAGTGTGAAAGTGTATCAGAGTGATTTTTCAGAATTTATCTTGAACAGTAAGTTAGGGGCAAGCAGATTTTTGTCCTAATCAGATTTTTATGACGAAAGATAATTTTTTGGCTCAGATTCATGTTGTATCAAATTAAACTATTCGCCTTTTATTTAAAGGAAACGTTTAAAAAATTCTTTGGTTATTTTAGCTGTCAAGACCTTCCCAGTATTGTAATGTTGAAGGATAGTAACTCTCCCTCTTTCCTCCTCCCAGATATTCGTTTGTGATGGCATATAAATTAGCCATAGAGGATGTCCACCCTCTGTCTCAGACCTTTTCCAAATTAGAGGCAGGTGAGTTTAGACTGTTGAAACTTAATGTACTGTAAATTTTTTCATATGGAATGGATATCACATAACTTCAAGGACAAAATGTATAGCATCAGTCAAGCCTTGGAAAATTTCCCCTGGAATAGTCTTAAAAATCTTAAAGGGAATGCATGGACGACCCTAGACTTGGCTTCACGCCACCCGATTCCCCCTCTGCTCACGAGGAAATAAGTCAGAACACTCTGTCCTGGTTCCCTAGCATACCATTGGAGCATAATTATCGTTGTGGCATCCCAAAGAACACCAAGGCGAGCTTCTGGCAGCTCCAGGTTTGTCAAAGTCAGAGGCACAAGAGCAGAAGCTTGGAGCCACGGATTCAATCTAACTGTGGATACCTTCTACTCCACTGATCCGTGTGCTTATGTCAGTGCTGGGACGACTGAAAACACGCAGGGATGAGACTGGCGAGTCAGGGTCGGAGAGGCGGTTCTGAACTGGTTTCAGAGGCGCTGAGCACAGCTCACGCTGGGTGTTTCTGGTACCTTGACATGTGAGAAGCATGGCGTTGACTGAACGGGGACCAGCAGGGAGTGCACTCCGTGGATCTGTAAATACAGACCAGGAGCAGAGGCTGAGGCGGTTCGGTGCATTACAGACCGAAGGAGCAGAGGCTGAGGCGGTTGGGTGCATCCCTGACTCACTGCGGGAGACAGTGAAGGGCGGGGAGCCTGGCGCGCTGCGGTCCACGGCGTCGCAAAGAGCCGGACACGACGTAAGCACTACACGACGTAAGCACTACACGACGTAAGCACTACACAACAACAAAGCGATGCTCAGCAGTTGATTTGGAGGCCAAAGCACACAGGCACAGAGCCTCAGAAGGCCGCACGCTGAAAGAGCCACACGGTTCTCGGTAACGAGAGGGAGGCTTACAGGTCGTTTACACGGGGATGCAGTGCTCTTTTGACTAGCCGTATCAGCACTCTTTAATTTATCCTTCAAGAAAATGCAGTTTACTTGGCCCATATCCTAAAGTATCTCCTGAATTCGAAGTTGCTGTTAATGTTGCTGGCTTTGAAAATACTTCTGATGACAAATGTGCAGACCCTAACGTCAGCCCCTTTACTCGCAGTGAAACAGGCCTTCGACCTGGAAGAATACAGCCTTTCCCAGGCCACCTTGGAGCAGGTGAGGTTTTCAACCCTCGAGCATCAACCTAGGGCATCTTTGTGTGAGTCTCAGGGCACTCCCACCTTTCAGAAACACCCTGACATGGTCGTTGCCTTCTTTATTTTCTCTGACTTAGGTATTCTTAGAACTCTCCAAAGAGCAGGAGCTGGGGAATTTGGATGATGACGTGGATACGACAGTCAGATGGAAACTTCTGCCGCAGGAAGAGTCTTAAGACCCTGAACCTCCTCGTGCCGGATGTTAGCTCTCACTGCATCCTCAGTTCCCATAACTGTAGAAGAAGCTCTTGTTCTTGAAGTTAACACAGCATTCAGTAGTTCAGACATTCAATAACGGTTAAGGTTTTTATATTTTTTTATTTGATGTGGACCATTTTTAAAGATCTTATTGAATTTGTTACAGTACTGCTTCTGTTTTACGTTTGGGTTTCTTGCCCCTGTGTCACGTGGGGTATCTGCTCCCGGACCAGGGATGGAACCCACACCCCCTCTATCGGAAGGAGAAGTCTTAACCACTGGATCTCCAGGGAAATCCCGTGATTGGGTTTTAAATGGCTTTTTAAATTTTAGAATGGAGAGAAGAGGCAAAGTTAGGGAAACGCAGCAGACAAAGTTAATGTAATCAGACCCTACACTGATCAGGCCTGTTTTGTGTTTAATTCATAAATCACATGATATTAACATGTGCTGTGTTGTTCAATAAGGCTGACTGCTCAGCACGTGTTACAAATAAAATCTTGTAGGCTTTTTAACCCTAGACTTTAAGCTTTAATCTTTTTAAAGCAGTATTTACTTAAGTGAGTGAAGTTGCTCGGTTGTGTCCGACTCTTTGCGACCCCATGGACTGTAGCCTACCAGGCTCCTCCATCCATGGGATTTTCCAGGCAAGAGTACTGGAGTGGGTTGCCATTTCCTTCTCCAGTGATTTACTTAAGTACCAACTTAATGTGACATGGACTGTCAGAAGTTCTAAAAAGCTGATAGATGAAAGGACACAGCATAACTTTTAGACTTAATCATATAATCTGATTATAAAATGAATAAATGCTGGTTTCAGGGTGTATAGAAATTATGTGAGTGAAGATTACAGGAATCTGTAATAAAACCACAGTAAATATTTTGGCTGACCTATGTTCAACATGCTTTTCAGGAGTACTTTTTTGAAGTTGGCATCAGTGAGCCTAGTAATTCTTTATATTTCTCACTTACATTTCCGGGATGTCTCCCATGTCGTTATAACCCTTCTGCGTTCTGTAGAAACTTGATGGCATTCCTCTGGTGTTCTACCATGTCAGCCTTTTTCCTGTTCCCTGACAGTCTGGTTCCATGCACATTTATAAATAAAGCTGGGATGAGCTGCGTTGAAGTCTCATTTGATATAGTCTTAAGAGTACGGAGCTCAGATATCAACTCTTAGCTCTCTGCTCTGTGAGACCTTGCTGTCTGTTCTCTGACCCGTAGAAAAAGTCAGTGTCCGTCCTCAGCTTGCAAGCCAAGGAAGCAACAGGAACTTTTCATCTCAGGCTCCTTCTTGACTCTGACTTTGCTCACCTGCTGACCTCTCTTATCTGCTCTGTGGTCAGCTCCTTTGTCTCCAGCTTGGCACTGACCTAGAGATAAGATTTGTCCCCTTGCCTAGACTCTGACAAACGGCTCTTTCCACTGCTATTGGGGGGATTTGTTTCGTGGCTGTGATGGATCATCACCATTGGTCAAACGAGGAGTGCAGTGAAGAGCAGCAGCTTCCTCCTGACCTGGGAGAGTGCTCGAAGTGTGCGTAAAAATTTGACATGTATTTCAAGCCAGATGTTATTTCATATACATTACAGTTAGTCCCCTGGATGCGAATGAGTTCCATTCCAAGAGCATGTTCGTACATCCAGTTTGTTCAAAAGTCCAACACAGGCAGCCTAGGTACCCAACTAACACAGTCATCTGTACAGTCCTGTACTGTAGCAGGTTTATAATACTTTTCACACAAATAATACATTAAGAACAAAAGTAAAGCGCTTTTAATCATACAGCACAGAACGTTGAAAAGTGCAGTGGTACCGTATGACAGCTGGCACACAGGCTGCCATCAGTGAACGGGCAGGACGAGCCACTGACCAGGGAGATGGAGGTGGGGATGGCAGAGCTGAAGGGTCACCAGCAGCAGGAGGCGGGGGCCGAGCTGCAGTGTCACCCACGCCTGTTGGTGGCACAGTGTCTGGTTCCTTAAAAGAGGAGCTCGGTGAAAAGCAGCACCCGCCACTGTCCACAAACGTTCTCACTCCAGTCAGACGGAAAATGGTCAAAAGAGATGCAGCAAGCTGTGCGATGTCCTCAGACGCAACTATTTGCCAGCCAACACCGTCAGCTGTCAGAGAAAGTCACCTCCTCTAGCAGATTTCTTTAGCTGCTTTGAGCAGGGCGCCCTGGACTTTCACTTTGTAAATTTCGTGCTGCTATAAATGGAGACCATGCAACTCTGCTCAGCTTCATTCCTTCTGCCCTTAAAATGGTGGCTTTCTGGCTGGTGCCCATGGCCACAGAGAGGGCATGGTACGACCACCAGGAAAGCACAGTTTGGAAATAGTAGGAAGAACTTCTCCGTGTTTTCAGCACGATGTCTTAACTGATTGCAAAATCCCCACATCTTTGGGGATTTCGTATTTCACAAATCTCTACGCCTGGTAGCATTTCCTGGGTTCCTAGGTTTCTCCGGTGGCAAGAACTGGACTCACACTTGCTGACTCAGGTAAGGAGGGGCTTGTTGTAATCCCAGGCGTAGCCCAGAACAGCAGCAGGCCTCTAAGAGCCGGCCTGAAGGTCTTCTGCAGGCAGATGCCCTGCGTTCCCTGACCTGGAGCATGTGCGGCCTCAGTGGCGCCCCCAAGCCTTGCTGTGCGCCATGACAGGCTGACCTCCTCCTCCAGGTGCCCAGCTCAGTGTGTCTGCGCCCAGCCTCCTTCTGCTTAAAGTCCTTGTTTACTTCAAGTCTCACCTTATGCCACGGCCTCCTCTGTTCCTCCTGCCTCCTCGCCTCTCTCCGTGGTCCTTGGCTTCCTCTGTTTCCCAGTTCTCATTCCAGAGAGCTGAAGCTTGAGGTTGGCTTTGCTTCTACTTGGACTGTCTTTACAACCAAGAGCACACAGGCTAAATGCGAGGCCTCGGATCCACCGTACAAATGACGGTCAGCCCTCCGTTAAGAACGACCCTGGGGCCTTCCCTGGCGGTCCCGTGGCTGAGACTCCGTGCTCCCAACTGCAGGGGGCTCAGGTCCCATCCCTGATCAGGGAACTAAGAGTTTGCACGCCGCCACAAAGATCAAAGATTCTGAGTGCCACAACTAAGAGCCGGAGCAGCCAAAGAAATGAATAAATAGATCTTTTGTAAAAAAAAAAAAGAAGCGCCCTGGCCTCGTGCCTCCGGAGGGCAGTTTCCCCTGAGGCAGCTGTGAAGCACTGTGTTCCTCGTGTTCGATAAATCCCATCGGAGTTCAGCTCCTACATAGAGTGTGTGTCCTTCCACACGGCCCTTCCTCCCATTGCAGATGCATGGAATTTCAGGTGAAATAAGACAAAACCACTTCAATACCTTAAGTTCAATAAGCTTCAGCCTGTGTCGCAGGGACCCAGCATCATACTGAACCCGGATATCAACCACCAAGAGTGTGAATGGAATGTGTGCGCCTACCTGAGATGCGGTGGTTTATCGTGGGTGAGAATCAAGGACTTAGGACAGTTCTGCATGAAGCCGGCTCCTGTGAAAGGCCACTCAGGCTGGGGCAGGGGACGCCCGCCACCTGGGAAGCTGGTCCAGACACTGGCTAGAAAAAAAGTCCGAACTGTCGTCAAGTGGCAGGACAAGAATTTATCCTATCCACGGGATCCAGAAATCCCAACTGAAAAAGCCAACCTGTGTCATCAGAAACATGAGCTAACAAGTATCGGCGAGGATGTAGAGAGACGGGAGCACCTGTGGGCTGTGGTGGGGACCTCAGCTGGGGCAGATGCTATGAAAAACAGGATGGAGTGGCCTTGAAAAGTCAAAACCAGAACAATTGTATGATCCAGCAAGCCCACCAGAGGTTGCAGATCCAAGGGAACTGAAAACAGGATATTGAAGAGGTGTCTGCCCTTCCCCGTTCACCGCAGCGTCATTCACAAGAGCAATGACGAGGAAACCGCCTAAGCGCCCTTTTGCAGATAAAGAAGGTCACACACACACACACACACACACACACACACAAACACACACACACAAGGAACTCTACTCAACCACAGGAAAGCGGGATATCCTGCCACTGGTGACAGCATAGAAGGAACCTGAGAGCATCGTCCTAGTGAACCTAGAGAAAGACAGAGCTGTGTGATCTCACCTAAATGTGGAGTCTAGGGAAGCCAAGCTCACAGAAGCCGTAGAGCGGTGGTCTCCGGGGTGGAGGGTGGGAGAAATGTGGAGACACTGGTCAAAGGATGTAAACTTCAAGTTATAAATGAATACTCCTGGGGATCTAATATGCATCAGGATGACCTTCATTAACAATATTACATTCTTGGCAGTTGCTAAGAGGGTAAATCCTAAACAGTCTCACCACAGAAAAGAAATGGTAATTATGTGACGTCATGGCAATTGCAGGACGTTGCGTTAGTTAACACACATCGTCATTTTTTGATATAGGAGTGTATCAGATCAGCACTTTGTATATCTTAAAAACGTACACAATCCTGTATGTCGGTTACATCTCAATAAAGCTGGGGGGTAGTCAGCCTAAAAGGGGCCAGTGGAACAGCTAGGAGGCATGGGAGGTCAGGCAGACAATAAGGTTAGGCAGACAACAAGGTCTGTGCAAAATGTGGCTTGTTCCCAAAGCAGCAGGAGAGCCAGCCGACACAGAGGCCTCTCTGAAAAGAGAGGAAGCAGTGAGATGGCAGGCTGGCCAGAGGCAGAGCTCACGGGCATTGCCAACACCCAGATGCTCGTAACACGCAGCGTTTGAAGCAGAGCAGATGCTGATGGGTTGAATACAGAAGCCAGTGCCTCTGATGATGTAGCAGGATGGCTCTAGATGGGACTGAAAGTGCTCACGGTCGCCATGGAGCGCTGAGCTGAGCTCCCTGTGCTGTGCAGGCTCCCGCTGGCCGCTTTACACGTGGCAGAGCTCATAGGTCTGGGGGTGAGGGTGGGAGGGAGCCCCACGAGGGAGGGGGTGCGTGTATTCACATAGCTCACTTACGTAACACAGTACCGGACACCACGTCGTGAAGCAACTCTACCCCAGTGAAGATACAAAATGGATGGCTGCAGGTAAAATGAATGGACATTTACTGCCCAGAAATTCTCACTCCATCTGGTTTTTAAAAATTGTTGTAAAATATATGCATAAGATTTGCTTGAAATAGAGTAGACACAGGTATTATAGGAATAGGAACATCTATAGGAAATACCTAGAATAGGCAAATTCACAGAAGTGGAAAGAAGAATAAAGGTTCAGGGTGAATGGGGAGTTAACAGTTTCAGATTTCCTGTTTTGGATAATGAAAAAGTTTTGGAACCAGATAGTGATGACGGCTGCACAACATTGGGAATGTGATTAATGTCATGGAATTGTGCACTTAAAAACGGTTCCGATGGCACATTTAATCCTGTTTTCTAAAATATAATTTAAAATAATTCTGACATAATACATGATTGCTATAAAAAATCGTACACTGTAAAGCAGTCTAAGCTATGGAAATTCTCTTGCTTAGTTAATACATTTTTCTATCCTATACATGTAGGATAATAGGAAGTCACTTGTTTTGAAATTGTCTTATTTAACAACATACTGTGAACATCACACCTTCTCGTTTGATTGTATTTGTATGTCATTGCTTGAGACGCCTGTGTGTTATTTCAGTGTTTGGATGTACCCACAAGGTTTAGTTGAAAATGGATTGAAAGATATTTAGGTTCTTTGTAAACCTCCCTTTGGAAATAACGCTGCAACTAAGGCGGTTGTGCGTGGTCTTTGGTGACCGTCTTCCTGCTCCCTGGAGTCTGCTGCTGGAATGCCTGGGTCAGAAGTTTTGTCCGTGCCTGGGCTTTCAGCTTGAGGCTGCCTGGAGTGTCTCGGGTACTCTGCAGACAGGTGCCCGACTCTGCATCGAAGTCAGCCCCTCTACAGCAGCAGTCTCCCGATAAAGGAAGGGATTAGAAACTGCTGGCGATCAGGACAACTCAAGTGCCCATTTCCAAAGCTCACTTTGCTGTGTCTGTTGTTGTTATTGTTGTCTAGTCGCTCAGGCCTGTCTGACCCCTGCGACCCCATGGTCTGCAGCCCGCCAGGCTCCTCTGTCCATGGATTTCCCAGGCAAGAATACTGGCGTGGGCTGGAATGGCCCTTCTCCAGGGGATCTTCCTGACCCAGGGATTGAACTCAAGTCTTTTGCATTGGCAGGCAGGTTCTTTACCACTGAGCCAAACCTTTATTCTATTTGCTATAGATAAAATGAAAAAAGGAAACCAAAAAAGATGGCATACATAGATCGCCATCTCCGATGGATGAACGGTGCGATCGGTGGAAAGGGAGTGGAATTTGAAAAGCCCTGTTCTGTTCTCCCTCCTCGG